>NC_085859.1:41937425-41949925 GCF_034702125.1 Engraulis encrasicolus | reverse complement strand
CAGTCTACTTGGAAGCAGCGGGGAACATAAAACCCTTTTTTGAAAAAAAAAAAGGGGAACATAGGACCCGGGGAACATAGGACCTGGGGAACATAGGACACTGGGAACATAGGACCTGGGGAACATAGGACCCTGGGAACATAGGACCCGGAGAATATAGGAGCCGGGGAACATAGGACTCGGGGAACATAGGACCCGGGGAACATAGGACCCGGGGAACATAGGACCTGGGGAACATAGGGATGACACCCTCCTTGTCCTTGTCCCCTTGTCAGGTTTTACGGGAAGCTGCTCCAGAGCCTGATGGAGTGTGACGAGGACACGGTGGACCAGCTGAGGTCCAGCCTGGTGTCCCGCCTGGGGCCCGAGATCGCCCTGCTGTTCCAGCTTCTGCAGAGCAAGAGGTGCCCGTCCGGCTCGTCCGACCAGGCGTTAGTAGCGCCCTCTGGTGGACTGGAGGCACATGGCGGCGGCGGCGGCGGTGGTGGTGGTGGCGGGCCGTGGCGGTGGGCTGTGGGGGCTCCCGTGTACAAGAGCCAGCCCAGCCTTCGCAACAGGGACGCTGCTAGTCTGTTTGGGAAGAAGCACAGCAGTGGAGACAGCTCCTAATCACACAGACTAATGAGGAAAGTAAAAAAGAGCCAACCATGTACTACACACAAACGCACACACACACAGCCCACCATGTAAACAGGCGCACGCACGCACAGCACACTCACACGCACATATACACGTACACACACACACACACACACAAACACACACACACACACACAGCCCACCATGTAAACAGGTGCACGCACACACAGCACACAGCACACTCACACGCACATATACACGTACACACACACACACACACACACACACACACACACACACACACACACACACACACACACACACACACACACACACACACACACACACACATGTGGTCTCTCCTCCCGGGGTGTTTCAATCTTCCCTTCCATTCTCGGGAAACAAAACATCCCTCTGGTGGCTATAGGACTATGGGTGAGGTATATTTGGGTGCAAGGGTGACGATGCTGATGATGGTGGCGGTGGTGGTGGTCTTGGTATAAGACAAAAGATTCAGTTTCAGTTCAGTTCTGTTAAACAGAATGATCACTAAAATACAAAATGGCAGCAAAACTCTTAGCATTCCGCAGGTCTGCAAAGAAGTATTTGTTTTCATAAGCTGATCGAGAAAACCTGTGTTTCTCACAGTCTAACAGAGACCAGGGCTAAACTAAATAGGGATTTTTTTTTTAATCTCATGGCAAATCCCATACCTGAATCCTTTTCATACATACACATAGGTTTTTAAAGAAATAAACAAACTGTTGTTTATGGCAATTAACTACACCCTCACCCCCCAACAACCTCAGCCCCAAACTGATTCAACTCTAAATCTTCTCATGATGTGCTCTCCCACCCCTGAATCACAAAGCACACAAGCAATGAATCTCTCTCTCTGTGTCATAAAAGTGATAGATATGAACATTACATGACATCTGGCACGGCCCAACCTTGGGTGCCACCGTCTTGGGCCGGTATCTTATGGTTTTCATATATTTTGCTTTACCACCACCTGCAGGATGATATGTGAATCGCTTCATCACTGATTGATGGCAGACTCGTACCAAAGAATCTTCTATTAGAGAAAGATAATTCAAACTCTGACCCACCCAATGCAAAGGAGCGTGCTCATGTTTGGTCTCCTAAGGGGGCGTTGTCCCCTCCTTCTTCTTCTCTTTCTGTGGTGCTTGGTGGTGGCTTACATAAGATGTTTGCTACCACCATCTAGAGCACTGAGGGGAATCCATGAATCCTCAAAAGGTCTCCAAAGGTCTCCTAACCGAAGGCCGCCTAAAAGGGCCTTCACACCGATCCAGGAAAAGAATGAGCTTGATGTATCTTACTCTAATAGAAGATTCTTTGGTCAACCTGACTAAAAATTACGGCAATCTGAATTGGGCCCATAGAGGTAGAAGATTATTGAGGTAAACCGCCCCCTTTTTTACAGCAATCCTGGCAGCAATCATTTGTATGGTAGGTAGACCTGAGTAATGCACTTGCCGCTTTCAAGTGCTGTCACGAATTGCCGCATGACCTCTAATCTAATCTTCCACCTCTATGCTTGAGCCATTTGTTCCAATACAAACGAGTGGTCAACGCGGCGGCACCTATGGTAGTGTTCATATCTATGCTTAAATGTCATGACTGGGACTCCAGCAGTACCTGTGTTCAAGATCAGCATACAGTGCACAAATCTTTAAATGTGAGTGGTCGATAGTGTAATTATTGTATTTACAATCAGACAGGTATACAATTAAACTAAAAAAAATATATATATATGAATATATATATATATATATATATATATATATATATATATATATATATATATATATATATGAATATAAAGAAATTATCACAACGTAAAATGGGCATATACAGCAATGTTGTTTTGGAACCACAGCTAACATACGTATATATCATGGATCTACTGGTAATGTGAAATTGTTGGCATGTGTTTTATTAATACAAAATGTAATGTTTATTTAATGAGATTATGAAAATGAAAATATTAATATTTTAAAAAGTAATTATAAAATACCACTAGCCTTTTGTGTGAAAGTTCTCTTGTTCAAAAGTAAAAGAAGACGAAAAAAAAATCCTAATGCGTGTACACAGGAGTCTATCTGGACGACCAAAACATAAAATCAAATGAACATAGAAAATAAATGAATGGGACCACCACCCCAAATGCCATATCACAGTAACACAGAATCTATGTCTAAAAGCAGCGTTCCTTTGTGTTACATTTCACCATCCCCCCTTTCCGTTAGTCTGAGGATGGTAACATAGCACGCTACATACGGTAGGCAAACATTGATCATTCACATAGAGAACTGTATGCCCCTTCTTTGGACGTTCACATAGAAAGCAGTGCCCACATTGATTGTTCATATAGAGAGCAGTGCCCTCATTGGTTGTTCATAAAGAAAGTAGTGCCCTGATTGGTTACTTACATAGAGCGCTCCCTGGTGAATATGACATATAGTGGCTTCATATACACTGTTCTTACAGTGTAGCCAAAACATACAGTATATAGTTTATTAGTAGAAATACACACATGCATATATTACTATTTAAAAGAAAAGCCTTGTTAATTTGTTATTAATATTTATTTTCCTACTACATTATTTAAAAGTTTATTTTATTATGTTGCTGGGTTTAATTGGTTCGTCCGCTAGAATTAGTTTACAGATATACATTTGTAAGTGCATTTTATTTGTTCATTGTTCTCTTTGTAACTTCTTGATTGTCTTCTTGTTGTTTTGTTTTGTTTTGTTTTGTTTTGTATTGAATGTGTTTTTTTTCCAAAGATGGTGGCCATTGGTCGATTGACACAAGCTGCCATTCATTCGCTATGCCCTCCACGAAGTGGGCTGTGTTGAACGCATGTTATTGCTCTGTGCTGGTCATGGGGAAACGTGTTGGTTTATCTTGGGCGGGTGAACTCTGAAAGTGTTACATAGGGACCACGGCGAAAGAAGAAGAAGAAGAAGAAGAAGAAGAAAATGTATCATAAAGTCAACTTTGCTCCTTCGTTAGCATCGGCAACTGGGTATGTGTATGGGGTCAAAGAGACTGTTGTTTAGAGTATTGTGTTGTATCAGCTATGATAATCTATCCGCATCTATAGGGGGAAAGTGTGTCCATTTCCCTAAACACAGCTGGTGTATGTGGTGGAGAACATAACAGAACGGAACAGAGCAGGGCAGAACACATAGAACATACAATGTCATCCATGATTCTACTCATGCACACACACACGTAAACAGTTGAACTGGAATAGGGACAGTGCACAGTGTTTTCTGCATCCACTCTTGACACTATGCAATATACAATGTTTGTAAAAAATTTAAAAAGCTTGTTTTTTTCTCGGACAGTTTACTCTTGGAGAAAAAAAGAGTGCTCTGTAGGCAGAGGAGAAGTAAGCAAAAATGTTTAAGGGCAGTATATTTTCGCAGAGTTTACTGTACTTGGCTGTGTGGTTGGCTTTACGAATAGCAGACAAGAGTGCAGGGTGCCTGACTGTTTTACCAAAACCAAATGACGTGTAGAGCTGAAATGTAACTCTCATAACTATGCAATAATAATCTTTGTATGGGGGTCGGGGTGGAGTATGGGAGAGTACTTAACACTAAAACCCACAAAACCACAGAGATTGAGGTGGAACAAGATAGATTGAGGACATAGCTGATTCCTTTAGTATGCAGAACGCCTACAGCAAATGTTAATCAAGANCAGGCGCGGCCGGTTCATTAAGGGCAGATGGGCAGTGCCCCTCCAAAGATTCTTCCTCTGAGAAAAGTACATCCATTCAGAAATTGTAGATAAAATATGTATTGCAACCTCAATCACACTGGGAATCGTATTACATCAATGTTGTGGTTTGTGACGATCTTTGCGAGTGGAATCGGGTTTTATTTTTGTTGAGAAGTCTAGTTTACACCCAGTGTGGCTGTTTAACGTTAGGGTCTATGGCCACTGGCCTGGGCAGATTTCTCAGCGCCTCAGCTAAGCCCGGCCCCCTCGCCCCGATCCCATTCTACGAAATTAGCACTGTAGCCTACTTAGCATAATATCATAACATAAGCGCGACTTTATGGATGCTATCAGGGCAGATGTATGATCTGCCCTGACCAATGACACGTTGGTGGCCCTGCCTGCTTTGAAAAAGACACAACAAACATATTACTCCGCTCATCTCTAACCTGTGGGATTTTATTAACTCCATTGCCGCAAATTTCCCTCACAAAATCGGTGAATTAAACGGATAACCATGTCGGATTTGACGAAGGATATGTGTTGGCTGGTGAAGGATTCACGTTTGGGGTAGGTACAGTTTGTATATTTGCTATTGCAAAAGTCTAAGGTTTTATGACCGAAGTCTTTGCATAATGGGTAACTGTCTGTTATTTAATGAATTTTGAGGGCTTGCAATGTTGAGACAGCAAGCAAATGTGTAGCTTCGTAAAGTCTGCTGCTGCTACCCCCACGACTAGCCGACTAGTTGACGACATTCTCTGAGAAGCTGCGTTGGGCTTACTACATAGTTTAAACAAAGCGTGAGGGATTATGAATCAAGTCTTTGTGAAATAGGGAAACTGGAAGTTATTTAATGAAATATCTGGGCTTATTGAGCTTGGGATGTTGTTGACAGCTTCATTTATGCTCAGTATTGTCTGCTGTGCCCCCGAAAAAGCTAAAAAATACTTGCACCCGGTCCTGCCTAGCATTGCAGAACAGGAGCGAGTCTGTTGGATAGTGAGCTCCCCATGGCGTTTTAACCATGGCTACTCGTTTCGAAAATAGGCACGTCCTTTCCCGGTATTGATGGCATTTGGTTCTGTGGTGCATTTAAACCGGCAGCAAGGGGACGACTGACTGAATTGAATAGTGTTGCAGGGCTTTGGTTGCACCAATGTAATGTACGAACGGGGCGAGATGCTGTGCTGTGCTAGCCTTTTCCTGATTGCTGTTGCTGCCCGGTTGCGTGGTGTGCATATTCGTGTCGTGTTGCTTGTCGCAAACTCCAACTCCGCGAGCAGACAAAGCATTTTTCTTGTAATGTCTTAACATGTGTTTGCAGTCACTCTGCTTAAATGAGCAAGATAACTAGCTGCGTGGAGAGAACTGTCAAAACCAGCTTTCTTCAGAACAGAAGTTGAATACATAACGCGCATGCCTAGTGCGGTGTATCACGGGAGGTGGAGTTTTACTAACACACCAAACACTATGGGAAAACGCTCTCCTGTCTTGCCTACACACGCAATGCAACTCGTAATGATACCGTATTGATTTAATTATTATGGACTTGATCGCCAAAATTTCTGCCCTGCCTGTTTCCCCAGCCACCGGCCGCTACTGATCAAGAATGGAATAATATTTCTTTTGGTTGAACGGTGGCTACTACTACACCCCCCTCCAGATTTCTTCTGGTTCAGCAAAGCGTTAGATGTGGGAATTTGTTAAGGAGAGTAGAATTTAAAGGATTTACAGTAACTGTAACACTAAGCTTTAGCAAGGCAATTACAGTCATGCAGTGTTCAGAGGTTAGCACAAGTGAACGTTACCATAAGCTGTATCCTGGCTGTGCACAGATATCTGAAGGTCTAAAGGACATTAGTGGAAGAGGGTCAGGCAACAGGTATGTTCCCCCAGCTCTATGCTAAGAATAAAGCTTTACTGAACGGCTTGGGTTAGGGTTGATGTTGGTCTGGGTACAGCATATCTGGGTTAGTAACATAATTTGGTATTTCACCTTCGTAGAAGATTTGTCACTCAGCATAGAGCTGTTGGAACATACGTACGCTCCCACTGCAGGCTAGTTTATAGCAAATCGTGCACAGGCCTTGGTGCTAGCATAATAAGGACTCAAACTAAATACTAAGACTAGCGGGTGCCAATGCAGAATACTGGGAATACATGTTGCATGTTGCCTCCAGATTATTGACTTTATATGCACTTGATCTCTCAAAACCACTAATGAAGGGCATTCTGCACCCACACATCTCACAGAGTCTCTCAGAATTGCTGCGTTTCTGTCCTTAGCTTGCTTTTTTCGCAAACGGCTTGCTGAGTAATTATTTGGTGGAAATGAGTACAGAGTGAGCTGAGAGATCTTCACCACTGTTCAGAGTGCATAACAGAGCCTGTTTGGAGCGAACAGGAGCACTCTACCAAATAATGACCTGTCAAGAACACATGCGCTGTACAACTGTACAAGCCATGGCAACAAAAGAATGTGCTCTCACTCTCATTCCCACATTCACCCACTCACCACCACCCCCATTCTTAAAACAAGATTTACTTACTTCACCAAGTTTCAGTCAGTGGCTGTGAGATTCATCAGCTTGCCTGAAGGGCAAAGAGTTGAGAATAAAATCTTAACTGTAGAGTAGGCAATTTGGGGTCACGTTTTATATTGGGTTGCAGCACTCAGAAAGTTACAGTCTGGGCTTTTAAAGAATTGTTTAATTCTCTGCTGATTGTTGGACCATAGATGATGTGTCCATCCACCAGATACCAGGGAACCTCCTGTACCAAACAATTTGCTGCTAATTCTCTCCCTCCCTTGTGTGTTTGATTGTGCGTGTCAGCCAGTCCATGTATTCCACCCGGCCGTCAGTGACTAGAACGGTCCTTAGATGCATCTTAAACCATTTTTAACCCTTTGAGGAGAGCCCTCACTATGTGATTAGAACTTGAACAAAATGTTGAGTTCTTACAATGATGTCACAAACTCTGTGTTTTTTAAAAAGAAAAGATTCTATCTGAGCTATAGAGTAAAAATGTAGAAAAACTGGCCAAAAATCCTTACTCCTCACAGGGTTAAGGGGTCACAATGCTTCAAAACATCATCTGCAAATAGTGAAAGTAGTTATCTTTGTCAGAGCCAAGAAATGCAGCAGGCATGAAGGACAGAACCACATATGTGTAATGATTTTAGGTGTTACATTATCTTCTCTCTCATTCATTGGGGGTGTATGTCTATCACCATCAGGCCTCCTACAGTATGACTATCAATTCACTTGTGTGCTGACCAAGAAAAGATATTAGCCTAAGGATTTTGCAAACTAAAATGAGAATGTACGTATCCTAAATGACATGTCTGTATTTTTGGGAAAATATTAGTCTTGTCAAGTCGATAAGATGTCCTGACATTTTGTTTTGCGACAGAAACCCCAAAGTCCAAAACACATGTTGACCCCATGAAAACCATTCTTTTTTTGTATTTCTTCTAATGAAAACACATGTTTTAAGGAATATAGCTGGAGTTGTAGACCGTAGGCCATGCTGTTGAAGCCATGTTTTTTGTGTTCTGCATTTTAAATGGCATACGGTCACATGTTTGGACAATGGAAGTTCTAAAGAATTCTGGGCTCCATAGAATATAATATGGAACCTCAGAATCTTGCATTGTTCTAGAACACATTATTTTTATAGAATGTTCAACACTCTGACCCCTGCACTCTGGTGACCCCGGCTCATGGAGCCCATTGAACTGTATGGTACTCAACTCTCTCGTCTTAAGACTTGAACTCAAAATCCCACACACACACCTTTATTTTTCATTTCATTTTTTTGCAGTCTATTGTGTTATTTGTTTCACTTATTTACTCTGTTTTCTTTCCTGTGTTATGTCAAAACGTGTTTTGTTGGATTACAGATTTCTGTTGGGTCCATTGACCCTGTTTGATTTGTCACTTCAAAATCCAAAAATGATGTGGAGATTATATTGGCGAAGCGTTATTTGTCTTAATGTTACGCATGATTGAATCTTGTGATTTATTTGCACTTTATTGTATACCCATATACAAATATGCCCATATGTATGGGTCTTTTTTCTCTGTGCTGAAACGTTAATGAAAGATACAAATGCATCACGATGTGTCTTTTTGCTGTTCAAGAAATAAACTATATGAACATATCTTGGATATGGTATTGATCTCTATTCTGTCATGAGTGACTGAAATGAAAGTAATCTATTCGGCAATGGTAAAAAAAACATTTAGCTTTTATAACAACCTTTCACAATGTTTGTCTATAAAGGAAGGGACTTCACTTTACACATTATAGCCATGACTAAACCTGGGAATGCTGTTTTGCACAATCGTTCCGATCTGAAAGACAGCATGGAGTCTACCCTCAGCGAGGGTACTAGATATTTAGCTAGGCCATGCATTCCTACGCAACACCTTTGTGTTGCTACTAGTCAGGTCAAGAGCAATGCAAGTTCTTTCTGAGCACCAGAGGGCTCAGGAACTCCACCCACTTTTTCGGGAAGCAATCGACTGAGCAGCTCCAACGGCCCTGGGTAAAGGCGTGTTCAAAGCAGTGACGTGGTTTAAGCAGAGACGTGCTTTTGGGACTAAGACAATGTTTGTTTTAACTTCGGCACACCCTTTTCTCATCTCGACCAGTAGCAAACCAAGGAAGGTGGGTCAACTACAGTTTGAGAAACGTTAATTGTCATGCTCTAGTAGGCCAGTCAATCTAGCTCTAAAAAGGCCCAAACCCGGGATAAATTGCAATAGTAATCGTTCCTACTTTAACGTGATCCTTAAACCCCCTTCTATCACATATTAAAAATCTACAGCTTTATATTTAGTGGAACATGCTTTTTTTCAAGGTCAAAGTTGACAGATTTCCCATTCATTTCTCCATAGGGAGACAATATAGGAGATACGGGTGATATAGGTGAATACGGTAAAAATTCAAACTATGACATATTCATTTGAAACTTTCAAAGTTGGTAACTCGCATTCAGGCGAACAATTTTTGTATCGCAAGTTTTCTGGAATATGATGATGAAATATGCAAATGAGGTCATATGTACTGAAATATGTGATAAAATCTGTGGTAGCAGATCAAACATAAAACAAATTGCAATAGTAATGGTTCATACATTATATTGATCCTTCAACCCCTCTGCATCACATATTAAAAATCTACTTTCATCAATTCAGTGGAACATAGTTTCCCCAAGGTCAAAAGTATCTGATTTTACCCACTGAATGGCAAAATGCATTGGAAATCTGCAACTTCTGACCTTCAAAAAAGTATGTTCCACTAAAGTGATGGAGGTAGATTTTACATATGTGATGTAGGGTGGATAAAGTATCAATAAAAGGTGTGAATCATTATTTTTGCAATTTGTTCTATGTTTTGCCCGTTGTTGCATAATTTGTCACATATTTAAATAGATGTGATCTCATTTGCATAGTTAATCATCATATTTCAGACAACTTGCAATACAAAAATTGTTGTCTTTGCTTGAGTACTGTGAAAGTTTCAAATAGATATATCATTGTTTAAAAATGTAGCCTATTCCCCAAGTATCTCCTATATTGTCTCCCTATGGGAAAATGAATGGGCAATCTCCAATTTTAACCTTGCAAAAAAGTATGTTCCACTAAATATAAAGCTGTAGATTTTTAATATGTTATTTAGACATGCCTAAGGATTACAAAAAGCATGGAATGATTACTATTGTAATTTGTCCCAGGTCAAACGCTAGATTGACTGGCCTATAGGTCAGATCAAGTCTCAAAGAGATTTGAAAGTTGATGATAATCAGGCTGCCAGATCATGGTCCTTGTCTCTCTCCAATCAGTGAGCAGCGAGGCGTGGAAAGACAATGACTGCAGTTTGTTTGAATAGATACAACTGACACGATAGGCTATGGCCACATATGCCAAATGATACACATTTGTATCGCCCAATGAACAGCCGTTGTCAATCGTTTAGCAACACACCCCCTTCAGAATTTACAGTAGGCAGGTCTCCAGACCGTATCTCACTTGTGATTAGATCTAGTGATAATCAGGCAAGAGTAAACTGGCCAACAATACATAGAAGTCAAGTCGAGAATAGAATAGAATAGAATAGAATAGAATAGAATAGAATAGAATAGAATCAAATAGAATAGAATAGAATAGAACAGAATAATGTGAGACAGACTATGGAGATTGTACATGTACATGTATGCATGTGTAGTGTGTGGACATACAGCCATTAAAATGGACATACGACAGGACGGGAATAAGCACAACCAACTGGCACAAGACAATAGTATTACACTTCTCTGTAGAGATACGTACATGGAAGTGGTTTTGTCAACCGAAGCCAAACTGCTATATGTGACCAGTGAGGTTCCTAGGAAGTAGATGGGAGGGGCAAGGCCACTGATTCCCTTGGAAATGAACTTTCTTAAACTTGGAGAAAATGAGCTAGAACTGCAAAGTGGTTCTCCATGTTCTTGTTCGGATTTGGGGCCCGGGGAAAGAAAAGTATGTGTGTGTGTGTGTGTGTATGTGTGCGTGTGCGTGTGCGTGTGTGTGTGCGTGTGTGTGTGTGTGTGTGTGTGTGTGTGTGTGTGTGTGTGTGTGTGTGTGTGTGTGTGTGAAGGGGCTGCTGTGCTGCTATCTCTGTAAGTGGGAAAGGAGATAATTTCATGGCAATTTGGAAAAGTCCTGAAGGCCTCTCTTATTCTCTGCACACACACACACGCACACACACACACACACACACACACACACACACACACACACACACACACACACACACACACACACACACACACACACAATCACTCTCTAAGGAGTAGGTGATGCAGTGACGGCGAAAGCCTGATTCCAGCATGTTCCACTTGTTAGGAGAATCAGCGTCCTTCTCTTCCTCCTCTCGTCTCTCTGTTTTTTTTCTCTCCCTCTCCCTCTCCCTCTCCCTCTCCCTGCCTGTCTGTCTGTCTGCCTGCCTGCCTGTCTGTCTGTCTGTCTGTCTGTCTGTCTGTCTGTCTGTCTCTTTCTCTCTCTGGGGCAAGGGTGGTATACATACAATGGGAGAGGACACCCTCACAAAATGCCATGAGGTTTAGAAATGATAAAGTTATGACTCCACTCTTACTTCAAGTCTTCCGTTTAATCATACAAACTCTATCATACATACCATGCTGTGCACCATCGCAACAAAGTTTGACAGCTGATTCAGTAACCTCTCAAAAATGCTGCTGTCCTACAGCCTCATTCATCGGCTGCTTGCCCTTTACTCTTTTGCCCAGAGCCTATGTTAGAACTTGCCTGGTTAACACCAGACCTAATCACAAGTGAGATTAGGTCTGGGGAGTTGCCTATATTAAATTCCATAGGTGGCAGAATACTTGGCTGTTATGACACACTGCCCTGCTCCCTGATTGGGCAGAGAAACTGTTAAGGTCGGAATGCTTGGCCATTATGACACAGGTACCATGATCTTGTCCGTTATGAGTCATCCTCGCCATCCTGTCTTTCAGATCGAAACGATTGTGTAGAACTAAAGGCAGTATGGGAGTTCCCAGGCAATGTTAGAACCTTACTGTCACCAAAAAAAAAATAATGACCAAGTCTTAATCTCTTACGCAAGGCTCTCTATAATATCATAGCAATGTTGTGATGATGTACTTGTATTTGGATTGGACTGGTATTTTAATCTCCATGTTTTGATCTGACCTTTTATCTATTTTACTCTCTTTGTCTCTTCTTTTATCCTCTCACTTTATATTGTTTTATTTTATTGATTTTTAATTCTGTGTTGTCTGTGTTTAATTGTGCTGTGTTGACCCCAGGTATCTGTCTTTATGTTGTTTTTTAGTCTATTTGTTGTCTGTTCTGGATGTCTTTACCTGCTACAAACCTAAGCTCCCCCTTGGGGGACAAATAAACTTAAACTTGAACTTGAACTTGAACTTTTAGTCTTTTTAGGAATAAGTGACCAGGCCCACCAGCAGGCCCATCTGCACAAAAAGGTGACGCACGAGTCAAAGCACCTCACGAGTGAGTTAGTCCCTGTACTAAATTCACTGACAACATGTTTATGAACATTGTAAAGGCAAATTCATACTTAAAGAAAGGAAGATAGATATTCAAGATTCTTTTTAACCGTCC
>NC_085859.1:41929925-41932425 GCF_034702125.1 Engraulis encrasicolus | reverse complement strand
AGTATATTCATGGTGTAAGTACAACACTAGAACATGGTATTACATTTCTATTAGCCTACACCATTTGCTCCATTGTACCTAATGACGTAGCTAGACTGTGTTGTTACTGAAAAATGCTACAGGAACCCATCACAAACTTGACCACCAACCAGTGCAGAGTCAGCTGATCGTAAAATAAGTAGGCAAGTCTAATTTTTACTCAGATAAGTTACCTATGTTGGAAGGAAACTGCATTTCTTTTTTTCCACATTTACTTTTGACACCTTAATCCACCTTTTTTCTCCTTTCTCCTTTCTCTCTCCTGTTTGGCTCTTTGTCTTTTTTTTCTTCATTTCAGTTTTTTTAATTCTCTCCTTATTTCTTCAAAAGGTCACAGCCTCCTCACTCCTGACGGCAGATCACTTTATGGACCATTTGTCCTCTTCCTTTCTCATCCTGTCTCTTTTCTTTCCTTTTCCTCTCATCATTTCTCCACCTTTTTTTCTTCTTTCTCTCTTCTGTTTGGCTTTTTTGAAATCTTTTTCTTCATTTCAGTTCTTTCTTCTCTCCTTTTTTCTTCTCTCCTCTTCTTCTTTCACCAGCACCAATCACCTTCTCCTTCCTTTGTCTCTTCTCCTTTCTCCACTTCATCTCTTCTTTCTCTCTCTCTCATTTACCTTCTTTTCTTTCTCATTGTTTCCCTTTTTCCTTCATCTCTGCTTTCACCTACACTCTGTCCTCTTCTCTTCCTGTCTTCTTCCTTTCTCTCCCTCTTTTTCTTTCGCCTGATTTTCTTTCTCTTTCTTTCTCCTTTGTTCATTTCATCTCTCCAACTCTCTCCTCTCCTCTTCCTGCCTTCTCCTTTCCTTATCTCTCTCTTTCCTTCTCCTTCTCAGTCGTTTCTCTCCAGAGCACAGGATGCTGTGACATCCCTGATGTGGCAGCGTGGAGACTTGATTGATTGGCTACATTCCCAAAACACAGCTCAGCACGGCGAGGGGCAGAATCAGGGGAGGGAGATGCAGATGTGTCTCTACGAAGCACCAAAAATGTCAAACAGTCACCGTGGAGACAGACATTACATCCTATTACATTACACCAGTGTTTCTCAAAGTGTGGTCCGGGGACCACTGGTGGTCTGCGACAGAGCTCAGGTGGTCCGCGAGTGGATTTCTACTTTTCGAGCTAGAAGTAGGCTATATTTGTAACACAATTACAAAGTTAAACACATGGAAAGTCTTATTTTCACCACAATAATACAGGCTTGTAATGTAAATAAAAAGTAAGTGATCTGCATTGAAATTAGCCGTGTCAAATTAACACCCCTCAAATGTCAATTGAGTTGACAGGTGGTCCCTGAACACTTTTTGGGGGACAAAGTGGTCCTCGGTCTGAAAAAGTTTGAGAAACCCTGCATTACACTTAGCTGATGCTTTTATCCCAAAGTGACTTAAAGTTTTTAAATAGGTTATTTTCTAAATAGGCCTACAGGGTATTGGTAACAGTCCCTGGAGCCACGTGGGGTTAGGTGCCTTGCACAAGGGCACCTCAACCATGGAGTAAGAAAGGGTGGGATTTTGATCAGCAACCCTCTGATCTAAGTCCCATCTCCTTAACCACTATAGACCACAGTTGCCCCGATTACCTCATGCCATGTCATGTCATCCCACCTCTCATCGAAGCAATACCAAATAATTTTGCCATGAGTTGTAGGAGGAGTAATGTAGTGGAGTGACCATCATAAGCAGTGTGTTGGAGCGACCATCCCTAGGGCTGTGGGTGTGCTCTGACTGTGCTCTCTGCTGTAGTAGTCAGATCATTGGCACTGAATAGAGCGGACGCCATGGGTACTACTCTGAAGTGAGGCAGCAGCGAGGGGTAGGACTAGACTCTGAAACCGGAAAAAAAAAAATCGCCATTTGGAGCTATGTGGGTGACTTAAAACAATGCATCTCCTTGCCGGAGTTTACTCTATTTCGTGCAATGGGTAGTTTCCTGTCCATTTTAAACAAGCAATTTTTTTTGGCTGACCCTTTATTTTAGAGAGCTATTAAAATAGTTTAAATGACCTATGAGCATTGTTAGTTGATTTGATTGAGTTAGAATTCTTTTAGAATTCTTTTGATTGACAGTCAAACGCAATGGTCGTCCTATCAACGCTTGTTCTCAGCATTGCTAAGGTACAAATCCGGAAATTTAGGGTGGAAGAATTCTCGCAGATCAATCTTGCTTTTGAATGGAATTACAATAGAAGCACACTGTCCATATAGTACAGTGGGTCAAATCTCCAGTGTGGTTCTCCAGAAGGCCTATAGTAGGTTTTGAGTTCCAGTGCGGCTACATTTCAGGTCGCCACACATCACAGATCGGAGGTCTCTCAAAGAGAACCACAGAGTGACGCTCTGCCCCTCTCCTCTGCTCGTCCACAGCGGATTCCTTTCAAAGTCCCTTTCGCCATGTGAACTTACAAGTTGATGATGAACCACCAATGATGAAAGGATTTGGGAAACATTATTTTAAG
>NC_085859.1:41864925-41924925 GCF_034702125.1 Engraulis encrasicolus | reverse complement strand
ACTAAATCTGTTTGCAACCCTTTCCTTGTTGTTATTGTTGTTGTTGCTGCTGTTGTTCTTATTATTCTTCTTATTATTAGTAGTATTAGTAGTAGTAGTATAGTGGTAATTCAGTATTCCAAGTATTGTAACGCTTTGAATTATGATTTACAACCTAATGGTACAGGAGGGGTTGAAGCAGAGCCAGAGGAGATGCCAGCAGATAATCCAGTTGAAGGAGAAGGAGCTGCAGGAGCTGAGGAAGGCTGTGGAGACTCTCAAAGTGAGAACTGAACAGATGAGAATCACCTGCAGATCTGGTTTTGCAGGGAGGTAGTTGTTTTGATGTTGTGACCTAGGCATGACTCTTAGGTTGTTTACCAGGGAAACTCACATTCACAGCCACAGAAATTGCTCACTAAGATTTATTGTACATAATCACCAATAAGTCACCAATCCCAATGTACCAGGGTGTTTGACCTGACGCCTTGTTTTTTCGTAACATTGGTTAAAACCTACAAAACTGTTATTTCTCCTTTAAATACAAATGTCAATGAAAGAAGATGTGGTACATTATGTTTCATATTAGTCTTAGATGAGAAGAAACATTTTTGTTAAGATTTATGTAAAGGTTTATATGTCAAATATCCTGTGGTGTGACTGTAACATTAATGAAACCTGGAATATAATATATATATATATAAATTAACCAACAACATTTTGAGTAATTTATGAAGCATTTGGCATGATTGCATAAATATTAACTTAATATTAAGATATGTGAATGTGAAAAAACCTCAAGACAGTAATATTAACTACAAGTTCAATTTCGTAACACAAATTGCGTCCTGTGGGGTGACATGTATGTCAACAGTGTTGGGAAAGTTAGGCCTACTCAAAAACAGTAATGCATTACTGATTAGATGTTACTGTCTTTAAAAAAAAACCCTTACATTACAATATTACCATATTTAAAATGTAAGGCATTACACTACTTTTGCACTACTTTGCAGTTACTCTCACCAAAATAACTTAAAGGGACAGTTTGGTCAATTTCAACATGCAGTTGTATTGCTCACGCTACCCTTGACTTGTGACCTGGTGATGCTACATTTTTTGGCTCAGCCCTTTCCGAGATATGAGCAATTCTAATGGGGACAGTGTTTGTTTACATTTTTAAAAAATGAAACATAGGCCAACTCCAAATATTTTCCCAAAAGGTACTGCTGTTTGCTAGTTGTCTGCTGATGTTTTATAACCTTTTGGATGTTTTTGGGAATAAATAAAAATGTTTTTTTGAAATGTAAACAAAGAGCTGCCCCCATTACAATGACCAGGATCTCGGAAACGGCTGAAGAAGAAGAAAAAAAATCTCAGGCACTGACAAGTCCAGGGTAGTGTGAGCATTACAACTGCATGTTGAAATTGACCAAACTGTCCCTTTAATATGAATCTCGCAATTTACAGTGTAAATCAAGGTCACGAGTTAGGACTATTTCACTTCCTATCCAGGAGGTGTTTCAGCAGCATTCAGACTAAAAAGTAGCAGGTTCAGGAATAGCTTCTTTTTTTAAGGAATAGCTTCTTCCCAACCCACCACACTGAACACCCTTAAAATCCAAGTTACAGTAAAACATTGTAACTTAAGTTACTTGCATTTGTAACTAAGTATATATTACAGCTTTTTTTCCCCCTGTAATGCCTTACATTACTTAGTTACATCAAAAAGTAATGCATTACAGTAATTACTTACTTTTGTAACTAGTGACTCCCAACATGTAAGTCAGGTTTGTGGATGGGCAGCTGCAAGGTCAACTACAAGGGTCAGTACCTCAGTTATTGGAGAGTGGTGTGGAAGTTTAAGGTGACTATTAACCTCTTAATATGTCTTCATATTGCAATGTTTCTGTCACGCAATGCTTAGGTTCATTTTATGGTGTCCTGTGGTGTGACCGCTCTTATAGAAGGAAATAAGTTTTTTTTATAAATGAAAAACCCATATTTAGATTAAACACAATATCATTATCAAGTTAGCATGAGCTCAGATGTCAGTCATGTATCCAAAAGGATTAAAGTGGCCATAATGCAGTGAATTTCCTGTGGTGTGACTTCATTTTCCTGCGGTGTGACATGCCTATGCAATGTGTTGATGCAGGACACATTTTCCCAAAAATGGCAAAAATAAGGCGAAATTCCACGGACCACTAAGTGCTTTATTTTTTTCAGGAATTGGAAAAACTTTTTTTTTTTTGCGTTACGCCCTTAAACGTCAACCACCCACCAACTACTGACTCTCTCTGTGTGTGTGTGTGTGTGTGTGTGTGTGTGTGTGTGTGTGTGTGTGTGTGTGTGTGTGTGTGTGTGTGTGTGTGTGTGTGTGTGTGTGTGTGTGTGTGTGTGTGTGTGTGTGTGTGTGTGTGTTTGTGTGTGTGTGTGTGTGTGTGTGTGTGTGTGTGTGTGTGTGTGTGTGTGTGTTGTGTGTGTCCTATCAGTTTGATGCACAGACAGCAGTGAAGGACAGTGAGAGTATGTTTACTGAGTTGATCCGCTCTATTGAGAGAAGGCGCTCTGAGGTGACAGAGCTGATCGAAGCTCAGAAGAAGGCTGAGGTCAGTCGGGCTGAAGGACTCCTGAAACGACTGGAGCAGGAGATTGCAGAGCTGAAGAGAAAAGATGCTGAGATGAAGCAGCTTTCACTGACACAAGATCCCATCCATTTCCTCACGGTAAACAACATTACTGTTTACAAGGTTCAAAACGTGACAAAATAGTGTCACAGTGTCCCACAAATCAAGGGTATTTGTCAGTATGTCTACTCTACATGTTGTGTGTTTCAATTCACAGAACATTGTGCCCATCACTGCAAGTCCGTACAGCACAATTTCAACCAGCATGACCGTCAGCCAAAGCTTCTCCTTGGTGCCCCTGAAGAAATCTGTTTCTGCACTGAAGATGCAGCTGGAGGACATACTGAAAGCTATTTTCAATCAGGAAATAGTCAAGATATCAGCAGCAGGTTGGACAAACATGGAAATCATAAAATACATCTTCAGTTAGGTTTTACTAAAATGATGCATGATCAATCTGATGTGTTTTTTTTTGAAATGGAGAAAAATGTCCAGATCATCCAGAGCATACAGTGTAAGACTTCACCGCACACGCACACGCACACGCACACACACACACACGATTTTCTTTGCTTGCACATTATTGTGCATTATTTCTGTTGGCAAGTATAGTTACTGATCTACAAAGTACAGAGTACGCAGAGTACAGAAATTACATGTAGCCTAATGTAATAGATGCAGAAACAAAAATCACATTATGAAATCATGCTGCATGCTAGTGATGTACTTAAGACTATTTAGTCTGAGACCAACACATCACCTAAACTCGAGGGTATCAAGACCCAGACCAAGACCCAGACATGCATTCATGTGTCAACATTTTACCCAGTGAAGCTCAGACCTCTGAAGTTATTGGATTTGAGATGCATGTGGGTGAATGTCTGTCTCTGTTTTGGTCTGTAGATACTGATCCTGAAATGCCTGTCAGAAGAGCGCGCAGTAAAGGTCTGATGCCACCATACAGTAAGTCATTATGGAGGAACCCCAACAGCATCTTCTGCCTTCATTGTAATTCAAACAAGCAGCCAATGCCATGATGCTAACACCGGCCTTGCCACTGACCCAGTCCTGAACGCATGCATGCACGCACACACACACCTGCCTGTTTCACAGGACATGCTGCCCTGTAAGATGACTGGTCAGAGACTAGATGTCTATTAGACATGACAGTTCCACTGCTTTGATTAAATGTGGAGTATTGTAGTGTGGTGTACTTATCTATGGCAATGTGATGTTTTCTGTCTCAGTGTCTGATGGCCAGGTCCTTATTGCTGAATCCGTGACCAGAGAGGACTTCTTACAATGTATGTTGATCACAAACAAACACACTGCACAGCTGCCCTTCTCTCTCTTTCTCTCTCTCACACACATGTGGTCGAAACACACCCACATAGGCACTAACATACACAACTTCCCCATACACCCACACATGCATAACCCCCCCCCCCCCCCCGAATAAAAATACACAAACATTCTGTACAGAAAGATTCCCAAACACACTCATGTACATACAGAACACACATGAAAGCATGCACGTACACACACACACACACACACACACACACACACACACACACACACACACACACACACACACACACACACACACACACACACACACACACACACACACACACACACACACACATAGAGATAGAAATATAACCCTGTGTGTGTCCTGTCTTCTCCTCCATCAGATTTCTGTCACTTCACTCTGGATCCAAACACAGCAAACAAATGGCTCCATCTGTCTGAGGGGAACAAGAGGGTGGAGTGTAGAAGTGAAGCCCAGTCATACCCTGATCATCCAGACAGATTTCATAGGTTGCCGCAGGTGTTGTGTAGAGAGGGTTTGTCTGCACACTGCTACTGGGAGGTTGGTATTAGTGGAGAGGTTAATATAGCAGTGTCATATAAAAGCATCAGCAGAAAACGAGAGTGTGATGATTGTTTCTTTGGATGTAATGATCGGTCCTGGAATCTGTCAGTCTCCAGCTCCCACTGCTCCTTCTGACACAATAAGAAGGAGACTGAACTCCCTCTAGTGGCCGGCTCCAGAATAGGCGTGTATGTGGATCACAGGGCAGGTACTCTGTCCTTTTACAGCATCTCTGACACAATGACCCTCCTGCACAGAGTCCGCACCACAATCACACATACACTCTACCTTGGGGTTGGGTTAGGTACTGGATCATCAGTGAAGCTGTTGTGAGGCCCCTACTGCTGTGGGTCATCACACACACACACACACACACACACACACACACACACACACACACACACACACACACACACACACACACACACACACACACACACACACACACACACACACACAGAGTATCTACATTACATCTCTTCCACAATACATCACTTCCACTCATTTAAACCCTTTCACCCACTCCAAAACAACTTGCCACCGATACCCGGTTGTGGACGAGCCTGTTTGTGGACGGCCTTCCAGACCAGAAACACGTGCGCTGGCCCGCTGATGTGGCTGCTTTCCTCAACACCTGCGGTTGCTTTCCTCCACACCTGTGGTTGGGAGGGACGGCTTCCATCGCTGCTCCTGGAGGTTTGGACTACGGCTGCACGATATCACTAATTTGTCGGTCTGTGTGGGGGGCGTGGCTTTGGTCATGGCAGGCTTCTTGCGCATTTGTTGACATTCAGCTAGTGATTGGACTGCACAGAAATGTTTTACTTGTTTGCGATAATCAAGGCATTTTCGCGATACGTATATCGCCACTCTTGATCACGATTTCGATTCATTTTCGATATATTGTGCAGCCCTAGTTTGGACTAGGCTATTGGTGATCCAACCTGGCTGTTGGCTTTGCCAGCCACCACACTGTGCCATCTCCATCCAGCTTCGGCGTCGTCACATCTCCTATCGCATCTTGCAGCTCGATGCCTCCTGCTGCTTGCTCTTCACTGCATGCTCGGATGCCTGCCTCAATCAGCGTCTCTGTTACTCCATATGGGGCCTTTCGCCTAGCCTGATTATCAACGACTTTCAAATCTCTTCGAGACTTGGTCTGACCAAGAGCACAACAATTAACATTTCCCAAACAGCATTTCCCAAATGGCCTCCTTTGGTGTACTAATTACTAAGTGGGAGGAGTTCCCGTATTTGCGGGAACTCAGAAAGTACTGCATTGACTCTTGACCAGATTGGTAGCAACGCTGAAGCTGTTGTGCCACAAGGAGGGCACGGCCTGGCTACCTTTCGCCGTTCATCAATAAAAGTTCACCGCCTTGTTTGGCCGCCTCCCCCGGTTGAATTCGCCCCCACGATAGGAGCTGAATTTTTCAGATTGTTCATATCCCCACTGCCATGGCCTTTCATCGCCACTCCCGTCGCGGCTTAACTCATCTCTCCACCCCCATTTCCATAACATCATGGACAGAAAACCCTCCATACCGTCTATTTTTTGTTGTGACTTTCTGATGTACAGTACTTTTGTTGAGTCTTTGTATGTCTGAGTGTCTGTATGTGTTTAGATATTAAATATATAACTGCTCAGCTCTGGCCCAAAAGGCAAGCCCGCTTACAGCATTTTCTGCGAGAATACAATCTAGTTACTGTTGCATTTGTGCTGTTTGTGGGTGCATCATTTTTTTGTATAGCCTATATACAAAAAAGTTTGTATAGAGATTGTTTAATAGCGGTTATTCTTTTTCATCTGTGGAATAATCTCTTCCCATATTCATTCCATATTTAATGTCAAATACACATTGAGTTGGTTCATTCACTAATGATGATATTACACTGATTTGATTTATTCTCCTTCAACATCCATCACAACAATTGGACATTTGTTTTTCTGATGTGTTTTGTGGATGTCGGAAGCGGAATTCTTTGGGTCTTGGTCTCAAATATTAATGTACAACAATGCTATTGATGGAATAAAATAATTACCTCAAAACATCAACCAGTTGTGATGATGAGTGAATTGACTGGTGATCCACAGCCTGCTATGGTAGAGCCAGCACACTTGTATAATAACCTACTGAGGTGTGTTATTGGAATAGAAAACCAGCTGTAAAACACCTGTATAATCAGCTGAGGACTGCTATTAGCTCCAGAACAATAGAACACCTGATAAGTGCTGTTATTGGGGAAGACCCAGCAAACTCGAAGAATGTGTTGAGGTGCGTTATTATTATAGACTTGCACAAGACTGTTTACACTTAGATTACAGTAGCCTATGTCTATATTTTGAAAAGGCATCAGTTTTGGCCTGTTGTCCACGCGTAACCAGAGTTTCGGGAATGCGGTAAAATGCACCTGTCACAATGGATTTATTTTCCCACGCCGTGTTTACATGTTAACGGGTAAAAAAAATCACATTTGAAAATATTCAGATATGTGTAAACAACAGCACCATAGAATCTCATACCTCTGTTATTAGGGTAGACCCAGAACACCTCTCGCACACTTGCTGAGGGCTGTAGTGGACAGTGTAGATAGTGTAGTGGACAGCCCCGTCAAATTGAGTGTCCCAAAAATCACTTTGCATTTTTGATAAATACATTAAAATGACATCAAGAACTCATCAAGTGTGATAAAACAGACATTACATTTGGAAGTTAGAAGGGCTGCTGACAGGTTTGACTGGGCCCGGGATAAAATCATTTGAAAGGGCCACCTGGCCTCTCAATACATACCATGAGATGGGGAGCCAATTCTGAGCCCCCTCTCTCCCTGGACCAGGGACAGCAGACCCATTTGTCCCCCCTGCCGGCTTCCCTATGTATCCCTATCCCCTGTGTAGCTCCAAGTAGCAGCCTTCGGACACAGGCTTGTGTAGGTAAACCTGTGCCCTTTACTTCAGTCAGTGCAAATTAATGTTGCACGCCCACCTCTGCAGAAAAAATCCTAGAACTGTGTGAATATTAACTTAATGTTATGTTCACACAGTTTTAGGACATTTGTTTTTTATTATTCAGTAACACAGTAATCAAGAACCAGATTTGTAATGGCAGGCTAGGTCTACATATCTACTGAAATCATATAAATCGATTACATACATTTTGAAATAAATTAATAATAGTTTGTAGATATTTAAAAGCACATTTCAGACCTTGTGTCCTATGGCGTGTCGATGGAATTTTTCACATTATTAAGCCATTTTTGACAGTGGTGAGCCCCTTCTTCATTCATTTACACAGCTCTACCAAGTCATGGCTGCTAGGATTCTCTAAATAGCCTACGGGGATGGTGACACCACCAGTCTGTAGTCTTATGTCTACCTCTATGGCAGAGGAGAAGGTGGAAGAAGAATGGAGGAATTTGCAATTGGCATTACTAAATATGAGCACTAGGCGACCACTATATCTAGGAAGTGTTGTGTTAAAACAAAAACCAAACTGAAGCAGGGCTAGTTTCTCGAAAGGTTAGTTGCTAACTTACTTAGCAACTAACGACTCAGGTGCGACAAAACTGTTTCTGGAACACTTCGTTCGGACTTACAAAGTCCCAATGTTTACAAGTAATGTAGTTAGTCGTTCGTCCGGTGCTGAAGCGAACGACTCAGGTGTTGCTGCAAAACGAAGTAGGGGCTGTTCGTCAGTACTACTGTCGGATTTGGAACGAATAGCATGGTTAGCTAGTTCACCTTTGTTTTGGGAAGCACGTCACTCTTGCTCGTGGTTTGGGGCAGGTTCAGGCAGAGTTCAAGCAACATCGATCGATTACTGCCACCAAGTGCACAAGCCTCTGACCCATACTACACCAAATGTCTAGTCATGTTACGAACAGGGCTGAAAAAAAACCCACGAACAGTGTTCAAATATGGAAAAAATATTGTCCAAATATAGTAGGAAATTGTATGTTCCACTATCGTGCTTCACGAGCTCCGATCAATCAAAGCTGCGCCAAAAAAGAACACTGTTTGACTACCATCGATTTGAACCCACACCAAAAGCAGCATCTCGCATGAATGCAGAGTGTTTAATCGCTCACCTATCTCCACACATAACAAAACCAATAGCATATTTTGATTAAACTCCAACAAGCATAGGCTACATGGAAATGCATGTATAAGTTGCCATTGCGAAATGCGCTGTTCACTATTTATTAAAAAAAGGCACCAGTGTGCGGTTATCCTTCTTGTTTTCCTGTCATTGTAGGCTATGCCTTAGTCCACAAGAACTAGAAACTACATCATAGGCTACAATAAGTTGAAAAATGGGCATTATGCAACTGCCATAGTCTGTTGAAATAGTGCGTAATGGAAAGGCACTCGGAAAGGCGAGCGTGATGACAAGAACGGGACACTTCTTTGCGTTACTAGTTGTTATGTCACAGTCAGTATTCATATTCTTCTTTTCATTTCCATGCTACTATTGTAATACAAGTATGTCACAAGCAGCCAGCGAATAGGCTATTGTTAAGGCAAATGTTGTTTCAGCAGTGAGCACACTCCAAATAGCGCCATGGCCCAGGGCGCACAAAGTAGTCAGGGGGATCAGAAAACATCACAGCGCATCGTGTCCTTCTTTCTCTATCTGCGTGAATTGGGCCAACGTTTTGTTTTTTTGTAAAATATAGGTGAAAAGCAGTTAGTTACTTGGTCTTAATGTGACCTCGTGCATGGCTGCGAGGCAAAGACTCTCGGATGCCAGAGCTCCACACGCTCGCCCAACAGCACGCATGGATCGGCCACTTTATGACACAGAGGGTGGATAAACTGTTGCGCAGAGGAATAGGCACCTGCGCTTAACTCTCATTCAAAATTTTGAGAGCTCCAGCCCCACGGATCGGAAGTAGAAGGGCGTGACTTAAGTGCCCCATTACCCCTGCTGTAGGTTGTGCTAAAGCCCTATGTCCCTCCCACGAAGTTGCCTTCCTCCAGTACCACCCATTTCGGCTTACCCTCTACTCACACAAGTCTATCCCAGTCCAAATGACTTTCTGCCATTGTCCCTAAATGGTGGAATTAGCTACCAACTACAAAAGATCAGGGTCTTTCCTTTTAACTATCAAGAAGCATGTAAAGACTCATCTCATTCCAGAGAGCTTCCCTTCCTCATTCGTAACTTTCTATAACCCTCTGCATTTACAAAACATTGTCCTGCTAACACTCTCATTAGATCCTCCATAGTTTATATACTGCTGCACTTTGTTTTGATTTACTGTACATTGGGTGTATACAGCTGTGCTTTGTATCCACCCCTTACACTGTACTCGCTATGTCCTCCTTGTAAGTTGCTTTGGATAAAAACATATTGTGTTGTGTAATGTAATGTAATGTAATGTAATGTAATGTAATGTAATGAGTCATTTTTAAATGTTCCCCCAGCTGTTATGTTTGTGCCCAAAACTAATAGTTGCATGAGACCCTGTCTGTAGATTTGGTTCATTCAGTGTCGTTCTAATCATCTGATTGAATGTGGAATATATTGTGGTGTTTCACATTCACATTAATTTACAGTGTCTGATGGCCAGGCTCTTACTCCTGAACCGGTGACCAGAGAGGATTTTTTACACTGTGAGTCATGCACTTCACATAATGTTTACACACACACACACACACACACACACACACACACACACATTCCTGTCACTTCACTCTGGATCCAAACACAGCCCACGCATAACTCCTTCTGTCTGAGGGGTACAGGAGGTTGGAGAGAAGACATGAGGCCCTGTCATATCCTGACCATCCAGACAGATTTGATTGTTATGGCCAAATGTTGTGTATAGCAGTGTTTTCCAACCTATTTTGTCTTGTGTACCCCCTAAGCATTTTCGTTGTGCCATGAGTACCCCCCAGTCAAGTTCTATACCACTTTCTATATCCCAATGTAACTAATTTCCATATATTTGTCAAAATTACATGTTTCCAAGTACCCCCTGCAGTGTGCTCGCGTACCCCTAGTGGTACACGTACCCCTGGTTGGGAAACACTGGTGTAGAGGGTGTGTCTACACGCTGCTACTGGGAGATTGAGTGGAGTATAGGGGTTTATATAGCAGTATCATATAAAAGCATCAGCAGGAAAGGAGTGGGTGATGAGTGTTTCTTGGCATTTAATGATCAGTCCTGGATGCTGTCCCTATCCAGTTCCCTCTCCTATTTCTGGCACAAGAAGAAACGGACTGAAGTCCCTCTAGTGGCCAGCTCCAGAATAGGAGTGTATGTGGATCACAGGGCAGGAAGTCTGGACTTCTACAGCATCTCTGACTCAATGACCCTCCTTCACAGAGTCCACACCACATTCACACATACACTGTACCCTGGGTTTCTGTAGCTACTAAATCATCACTAAAGTTGTTGTGAGGCCCTACATGTAAAAACCACTCCCGTGGGTCATTCAGGGCTTGAGTGTGCGCCTGGGACAAAAAATCAGGCCGGGCATTTTCAGCCAAGACCAGTCTGCCAGGCATTCAGAGAGACATTGAAGAGAGAGACACACCGACACACACACACACACAGTCAGTATAGTAGGCTACCTAAGAGACAGGGCTATGCACAGACGACAGGTACACAACAGACACAGACAGACAGACAGACAGACACACACCCTGGCTAACACTCGCACAAACGCACAAATACATACATGAGTTAACACACAAGGGGATCCCTGAGTAAAGGAAAATGGACATAACAGGTTTTTTTTCAAAGCCCTGTTGTTTCTTTTTGAGTGCTAGTGTGCTGTGTTCCCTTGGTGGTTGTCTGTGTCTGTGTGTGCCCTTGCAGGCCTATACAGCTCCAGGCCTTTTTATTAGAATACCATGAAAAAGTTGATTTATTTCCATAATTCCATCAATAATGTTAAACTGTCATGGATTGTAGATTCATGGCCCAGTTTTTTAACTATTCCAATCATTATTTTTTTTCTTTTTATATACGTTGGCCTTCCAGCTCAAAAAACCCATGAATTGGGGAATTCGCATTATTAGAATATTGTTATAAAATCACATTTTTCTTCATCAAAATTCGGGTCACATTAAATCAGTTGAAATTTAGTACTTTCTAGTAGAATCTACATAACATGCAATGGTCAATACTTGGTTAGGACATTCTCTGTCTTCATAATGGCCATGATGCGTTTAACATTGAAGTCAATGGAAAAACAGTGCATGGGAGTTATGGAAGCCCAGATATCCTTGATGCTTTGCTGTCAGCTGTTCTTGTTTGTTGACCTGGTGCCCCACACTTCCCTCTTCAATATACCCGAAGATTTCCATGCCACGTTTTGGTGTTAACTCACCAGTTTAATTCTAACTCAACAGAAATTAAACCCCATTCATTTTCAATGGGGATTCATTTCTGGTTATTTAGAATTAAACTGGTGAGTTAGCGCCAAAACGTGGCATGGAAATCTACAGGGTATATTGAAGAGTGAAGTGTGGGGTACCAGGTCAACAAACAAGAACAGCTGACAGCAAAGCATCAAGGATATCTGGGCTTCCATAACTGCCATGCACTGTTTTTCCATTGACTTCAATGTTAAACGCATCATGGCCATTATGAAGACAGAGAATGTCCTAACCAAGTATTGACCATTGCATGTTATGTAGATTCTACTAGAAAGTACTAGATTTCAACTGATTTAATGTGACCCGAATTTTGATGAAGAAAAATGTGATTTTATAACAATATTCTAATAATGCGAATTCCCCAATTCATGGGTTTTTTGAGCTGGAAGGCCAACGTATATAAAAAGAAAAAAAATAATGATTGGAATAGTTAAAAAACTGGGCCATGAATCTACAATCCATGACAGTTTAACATTATTGATGGAATTATGGAAATAAATCAACTTTTTCATGGTATTCTAATAAAAAGGCCTGGAGCTGTATATAGAGAGGAGGCATCACCATGGCTGAAAGAACTCAAGACTAAGAAGTGATTGAGTCAGTATGAAAATGACAGCTAAACCCCAGAAGGATGTAGGTGTGTCTGTTTGGAGACCCCAGTTTTCCTGCTATACTAAAAGACATACTATACTAAGTCAACAAAACAACAGAAGAAGAAAAAAAGTGTAAGAATAAACAGAGAATGCTAAAGTGCAGCCCTATGCACCTTTTTTAAAAAAAAAAAAATTTTAATATATTTTTTAGGGGCTTTTATGCCTTTATTTGATAGGACAGTCTGAGATGGTGACAGGAAGCGAGTGGGACAGAGAGACGGGGTGGGATCGGGAAACGACCCCGGCCGGATTCGAACCGGGGTCCCCGAGGGTGGGCATGCAAGCCCAAGTGTGGGGGGCTTAGCCAGCCCTATGCACCTTTGGCGTTCATGCCAATCGTTCATGAAAATCACTTCTGAGATGGGCTGCAATGTTCATTTATTCTTTTCCGTTTACTCTAACTAGCATATTATCTCTCTCTCTCTCTCTCTCTCTCTCTCTCTCTCTCTCCCTCTCTCTCTCTCCCCGCACCTCTCTCCCTCTCTCCATAGCACTGCCTTAAATCCAGAGACGCTGAAAATGAAATCTGAAGACAGAGGCCGTAACCTTTGACCTGGAGTTGACATGGGATTCTGCTGCTGCTGCTGATAACTACATTGACAGCATCATGTTTCTCCCTTTCACTTTCTCTCTTCAGAGGTGTCAAAGACCCAGTTCACAAGCCACATTTTTTAAAGTATTTTTTTAGGCCTTCCGGCCTTTGTTATTACAGGACAGTACAGAACAGACAGGAAATTATTTGGGGAGAGAGATGGGGAGGGCCGGGAAATTACTCCGGTCGGACTTGAACCGGGGTCCCCGTGGGCATGCAAGCCCTGAAATATGGGGAGCTTAGCACGCTGCGTCCTGTACCTGTCTCCCTGTGCATGGCACCTTTACATTAGCAAGTGTCACACCTCTTTAGTGTCACAGACAAACCAGCAGCAAGTCACAACCACAGACTAACGGCGAATGTGTCTCTGTGTTAGTGTGAGGTTGATGCACCTGTACCTGCAGTGCATCTATAAAGTGTACGTCCCGTGGGGACTGTATGTGTAAAAGTCACTTTAGCCTCTCCTGGTTTCAGAAGAATATGGGTAGGAACCATCTTGCCAGGACGTTGTTTTGTCAGGAGCAGTTAGGCTGCAGCACCATATATTGAAGGAAGTCTCTCCATATTTTCTCTCTATGTCACTCTAATTATGCTTTTGTTGTTTTTCCTGTTACCTGTTTGTTGGTAAATATTTTGTTGTATTCTTGTAATTTGTTAATCAAATGATGATTAATTCAATCATCTGATGAGGAAGAATGTGTAGGATCACTTGACTGGTTTATGTCACCAAGGACTATAACATGAACATGTTATAGGTGTCTTGTCTGGGCTCACTATATGAAAAAGACTGCAGGCCTAGCCTGATAAACCAGACTAAATGTGGATGTCTAATTTAGTCTGGCCTCGATGCATGATACATCCGAAGATTGTTGATGAGAACAACCTTCCCTCAAAACCCTGCCCGCTTTGATTCAAAACACATCTTTGCGTTGTAATTGGTTTGCCAGATTCATGGCATTCTGGCTTCATTGAATCATTATGCGAGGCCAGACCCACCCGTAGACAAAACATTTTGCCGTCCAGCGGGTGGCGCTGGTTCACCAGGCTACTGCAGGTCTATAGTGTATGTACTGGCAATCCTTTATCATTAAGTGATGCATATGTTGTAGTATTGCTTTGGTCAATGTAAGAGTTGGACTGTATGGAACTGAACCATTTATTTCTCCTTTAGTACTGTACAGAGACTATATACAGCACTCCACTGTGTAGAACAGTCTCAGGGCTAGTATATGACACAACAGGGGTCTTATGAACTTGTACCATACTGTATAATGAGGCTTATGATGATCTTCAACTCATGGGAGAAAAATGGATGAACCTCTTCAACAATATGCCATGATTGTATGTAAATACAACATTATTATAAACCACCACTGAAATGTAAAGACTGTAAACCCTCTTCAATATATCCAGTGCACAACAAATGTAAATTTCATTTTTTTTACTAGATCAAGACTCTTACTCCTCAAAATAGGTGGATTGGAGCAACTGGAGGCACTCGTGATCCTTTTGTGATATGAGATGTGTGGTGGTCTCCGATGGCCCTTGGTTCTACATCATCAGGACAAATTTCAAGAGGCTTTTTGGACTGGCTGTAGGTGAAGTGTCTCACTGCTCCAAGATTATTAAGTTCAGTTGTAAAAAGCTTTTTGACATCATGTCTTGGAATGAACAGGGAAATGTAACAGACACTTGCCAAGGACAAGTTTTATTGAAAACATTTGAACATACAGTATATGACAATCGGTGGCCCCATCCACATATGCATCTGTTTAAACCTTTTACACGTCATTACAGTTATATCGTAATAAAAATATGAAAAATGTGTAAAAATATGAAAACTATGAAAGCTCAGATTTGTGATGTCCCTTACATCCTCCATGCTTCTCTACACACTCTCTGGTGCATTCACTGCACAAGGTATAATACTCTGGAGCTTTATATGACAACATTTAAGAAAAGGAACAGTAGCCTTTGGTCCACTTTTCCAATATAAAGTCAATTATGCCAAAATATTTCAGAATATTTCAGAATTTTACAGTATATCACATGAATGAAAAAATGATATAAAATGGCACTGAACTGGCTCTCACACTGAATGACTTTGTAATGCAGTTGTAATGCTCACACTACGACTTTTTCCGAGATCTTGGTCATTGTAATGGGGGCAGCGCTTTGTTTACGTTAAAAAAAAAAAAAAAACATTTTATTTATTCCCAAAAACATCTGAAAGGCTATACAACATCAGCAGACAACCAGCAAACAGCGGTACCTTTTGGGAAAAAACTGTAAATATCACTGCAATATTTCAAAAATATTTTCAATATGTTAGGAAGCATTTACAATCATAATATAGGCCTACTGACATTTCAAAATGAACAGCGCTATAAGTTGTACAGGCAAATACAGATACATCTAACAAACATTTACATAAACAAAATTACCTCAACAATTCAGCATTTCTAATGGGGGGGGAGAGAGAGAGAGAGAGAGAGAGAGAGAGAGAGAGAGAGAGAGAGAGAGAGAGAGAATCTGCCACTGACTGTTAAAAAGGGCAGCGGCTCCTTTAGAGAGGGAGGAGTTGTGCAGCAGGTAGGCTACAGCAAAGTCAGAACCAGGCTACTAGATTTCTAGAGCTAGTTCTAGACCCTAAATTATTATAGACCCTTATTATAGGTAGGCCTACACTGAATATCATTTTTTTTTTTTTTTTAACTGTTAGTGGCATATTCATCTTCCGCTAAATAATTTCATTTGCTTTAGTTGGTCTACTACATTAACCATTTTTAAATCTTGAATTTTAAATATATTTATAAATCAAATGTTTAAACCGCTCCAGCTTTAGGCCTACAGATTCTACTCGGAATGCTCGAGTCTCCCTCCCCACCAAGACTCCCCTGCCCCAACGCGCGCTTCTAAACACACCTCTCCCATCCCATCAGCAAGGGCTACTTTCCCAACCAATTCAAATTTTAAACAGGACAACTGTGTCAACAAATTTCACGTTGTACTACTAATGTAGACCTACAGCAGGCTATGCAACAGTGTGTGATTTATTACTGTAGAAATTTTAAGACGACCAGTCTCGCGGTGGTAGGCCTATTGCATGTATAACACAACTTCAATCCAGGCGCGGTTTTGGAGCGTGATGGTCTCCCCCAGATTAGACATTTTTGATAAAAGCGGCGCTCTTAAATGGTGATCTTGAGCTCTTCAGACAACCTCCTTGCTACTACTCAGTCATTTTTCTACCACGCTGCGTTTCAATTGCATCTACACTCCACCACTTAATACAATCCACACGTTTGCGTTGTAGTACCGCTTAACAACAATTCACAGTAAATGCATCCAACAGAATAACACCACCGCAGTCATCATTCCAAAAAGGAGCTCCGTAAAAAAAATAATGAAGTCAGACGTTGACAGCATAGCCTACAGACCAGGGACAGTGAACACGACAGCTACCTGCGTTAGCCTACTTGATTGACAGCTGTCATGGCATGGCCCAAAAAAGTTGTATTTTCACTCGAAAACAGGCCTACAACAAAGAGACCAAAAAGCCCCTCTGAACAATTACATCAGTTAACATCAGCAACTAGCTACAAACAGCGTCACCGCGGACATGAACCCATATTGACCTTACCTTAAAAGTTGTCTGACCGCGGTATTTATCCCAACTTTTAATCCATGCGTTTCCACCACCATCATTCACGTTCCACAGTTTTTGTAATCCACATCATAGCTAGCAAGAAAGGGACTATCCTCGAGATTAACTTTAATTATAAAAGCAAAGCAACTGGTCTGAGCCAAAAATGTAATCTGCGCCCATGCCTCAAACAATAACGTCTCTCTAGTCTACCACTTATGAAAAATCACTAAAACACCTACCACGGCAGAGAGATTAATGTTTACAGCATGCAAACACTGTTCATATTTAGTAGCCTAGGTCTGCTCTGCTGAGCAACAGGTGGAGAGGCGAAGTGACTGGGGGGCAGTCTGCAAGCGTCTGTCAATCGAACGCTATGGTGAAGCACATCCCCAAACCCCAAATCCATATTTTGAGAATAGATTAACGTGCGATAATGTCTTTGTCGCGCGATAAGAGTCTCACATTATCGCAGCACGTTAACGACGATAACGGCCCACCACTAAAATGAACACATGACAAAATGTGTTAAAATAAAATTATGACTGTGTTGCAAAACGGAATGTACCAGTAATGCCCATTTGGTGAAGTTATCACCCTACCACCCATGCCCATATCGTTTGGTGAAATCAACCTTATTTTTCAACAGCCCAACCAGGTCGTTGGCATTCTTACGAAACCTGGGTGTATACTTTATTAGGGGTTTCACAATGTCACGAAGAGGTGGCTGTAGTTTAGACAAAGCCGGGGGATCTTTTTTCTTGTGAAGAAGCTTACGAAGTTCTTGCACTGTGGTATATGTCCACGGCTTGGAGTCTGTGAACATCTCAAGAAGAGTGATGCCAAGAGACCACATGTCGGACATGGTGCTGCATTTGTCACACTCGACGAGGCACTCTGGGGCCATGTACTGTGGAGTACCCCCCAGTGCACCGCAGAAAGCCCCCATGGGACTGCCAGCTGTTGACATGGTCACTGTTTCCATCAGGTTTGCCAAGCCCCAGTCAGTCAGGTAGGCCTGTTTATTCACTGCAGCAACCTGGCAATGACACAGTTCGGGTAAATTACTTAGTATTACATATTATGAACTTCACCTGATAGCATGAACTAAAACTTTTGGTAACACTTTAAAATAGCTACCCAAAAAAACAAGCTTTATAAAAACTTGATTAACATTTAATAATAGTTAACATTTAACAAAGCATTTGCAAATGTTTGTAAATGAGTGAGAACCAAACTAAGACTTCACAATGGAGTGGGAATCAATTTCTACTGTGTGAGATTCATGTGGTTTCATGCCTTCTGTTCTTTGGAGGAGAAACTTACAGGACCGATGCGACTGTGCTGTGTCTGCTGTGTTAACATAGTATTTCTTGCCCATTTATAAACATTTGTAAACATTTTGTTGATAATTAGTTCATTATTTATAAAGTGTTTATAAAGTTGTTTATAGGTAGTTATTCTAAAGTGTTACCAAACTTTTAAATTAAGTTTTAGTCAACTCCTGGACTGTCACCTACATATCGCAAATAGACACACAGGTACTGTACATTTGTGTTTAGTTGGAACAATAGATACTCATGGGTTGGCCTCTGGGTTTCATCAATCTGTTGTTGAAGACAGGAGCAGTGAGCATACAACTAAATACCTAAATGTCATTAGACAGACCAGTCGATATCCATTTGGTTCTGCGTCTGTATACTACAATACCTTCGTATAACTAAATAAACCTTAAATGAATTATATATAGTATTATATAAATACAATTCTGTATACAAACTGTTCCAACAATTTCTCATAGCCACTGCCTTCCAGACCAAATCCTCATCTAAATGCTTCCAAAAAGCAAGGCTATGCACATAAATGAAGAACATTAAGGCAATCTCACACAATTCTTGTGTACTGACCATTATATTTGCTGGCTTCAGGTCTTGATGGATTATGTTTTTACCATGTATGTACTCAACAGCCATGGCAAGATCTAGCGCCACAAGCAGCTTATCCTCTTGCTGCAACTGAAAAGACATACGAACGTGCCATCATTGCCTGTGCATCATTGTGATGGTTATGATCAAGTCATAATGTACAAAAGACTGTTTGTTTGTTTTAGTGGTAGGACTAGTACTAAGCTTTTTCAAAAACTAGTAAGGCATTCCACCGGCAGAACAGTGTGCATTACTGTATGAGGCTACAGCCATCAATACCTAAAAGTACTTTAAATCAATACCTGAGACCATCTGGTCTGAGTATATCCAGTTGTTACAACAATTCCTAGTACTAAGCTACTCAGTTTTCCGAGGATTCTCACTGGGGTGTATAATTAATTATACCACGGCAGTCTGGCAATCTCCCATTGTGACGCGCTAAATTGGGTGTTGATTAACTGTCTATAGATGCACACCTATAAAGTAGTCCCATATTAGGTCACTTTTCTGACTGCATAACTCCAGTGTATCAATGCGCCAAGGCACGCATGTTCATAAATTAGACACAAAAAAGTTACAAGCATTATGCGCTGAATTGACACATGTCGCATCGCGCTTCTGGAAACACCAGCAATGTATAGTGAATCTGGAGCAAATCTTAGTAGGCCTAATCAAATTTCAAACATGTTTATTTCTCCCAACTGACCATCACTCTGTCAACTTTGTGATAGAGAGAGAGAGAGAGAGAGAGAGAGAGAGAGAGAGAGAGAGAGAGAGAGAGAGAGAGAGAGAGAGAGAGAGAGAGAGAGAGATTCCCTGCGCAAAGTAAGGGAGTAGCATCCAACTGCAGTGTGCAGGGGAGGGGCAGGTCTGGAGGACATCTCCCTCCTCCCCCCTGAGCACATCTCCCTCCTTCCCCCTGAGCACATCGATCCCCCTTGTCACCCAGCGCTAAACTGCCAAACGGGAAGAAAAAGAGCTCTGGAAGTCATTGCACCGTGCACTCTACACTAAATTATAATGCTTTCATCGGACCGTCCACTCCACTAAATTATAATGGTTTGGGGATAGGAAAAACGAGCGCGGGGAGCTTTGAATGAACGGCGCGACGAACAGCATGCGACCCTGTGTTGTATCATGTAACCTATTAATCCCGAGGGAAATGAACAACATATTGTAGGCCTATTGTTAACGCATGGATCTACATTGAGCTCCAGTGCCTTCCATGTTAGCCTACCCCTTACGCCAGTTCCGTTAACTAGGCCTATGAATCCGCCTTTATAAACAGCACTATGCTTCTGGAAGTCATTGCTCACGCCGAGTTTTATAAAAAAAATTAAATGTAGCCTTTTAATTGCAATATTTTCTGGAATGTAGGAGAGAGCACGTAGGGCTTTGAGTGAAACGCCAGATGAACAAAATGCTAGAAGCTACCCGTAGCCTATGGTTAGGCAATTTTTAATTTGAGTCCATTTTAATGTGTTAATTCTGAGTGGAGGTCGCAGGTTAGTTAATTTCTAAACATCGAGCTGAGGTGGGTGCCCAATAGGCCTAATAGAATGAACACGTTGCGTAGCCTATTCTTTAACTGGCACGTTTGAGGCGCGCGGTCTTGACGCGCTTAAAAAGCATTTGTTTTACGCACATTTGCTTATGGTGCGTGCTTTCTGGCTACCATCATGAGGTTGTGAGCGTCACTAAAAATTCTCAGCACACTCATCATTGATGTGTAGCAACGTTTCGGAATGTGTACTATGCTTGCAACGTCGTTTCCCCCCTCCAAATAGGCTAAATCATGTAGGCTAATAAATCAAGCATAGGCTAGCCTACTTCAGAATCACGTAGGTCATCTGAATTCTGGGTGCTAAATTAACCAAAGCAATTCAGAAGACGTTTTTCTATATTTCTTTCTATTTTTTCAGCGTTTCATTTTCAGTCCCTAAAGATAGGCTTGGTTCCATTTCATAAGTGATAATCAAGGGTTAGTGATCATAGGAGTCTCGTTTCTCGTCCGACTTCCAAAATAGAATATGAACGAGCGAAAAAGTACTGCACGGACCATCTCGGCACTTGCGTTGAAAGATGGCCCTCTTCCAAATGGCCCTCTTCCAAACTTACGCCCAGAGCCCCAGACAGAAAAAATATGCCCTATAGCCTACATTGTTTAGCATTAACCTTGCAGTAACAGTAACAAGACTTCAAACTGTCATATTGAATCAAATGGAACCCAACGCAGTTGCAGACTCGGAATGAGAACAGGTCTGTCGACTACGAGCAAATTTAGTTTAAAAGCAGACAGAACCTCGCTGGTTGCGCTGCGCACAGATCTCTTTAAAAGACGGGTCACTTTGGAGGGTGTGCCAATGCTTTTTAATGATCAGTAGGCTATGTAATTTTCCTTGGTGGCTAGATAGGCCTATTACTTTTCTTGTAGCACCCATCTTTCGATTTTTAGAAACTGGCACCAAATATCTGGGTTTCAAACTAAGATAGGCCTACCGACCGACCCCCAGAAGAGACACTTAATAATTCACAGTAGACCCCATGCGCTATGTTGTCTTTATCTTAATTTCTCTCGGGATTAGGCCTAAATGATACTATAAACAGGGTCGCATGCTGTTCATCACGCGGTTCACTCAAAGCTCCCCGCGCTCGTGTTTCCTACACTCCTGAAACGCCATTAGGCCTATAATTTAGTGGTGGAGTAGAGTGGAACTACGAATTTATTTGTGAAAACTCCGCGTCTAAGTGCATGGTGTAAAGCTTGGCGATGGATGACAAGGGGGCCGGGGGACTCGGAGTGCTCAGGGGGGAGGAGGGAGATGTGCTCAGGGGGGAGGAGGGAGATGTCATCCAGACCTGCCCCCTCCCTTGCACACTGCAGTTGAACATACTTGGAGTAAGGGACGCCCGTTTCACATGGGCGTTTCTTCCCCATGAGAGGAGAGGTTTCCTGTGGTTGTGAAAGCCCATTGGGAAACTCCAAAGTGAAAGCCCATTGGGAAACTCCAACTCCCATTGTCATTGTGACACAGCACTCCACAGCACACAAGTGAACGCTGCACACAACGAAATTGCATTTATGCCTCCTCCGTGCAAGGGGGCAGCCCTCAGTGGCACCCCATGGGGAGCAGTGCGGTGAGACGGTACCATGCTCAGGGTACCTCAGTCATGGAGGAGGATGGGGGAGAGCACTGGTTGATTACTCCCCCCACCAACCTGGCGGGTCGGGAGTCGAACCGGCAACCTCTGGGATGCAAGTCTGGCGCCCTAACCGCTCACCTATGACTGGTTGTTGTAGTGTTTATCAGTTTAGAAAGTAGCGTAACATATGAAAAGTATGGGATATTTTCGGATCAATAACTAGCCTATGGGAACGCAGTGGAAAATAAATCAAAGGGAGTTTCCTATGGGAGGAGAGTAGATTGACGAGGTGCCTGTTTTGATGAAGTTAATGGCGAGGCGAGGCATTTAGAATGACGCCAAAATGTGCTGGGTATTTTTTAATCTTGTGGGCAAGTCAGACGCGCCCATGGGCTTATCTGGTGGGTAGAACATTGAGGCGACTAACTTGACAACCAAATGCGATAGAATTAACGACTGGCTCTTGACTTGACAACCAAATGCGATAGAACTAACGACGGTGTCTTGGCCATAGCAACCTTCAATTTAGAATTAGTAACGGCAGTTCGCCAGAAAGTTATGAAAAGAACCTTCTTGTGGCGGAAGGAAGTAGCCTAGTTATATAGAAAACCTTTGATTTACCCATTGAGAGTAAATAGAATGGAGGCCAAAATTCTATTTCATTGTTGAAGCCAAGTTGGAGCCAAGGTTGGACCCAAAAAGACCAAAAAATGGCCAAATCCCATTCATTCCTATGAGAGACATAAAACCCTGTATCTCCCTTAAATGCCACTCCAGGGGGATCATTTTTCGCTCAACTAGTAGGTCCCCTTGCTCTCCAACTTACCAGGGTGGTGATTTTTTGTGGTGATGTTTTATTTTAGAGAGATATTAAAAGTTAAATTGACCAATGAGCATCAGAACATGGTTTGATTGACCGTTAGAAGTCTTGTTGTTGTCCAATCAGCACCTGCGTTTGGCGTTGCTAAGGTGGAATGTAAGTTGGAATGTTCCCAAATCTGGCTTCAAAGCGTTGAATGGCAAATAGCGTTGATTTGGCGTCCATTCTATTTACTGTCAATGGTTTTACCCATTAAAGAATCGAAATAATTCCTCAAATAAATTTCAGTGTGGCAACCGTGGTATAAGCGGGATAATTGACTTCACGTGTGCGTCTAACAGGGAAAATAATGCACACCGAGGTGTAATGGCATCACCACCTAGGTGTGCATTATTTTTCCTGTTAGATGCACACCGTGTCGTCAATTATCCCGTACATAAACAGGGGTGATAGTGAAATAAAATCCTGAGCCTGAACTTTTTTCCCTGCTCTAACGACGACGACAAGATACTGCATAGTGACGTAACATATGCCTATTTTGACATTATTCAAACATGTAATAGCCTGTGTATGACCATTATTTAAGCCTGATAGTAGAAGAAACCCCTGAACCAGTAACACTTTGTCAGATAAGAATAACCTAATGGCTAATTATTATCAATGTTTTTATTTTTGCAAACTCAGTCAAGCCTGAAATCAGGCATTGAGCCTGAATACTATCAGCCCTGCATAAACAGTCTTTGTGGTCATGAAGTACCTTGATAGGAGTGTCTGTGTGGAGAACCTCTTGCAGGTTAGCACCGTGGATGTACTCATTAGCAATGAGGATCTGGGTCTCACTTTTGGCAACAGCCATCATCCGCACAATGTTGGGATGAGACAAACGCCTGTAAAAAAATAAAAATGAAAACACTTTTGAAGTTTAGGGGCATTAATGTAATAAAGTTTTAAACCAAACATCTATTGACAATCATCCTTGTAGCTTATTTTTTATTAACTACACATATTTAAAATAATATGAGCATCTTGTTGACTTACCTCATACACTAATGTAATGTCCAAAATTTACATTTAGAAATGAGTTAGTTATTAACAAATCTATACTGCAAACAAGTAGGTAAAGTTCAGTCCAAAACCATTTTAGTCCAGAAACACAAGTCAAGATTCTGAATGGAAATTCTTTATTGAAACCTATGAATTACATTTGGCATTATGGCTCGGTTTAGAGGATTGACCTGCTTTGCATGAGCACCATGAAAAAGCAGAGAGTCAGACTCTCCCATGAACAGAGCAGGCAACATGACAAGAAAACATCATAAATGACAAGGTGGAGCAGGAGAGGAAGTGGGTAGCAAAAAGCAAGCTAAAATAGAAAGGCGCGTCGAAGGCCAATCACCAAGGTCACCATGACCAATCACTGGTGAAGAATGATGATCAGCTGAAGGGACACACCTAAAGCAGTTATTAATGAGAGCAGGTGAGCTTCTTGATTACCACTGCCTGGCCAGAAATAACGTTCACACTTAATTTAGGCAATCATAAAAGCTCTTGCCAGGGTATAATGAACTCATTTGTAACTGCTGGATTGTTTCCTGTTGTTATGATCTTGACGGCAGCAGGAGTTCCCTGGTATGATCCTCTGTAAACGACTCCATAGGAGCCTTTCCCGATGCATTCAGTGGCATTAAACGTTATTTTGGAAATATCCACAAAGGGATCTTTAGCTGTAAAGCCTAAAAGGATGCAAAGAAATCAGTCATATTACGGCATGTCCTTCATGGTTGATATTATTTGGTATTTCATTCAAATACAGTTTGTAGATGCTGTGTAAAATTACCCTGACTACCATGTCCAAGTACTCTGTGATTCTGTTCAGTTCTATTTCTACTAACCACTGATATGAACTTATGTTATGAAAAGTAAACCAACCTGCTGTCTTTAAGTCTGGCTGGAGTGCTGATGAAAAGACAGAATCTCCTCTGGAGAAATCATCAGGATTGGCTTCGCTGACTACAAGACAAAGAAATATTAGAAATAGAGATAGAAATATTAAAGTTATTAATTACAGTATGCAGTCAAGAACAACACTAGTCAGTACTACACTATGATTCAAAACAAAATCACCAACTTTAATCATACTTTGATGAACAAATCACACATATTTCTATATGGATTAAGTTACACTTACAATTTGGAGGATCAGTCATACTCCTTTCTCCACGTTGTCCTGCTATTGTTTTTAGATGCTTGTTGGGCTGTGTTAACTTATTGGCTAGAACAAGAATATAGAAAAATAGTGTAGCCTACATATAAAATGAACTTTAGCCAAACATGAGCTGTTTCAAGAGGAACTCCAGAAAACGTTACACTCACAGTTGTCCTATTGTGACGATTCTGACATAGTGATAGTAACATTGTGAAATAATAATAAATATAAAGTAACCAATTTGTAATGTGCAATATTTACATTGTCCTAATATGACATTCTAAAGTGGTTGTAGTATTGATGCATAGAAATAAATAACCCAGTTTGAATCAGAGCTTAGAGTTGTTACCTTGGGTTGGTAACTAGTTTTCCAGTAGGATATGGTCATTCAAGTAACAGGCATAAAGCAGTAGCAACGTGTGTGTGTGTGTGTTTGTTTTGAGTGTTTGTGTGTGTGTGTGTGTGTGTGTGTGTGTGTGTGTGTGTGTGTGTGTGTGTGTGTGTGTGTGTGTGTGTGTGTAAATAGGAGTGGAGCTCCTCTGTGAACTACATTTAAACGTTATTTTGGAAATATCCACAAAGGGATCTTTAGCTGTAAAGCCTTTAAAGCCTAAAAGGATGCAAAGAAATCAGTCATATTACGGCATGTCCTTCATGGTTGATATTATTTGGTATTTCATTCAAATACAGTTTGTAGATGCTGTGTAAAATTACCCTGACTAGCGTACAAGTACTCTGTGATTCTGTTCTGTTCTGTGCCCACTAACTACTGATATGAACTTATTTCCTGAAAATAACTAACCTGCTCTCTTTAAGGTTGACTGGAGTGCTGATGCAGAGTCGTATGCAGAATCATCAGGATTGGCTTCTCTGACTAAAAGACAAAGAAATAATAAAAAAAGAAATAGAAATAGTAAAGTTATAAATTGAAGTATGCAATCAAGCTAGTGATGTACTGCACACTGGTTCGAAACAAATAATAAATATAATAAATAACTTTAATCATACTTTGATGAACAATTTACACAATTCTACATATGGATTAAGTTGCACTTACAATTAGGAGGATCAGTCATACTCCTTTCTCCATAATTTCCTGCAATAGTTTTAAGATGCTTACTGGGCTTTGTAAACTGAACAGCTACAACAGAAATATGAGGAAACAGAAGAAAATAATATGAACTTTAGTCAGAAAAAATATGGATTGAGGAAAGGTCACACAACAAACATCTGAATGAAATATATACACCTTAACACAGCATGACTTATTATGTTCATGACATATCTGTGAAGTTATGAACATTTTTGTGGTAGTTCATCTGAATTGAATTGCTGTGGTATCAGATTTCCATGAACTATATTAGAACAATGGAATGATTCAGTAATACTGACCTTAAATCTGAAATGTCAGAAGACAGAAAAGAACAAAAGAAAGGGGTACTTCCATGTACCGTACTAGAACACCAACTTGTTTTCTGAAATGTCAGAAGAAGAAAAAACACCAGAAAAGGTGCACAACGGAAATGGACACTAACCTGCTGTCTTTAACCTCTTTCACCTATGATGTTGTCTTGTTGTGACCTCTTTTCTCTTGGCTCCTCCATCCTCTCTGGTTTGTGGACCCATCACCATGGATACCTCAGCGGATCCTCTGCTCTCCTCTGCATCAGCAGCACCAACCCCAGATCTCTGAATGGAGGCAGTAATGCTGAGCAGCTTACGCGGCTTCATCACGCCTGTCTGGAGTGCTGATGCAGAGTCGTATGCAGAATCTCCTCTGGAGAAATCATCAGGATTGGCTTCGCTGACTACAAGACAGTGGAGATGTGGCATTCTTAATTACAGTATGCAGTCAAGAACAACACTAGTCAGTACTACACTGTACAATAATCAACATTAATCATACTTTGGTGATCAAATGATACACATTTCTATAGGGATTAAGTGGCACTTACAATTGGGAGGATCAGTCATACTCCATTCTCCATGATGTCCTGCTACTGCTTTCAGATACTTATTGGGCTTTGGAAACTGATTGGCTATAATAGGAATATAGAAAAATAGTGTAAATAAATATAAATACATTTTAGTCAGACATGAGTCATTTCCAAAATAATTCCAGAAAATGTTGCTTTCACAGTTGGGAGGATCAGTCATACTCCCTTCGCCATCGTTTCCTTCTTCAGTTTTCAGCTACCTACTGGGCTTTGACAATGCATCGACTACAACAGGGGTATATAAAAATAGTGGAAATTTAAAATACATTTTAGTCAGATGTCACTCATTTAACTGAAAACACACAACAAACATCTGAATGAATTATACACTCCAGCCCAGCAGTATTGGCTTAATTTAATTCACAGCCTGTGTAATATCCGATGGCGCAGTGCTGGAACTACCCTACAGGCAAAAATTGTTTCCAAGGATTACTAAGATATCAGAGAAAGGATAGGTACTGACCTCCTTCCTTCAAGGGTGACCTCCATTCTCCTGTTGTGACCTCTGTTCTCTTGGCCCCTCCATCCTGTCTGGCTTGTGGAACCATCACCATGGATACCTCAGCAGCCCCTCTGCTCTCCTCTGCACCAGCACCAGCCCCAGATCTCTGAATGGAGGCAGTAATGCTGAGCAGCTTACGCGGCTTCATCACGCCTGTCTGGAGTGCTGATGCAGAGTCATCTCCTCTAGAGAAATCATCAGGATTGGCCTTGCTGACTGCAACAGTAACAATGTGTATTCGTTACTTATTCACACACACTATCAAACTTACACATCACCAATTTCAAAGCTAAGTCTATTCACAAATTATACATTCAATCTCGAAATGTTGCACTCACAACTGGGACGATCATCCATAATGCCCTCTCCAAAATTTCCTGGCAACACAATCTCTTCTGTGCTTTTCACCTTCTTCAAGGGCTTTGTAATCTCTGTCTTGAGTGATGATTTGGCAGATACATCTGAAGAATCCTCTCTTGGCATGTCATCAGGTAAGGCACTAACTACAAGAGAGAGGACAGAGGAAATAAACTGTAGTCAGGAAGAGAGCTAATCAGTGTTTCAAAATATATGGTCGATTTATTGTACACATATGTACCGGTATGCACACTTATGATAAATGTAAAAACTGTACATAGATGTATGCCATTTCATAATTTTGTATGTTGGCTTGAAGAACAATAAACAAAATATTTGTTTACTTGGTGGAGTAATGTATACTCACAATTGGGAAAGTCGCCAATAGTATTTTCTCCACTGTTTATTGCCACCATCTCTTCTATTTTCTCCAGCAGCTCTGTCACCTGGTCACCATCTCTCTTCGCATTGTCTAAAACATGGTACCTGTTGCAACATTTCTCCACAACCCACTGCAGAGTCTCTCCTTCACTCTCAATGTGCTGCTCAATGCTTGTGTCTCCCAGCCAGTCCCCTCTGGTGAACAGCACTATGGTGTGGTTCCAGACTCTCTCACCCAGGAGCTCCAGGAGTTCCTGTACTCCTCTTCTGCGTGTCTCTGAGAGTGACGCGTCCGCCCTAAGGACCAGGAGTAGAGCATGGGGTCCTGGAGGACACAGAGAGACACTGAGGATAATGTCTTGTTTAACACGTTCAGGAGCAAGCTCTGGAGGAGATTCCCAGTTCCCTGGTGCCTCCACCACAGTGATGTGTCTATCTGCTGTTTCCCCTTCTCTCTTCACACACTCAGCTGTTCTTCCTGGAGTCTGGAACTCCTGTCTGCCCAGGATGGTGTTTCCACATGAACTCTTCCCATTAGTTCTGTATCCCAGCAGCACAATCCTCATGTCTGATATGTGAGGAACCCCTCCTGGAAACAAATCAAAATATTTCAAAGGTGTGTGTGTGTGTGTGTGTGTGTGTGTGTGTGTGTGTGTGTGTGTGTGTGTGTGTGTGTGTGTGTGTGTGTGTGTGTATGTGTGTGTGTGTGTGTGTGTGTGTATGTGAGAGAGAGAGAGAGAGAGAGATTAGTGTAGTAGGGAGGAGCTGTGAAATGCAATTGAACATGTGAAATTAATCTTCATCAGCAGCACATTTCTCACCTGCTGATGATGCGAGAGTCTCTCTCTGTTTCTGCACCTTCATCTTCCTCTGCTCTGCTCTTCTCTTCTCTTCCTTCTTCTTCTCCGTCAGTGTAATCATCAGCATGTTGTTATCAAAGCCAAAGTGATGACCACTGTTCAGCATCACCATCTCTTCTATCTTCTCCAGCAGCTCTTCCACCTGGCCAACATCACTCTTCTCATTGTCTAAAACATGGTACCTGTTGTCACATTTCCCTACAAGCCACTGCAGAGCCTGTCCTCCACTCTCAATGTGCTGTTCAATGCTTGTGTTTCCCAAACAGTCCCCTTTTGTGAACAGCACTATAGTGTGGCTCCAGACTCTCTCACCCAGGAGCTCCAAGCATTCTTGTAATCCTCTTCTGAATGAATCTGTGATTGATGAATCCGCCCTTAAGACCAGGAGTAGAGCATGGGGTCCTGGAGGACACAGAGAGACACTGAGGATAATGTCTTGTTTAACACGTTCAGGAGTTCGTTCTGCAGTGTATGTCCACTGCCCTGATGCCTTCACTACAGTGACGTGTCTGCCTGCTGTTTCTCCTTCTCTCTTCACAAACTCAGCTGTTCTTCCTGGAGTCTGGAAGTCCTGTCTGCCCAGGATGGTGTTTCCACATGAACTCTTCCCAAAACGTCTGCCTCCCACCAGCACAATTCTTATGTCTGAGATGTGTGGAACACCCCCTGAAAACAGAAACAAAGACATTCATGTGTGTGTGTGTGTGTGTGTGTGTGTGTGTGTGTGTGTGTGTGTGTGTGTGTGTGTGTGTGTGTGTGTGTGTGTGTGTGTGTGTGTGTGTGTGTGTGTGTGTGTAGCCTCTGCATTCTATGAGAGAGAGAGAGAGACAGAGAGAGAGAGAGATTAGTGTAGTAGGGAGGAGCTGTGAAATGCAATTGAACATGTCAAATTAATATTCAGCAGCAGCACATTTCTCACCTGCTGATGATCTGAGAGTCTCTCTCTGTTTCTGCACTTTTATCTTCCTCTGCTCTGCTCTTCTCTTCTCTTCCTTCTTCTTCTCCATCTGTGTAATCAGCATGTTGTAATCAAAGCCAAAGTGATGACCACTGTTCACCATCACCATCTCTTCTATCTTCTCCAGCAGCTCTGTCACCTGGCCACCATCTCTCTTCTCATTGTCTAAAACATGGTACCTGTTGCCACATTTCCCTACAAGCCACTGCAGAGCCTCTCCTCCATTCTCAATGTGCTGCTCAATGCTTGTGTCTCCCAGACAGTCCCCATAGGTGAACAGCACTAGAGTATGACTCCAAACTCTGTCACCCAGGAGCTCCAGGAGTCCCTGCACTACTCTTCTGTCTGTCTCTGAGAGTGACGCGTCCGCCCTAAGGACCAGGAGTAGAGCATGGGGTCCTGGAGGACATAGAGACACACTGAGGACAATCTCTCGTTTAACACGTTCAGGAATGTGCTCCACAGGGTTTATCCACTGTCCTGGTGCCTCCACCACAGTGATGTGTCTATCTGCTGTTTCCCCTTCTCTCTTCACACACTCAGCTGTTCTTCCTGCAGTCTGGAACTCCTGTCTGCCCAGGATGGTGTTTCCACATGAACTCTTCCCTGCAGCGCTGCCTCCCAGCAGCACAATCCTCATGTCTGAGATGTGAGGAACACATCCTGGAAACAAAGCAAGACATTTCAAAGGTGTGTGTGTGTGTGTGTGTGTGTCTGTGTCTGTGTCTGTGTGTGTATATATATATGTGTGTGTGTGTGTGTGTGTGTGTGTGTGTGTGTGTGTGTGTGTGTGTGTGTGTGTGTGTGTGTGTGTGTGTGTGTGTGTGTGTGTGTGTGTTTTGGAATTGGAGTGAGCAGTTCTGTCCTTCGGTATGTGTGTGTGTGTAGGGGGGGGAGCAGTTCAAGTAGATATGCAGTATGTTTGTGTTTGCTGTTGTGTGTGTGTGTGTGTGTGTGTGTGTGTGTGTGTGTGTGTGTGTGTGTGTGTGTGAGTGAGAGAGAGAGAGAGAGAGAGAGAGAGAGAGAGAGAGAGAGAGAGAGAGAGAGAGAGAGAGAGAGAGAGAGAGAGAGGGAGAGAGAGAGAGAGAGGGAGGGAGGGAGGGAGAGAGAGAGAGAGAGAGATTAGTATGAAAGAGCTGTGAAATGGAATTGATGTCCCATAAAGATTCAGCCGAAGCACATTTCTCACCTGCTGATGATCTGAGACTGTTTCTCTGTGTCTGCACCTTCATCCTCCTCTGCTCTGCTCTTTTATTTTCTTCCTTTTTGTTCTCAGTCAGTGTAATCATCATGTTGTTTTCAAAGCCAAAGTGATGACCATTGTTCACCGTCACCATTTCTTCTATCTTCTCCAGCAGCTCTGTCACCTGGTCACCACCTCTCTTCTTATTGTAAACATGGTAACTGTTTCCACATTTCTCTACAACCCACTGCAGAGCCTCTCCTCCATTCTCAATGTGCTGCTCAATGCTTGTGTCTCCCAGACAGTCCCCATAGGTGAACAGCACTATGGTGTGGTTCCAGACTCTCTCACCCAGGAGCTCCAGGAGTTCCTGTACTCCTCTTCTGCGTGTCTCTGGAAATGACTCATCCGGCCTAATGACCAGGAGTAGAGCATGGGGTCCTGGAGGACACAGAGACACACTGAGGACAATCTCTCGTTTAACACGTTCAGGAATGTGCTCCACAGGGTTTACCCACTGTCCTGGTGCCTCCACTATAGTGATGTGTCTATCTGCTGTTTCCCCTTCTCTCTTCACACACTCAGCTGTTCTTCCTGGAGTCTGGAACTCCTGTCTGCCCAGGATGGTGTTTCCACATGAACTCTTCCCATTAGTTCTGTATCCCAGCAGCACAATCCTCATGTCTGATATGTGAGGAACCCCTCCTGGAAACAAATCAAAATATTTCAAAATTATAAGTGTGTGTCTGTGTGTGTGTGTGTGTGTGTGTGTGTGTGTGTGTGTGTGTGTGTGTGTGTGTGTGTGTGTGTGTGTGTGTGTTTCTCCACGTGTGTACATGTCTCATTTCTCATGGTGTATACTCCATGTGTGTGTGTGCATGTGTGGAGTGAGCAGTTTTCTTCACTATAGTGTGTGTGTGTGTGTGTGTGTGTGTGTGTGTGTGTGTGTGTGTGTGTGTGTGTGTGTGTGTGTGTGTGTGTGTGTGTGTGTGTGTGTGTGTGTGTGTGTGTGTGTGTTCCTCTGTATGTGAATGTGTGTGTGTGTGTGTGTGTGTGTGTGTGTGTGTGTGTGTGTGTGTGTGTGTGTGTGTGAAAGACGGACATGTGGTGGACATTATCACACTATACGTATAACAGATTATTACCACATTAGTTTAAGGATACGAAGCTTAGGGTGCGACTGGGACTAATATGTTTGTAGGGCTGTCATGATAACAAATTTTGCTGGACGATAAATTGGCCAAGAAATTATTGTGATAAACGGTAATATTGTCGTTCTTGGTCATTTTCAAACACTGTAATGACAATGGGATAAAAATGTGAATACAACCTTTCTAATTTTGAAAGCAGCAGGGGATGTTAGATAGATAGGTAGATATATGAATGGATAGATAGACAAGGCACCAACGTTTACGCATCATTGCGCTGAGTGAAATGCGCTTATCAGTATTCAGTCTCTTGGGTAGAGAAAGAGAGACTGACGAAGAAAACAAAGAAGCACGCAAATATAACTTATTGGGGGCAAAAGATATTATGCTTGTAAAAACATATTGTGTATATTGACTTATTGAATATTGTGACAGCCCTATATGTTTGTGCAGGTATGTACGTGCGTACGTATGTGAGAGAGAGAGGGAGTGAGTGAGTGAGTGAGCGAGAGAGAGAGAGAGAGAGAGAGAGAGAGAGAGAGAGAGAGAGAGAGAGAGAGAGAGAGAGAGAGAGAGTGTGCGCGCGCGCGCGCGTGTGTGTGTGTGTGTGTGTGTGTGTGTGTGACAGGGCCATGTGGTGGACGTGGAACAGTTATCACCATAATGTTCATAACAGATTATTACCACATGAATGTACAGTACATGAAACATAGGATAAGAGAGTGTAAATAAGATGTTCCAATTCTGTTCTGTGTGTGCATGTGCACTATTATTACACTTATTACATCCGCCTAGGATGTTATGTTTTCTGTTGCGTTGGTTTGCTAGTCTGTCTGTCTGCTTGCCTGTCTGTTTGCCTGTCTGTTTGTCAGCAGGATGACTCAAAAAGTTATGATTTGATGAAAATGACAAAAGGAACAAGTAATTAAATATTGGTGGCGATCCGGGTCACGATCTGCATCCAGGATTAAAAAAAAAAAATCTTCACCATTGTAGGATAGGGCGAATTTTGACATTCTAGTTTCTAACTGCACAAAAACAAGGAAGAAAGACTTAAAACAAGTCCGACAGGCGGACAAAAGATGTAGAGTTCTCAACGGGTCGGGTCAGCCCGACAAACCCAACAGGCCCCTTGGGTTCGGGCCGGGTTCGGGTTGAAAATATAAGCATATGGCTCGGGTCGGTTCGGTCCGCGGGCTCAATCTTTTCCGCCCAGGTAAAAAAAAAAAAAATTCCCCTTGATGGGTCAATAAAGCTAGGCCTATCTATCTAAATATATGTAGGCCTGCGTAACGAAGGTCTGGCAGGCTGCTGCATGCAACGTTGCGCGCAGTGCTTAATTTGTAAATCACAAGGTACCGGAACGCAAAACAAACATGACATCACAGCGATGATGAGTTGGACAGAGGTCCCTGAACGCACAGAAAAACTACACTGGCTACAATTACGCAAACGAATAAAAACGGGAAAAAAAATCTTAGATGCAATTTTAACGATATTGAGTCCCATGTCAGCTCATGGAACCATACTTTTGTTTCTTAATACAAGGGACGGTTGGCAATCCAATGGCTATTTTAAACAACAGCCATAGTAGCCTATTAAATACTGTAATGACAACAACCAATATTTTTAGTTTGATCGCTAACTTTATGCTTAGTAGTCTCAGCAAATGCAGTGCATGGAAATTATGCTTATGAGGTGAAACGAAGCCGAAGCGGTCTTCTATGGAAAGGACAGTGGCTTTCCAATTAGGCTATCCTTTCCCCGTATTCACACAACGTTGACATATGCGTATTAAACATTACATCCACGCTTTGTTGGCGACTTTGTTGCATATAATTTGGCTAATCCGCATGTGCTGCTGCGATATGCCATTTCACTATTTAAATGGCTCGTGCACTGATGGTAAGCGAGCGGCAGCGAAGACGGTGATTTTTCCGGTAGACTTGGCTTTTCACACTGACTGTCTGCTCGCGCTGCGGTCTGGTTGAAAATCCCCCCAGCCAATGTTTTATTTGGAGCGTGTAGGCCCTGTTTGAATGAAATATCACCTTGTCTTTGCTGTTTTCGTGCTGTTTTCGACTTGTAAGCAACTGTCGGGTCTTGGGAGAGAAGGAAACGCGCGCACACACATGCGGAGCGCTCGCCAGCCGAGGAAGATCTCATCCTCTCACCTAGGCTATCTGTCTTTTTTGCTACATGGCTGATCAATGCACCAACCGTAGCCCAGGTGCCACTAGAAATTAGTATGTCCAAAACCTTGTGTGCCGACCAAAATTTGATGAAACTTTTAAACAATGTTTGGTACAGCCAGGCTTTCCATCTCATCCGCGCATATGAACAAACGGGGAGGGGCAACTTCACGTAGCCTACATTTAATCAGATACTCGGGATGGAAATGTAGTAAGCCTACATTTAGAAGTCAAAACAAAAGGTGGATAGATTGTTGTTGCCGTGAAGCATGAGGCGGTTATTGAAATCGCGCTGTGGATGATTCTGCTTAAATAGCAAGAACGTAAGTTTCCCCATTTTATATTATGTTTCTATTGTGGAAAATATCTTTTCACTAGGTTTTGAAGTGGGTTATGCAATTTACTGCACTTAAAGACCCACCACAACCCGTCATTCTCCATAGGATAACGTGGGGAAACTCGACCCCCGACTTCGGGCCTCGGGCCGGGTTCGGTTAGATAATTCCAGTGATGTGTCGGGTAACATCGGGCTCGGGCTTTAAAAGCCACGGGCCGGGTAGGGTCGGGTTGACATTTTCAGGCCCGTTGAGAACTCTAAAAAGATGTGTCCGTCTGTGCACTTCCACCTTGTGGACACAAGAGGGAATGACATTGGGAAAACAGCTGATGGACCAACAGACGGACAAAGTCTCAAATAGAGATGCGTGGACGCATCTAAAATTTTGGGTGTAACATAGTCAAATGTTCCATCAAGCACCTTCCTTGGCGGAGGTCTGACTGCACTCACTCTCTAAGTGCATTAAGTTATGATTATTATTGCACTATTTAATACTTAATAAAGTATCCATTTTATTGTCAATGTCTCACTCACCTGCTGATGATCTAAGAGTCTCTGTCCGTTTCTTCACCTTCATCGCCCTCTCCTCTGCTCTTCTCTTCCTTTCTTCCTCCTCCTCCTTCTTCTTCATCAGTTCATCCATAATCTTGGGGTCGATGGTAAAGTATGCACCACCATTTTCTGTAACCAAAATCAAACAAATTAAGTGATGTGAGACTGACATACAATTCTTGAAATCCACATTTAATTTAAAACAGGATAGTTATCAGCTGATCAAAAGACTAGAGTACAGGCGATACATCAACTGTTTTTTTAATCGGCTTAACAGATGTACAGATGATAACATTTTTCTGTCCTTCTGTCCAGTTATTATCTGACCTTCTGATTCCTCTGCTGGTATTAAAAGCTTTTATTGCAACCTGGTCTGTGTTTCCCAAAAACTCATAAGTAGTACTTCAGCCTATGTGAGTAGTAATATATCAGAAATCAGGTCTCACATCATCAGTTTAAGTTTATACATACACAACTTTACTTCACTCATGCACTTTGCACAAGCATTTTATTTGAATGTGCGAGAAAAAAATATTGAATGTATGCCTATATAATCATTGTATGTATAAACTTATAGTGATGTTATATATTGCCTAAGGGGCAATTTATATCTACCTTTGAGTTTTGGGGAAACATACACCTGATCATGATCACCAATTAATTTCCTTAATGTTATTAATAAATGTTACTCTATTACTCTAGTATACTTCTCATTAAATCTCTCTTTCTCCTCCCTCCTGTCTTCTCTGTATCTCTCTTCATTTCTCTCTCTGAATTTTGAATGTATTCATCCATTTATCTTACTTACCAACCATCTCTGTCAAGTCAAATAAAGTCAAGTGTACTTTATTGTCAATAATCAATGTTACAGGGTTAACACAGACACAGACGTTTGAAATTGCGCTTGACCAGTCTCCAATGTGCTGTTAAACTAGAACTAATAATGAGACATTGACAGTAACCACCGATAAACCCTCTCCTTCCCCTTCAACCACACTGTTTTCCAACCATTCTTTTCCATCCATTCTTCCCCACATGGACATGACATGTCGTTAACCCACACCCACTTGTGTCCAGTAACTGCAGCAAATTTTAGAGGAGCGGACGAGAAGGAAGGTGAACAGCTTGTTGAGCATGGACGGTCACCTACTGTCCAGTTTGAGGCCTAAGGCTTCTCCTCCCTATGTGCTTCACTGAACGGTTTAGACGTTCTTTTATTCCTGCAGCCATCAGACTTTTTAACAACAGCTGCAGAGTGATATGTTTAGTGGTTTTATGTGGTTTTATCTGTTGTGGTGATTCTCTGTTTCTTGTTTCTATTTTCTTCTTTTTTAAGGTCTTGTTTATTATGTGTTTGTGTTTATGATGTGCTGTGTGGATGACTAGGTGGCAGTCAATTTCCCCCTTGGGTATTTCTCTTCTTCATCATCTTCATAATCATAATGCAGGCCTCAGTCTCAAAACAAGACTGGCCTTGCTACTGTTCTACCTGAACAAAGGGCAGGTTGAATAACAATCTATGGTAATCTGCCCCCATCTAGTGGACATTGTGGTTGTCATGTTGTCCACTCTCTCACTCCTGAACTCCATGCCAAGTCCAGGTACCTGTAGCATCCAACTGCAGTTTGCAGAAGTGGGCAGGCCCCTCCCATTTTGCATCTCGCCCCTCCCTATGCCCTATGCTTCTTGAGCGAGACCGATTCTTGCTGCGCTCCTGACCGGTGTGAATTGCGTGTGCGTGTGCGTGTGCGTGTGCGTGTGTGTGTGCGTGGTTAGGTCCTGTACGTTGTAACGTGTGCGTGGAGATCACCTGTGCCCTCGATAGGAGGGCACGCACGCCTGTGGGCATCGTCTCCTTCCCGTTCCTTTTTGTTATTTTTCTTGAAGTGTACAGAACTGTTTGGCAGTATAACGCACATTGCTCTCGTATTCCGGCCATGTCCATACCTGTGTTACTCTAGCCCTATTGGCTTTTGTTTGCTGTGCCAAGTGTATACTAATCATGTGTGTTCTTAAATTGCATGCTGATTTTATCATAAATGTAGCTCAGTGGAACTTTTATGGTAATTATTATTATAATAAATAATAATTACCAATTTCAAACAGATGATTGCACGACGCCACTGGGGGACTTCCACCCCTGAATATACACTCGCCTCCAAAAGAGTTGTCGCCTACCCATCTGTTTGGAATAACAGCTAATAACCTGACTTTCAATTAATCACTTGGCTTCAGAAGTCACTCATATGAAAGCTACAACCCTCTCGAATGAAAATGTATGTACAAAAATAAATTTCATGCACCAAAGAAAGATTGACCCTTTAACTAACACAGACAGGGCAGATTTTGACAAGACAAAAGTTTTGTCGCCTATCGAACATAATGTGAAAATGAGCAGATAAGTCACTTCAAAACACTTCAAATACGCAGATCGGGTGTCATACTTAATCACTGATTCACTCACACCTCTCCAGAAAATCAACTTTGGCCTTAGGTGTATGTTTAGGGTCATTGTAATCATGGAAAGCAACACAATGAAAATCAATGGAGTTCAATGAGAGATGGTGACATATTTGCTATTCGTAGAGCAATACATTTTTAACTTCATGATGTAATCAATGATAAAAGCCCTCACACACCAGCAGCATGCATGCAGCTCCACATAAGAGCTGTATCCCTCCCATGTTTGACTTTAGGCACCTTGTATTTTTTCCAAATTCTTCACCTTTAACACCAAAGAAGTCTCTCCCACTGTCCTGTCTCAAAAAAGCCAGCCAAGAGTATGTCAGGCCTAATTCTGACAAAAATGAAGGCTAATGGGACTCATACTCTGAAGTCAAGATCCCAAGATCAACCATTTTAGAACTGATAGCATCAAAACTATATGGTGTTGGAGATGAAGAATATGAAAAAAGAGAAATGGTGCATAAAGTGAAACATGGTACAGATACAGCTCTTATGAGGAGCTGCATGCATGCTGCAGGTGTTTGAGGGCTTTTATCATTGATTAAATCATGAAGTTAAACATTTATTGCTCTACGAATAGCGAATATGTCACCATCTCTCATTGAACTCCATTGATTTTCATTGTGTTGCTTTCCATTATTATAATGACCCTAAACATACACCTAAGGCCAAAGTCGATTTTCTGGAGAGGTGAGAGTGATTCAGTGATTAAGTATGACACCCAATCTGCGTATTTGAAGTGTTTTGAAGTGACTTATCTGCTCATTTTCACATTATGTTCGATAGGCGACAAAACTTTTGTCTTGTGAAAATCTGCCCTGTCTGTGTTCAATAAAGGGTCAATCTTTCTTTGGTGCATGAAATTTATTTTTGTACATACATTTTCATTCGGGAAGGTTGTAGCTTTCATATGAGTGACTTCTGAAGCCAAGTGATTAATTGAAAGTCAGGTTATTAGCTGTTATTCCAAACAGATGGATAGGCGACAACTCTTTTTATTTTGATTCAAGCCAGTAACAACAAGGCACAGAGGTTCGTGAAGGACACCAGAGTCTGGGTTCGGATAACAGTTCACAGTTATTTTTATTCATACAAGTATTTTATAAATAGACCACAAAAATACAATATAGCTAAAATGCCCAGTACCGTGGGCTACTTCAGTCGGTTAGGTGGACTGCACAAAGTTCCGAATCAGCCAATAAAGCCCAGTGATCCCCCCAACCCCAAAAGCGTCAAGTAGGAAACAGCACACTTAGCACAGCAAATTGGGTTAGATAAAATAGGCATGCAATTTAAGAACACACATAATTAGTATAGCTACTGTTGGCACAGCAAACAAAAGCCAATAGGGCTAGAGTGACACAGGTAGGCCTATGGACATGGCCCGAATACGAGAGCAATGTGCGTTATACTGCCAAACAGTTCTGTACACTTCAAGAAAAATAACAAAAAGTAACGGGAAGGAGACGATGCCCGCAGGCGTGCGTGCCCTCCTATCAAAAGCACAGGTGATCTCCACGCACACGTTACAACGTACAGGACCTAACCACGCACATGGCCGTAGTTACATTTGAGGCTAACGAGGTCCGGACCTCGCCTATCGTGAGAGGTTTTATTATTATTATTATTATTATTTTAATAGCAAATATGACCAACCGAAACATACAAAAACATCTATAAACCTCTGTGAAGCCTCCTTTGCAAACTGTGGTTAACCTCCATGTGGTATGTGTTCTAGTTTTGCCTTTGTGTTCTGTTTTTGCGAGTAAACAAGTTTAATTAATATCGCAAGTGCTGCGACTCGTGGGAGAGAACGCAACTCAGCCGACATCGCAAGTGTTTGGTCGCGTTCGTGACAGCGCATTGCGCAACGCAAAAGTACCATGCTTTCTGGTTAGAAAATACATTGAAATGGCAAAGTGTGCGTGTGCAGCCTGCGCAGTAATGTGCCGTCACGAACGCGCCCATTAAGCACGCGCTTGGTGAGATCTCCGCTATCAGAAAGCCTGCGCTTGGTGAGATCTCCGCCAACAAAAGGTTAAAAAGCTAACCGTTGTTTACCTAAAGCTCATGCGTAACAAGTAGGCTATGGTGTCTTAAAAAGCCATTTGAGTCATTATTTTAAGAAGGCCGGCTGCTGCATCAGCTGCTGCATAAAGGTAAAAGCATAGGATATCCGTGAAAGGTAATTGATTGTAAATTGGAAAGCCTGTGATAAACGCTGATAGAGGAGGTCACCGGAACATCTTCAGGTGTGGATATTTTCCTGTTAATTTGGACAAGTGCCAAGACTATCGACGTTGCCACGTCTTCGTCAGACTCAATCGCAGTAAAATATCCACACCTGAAGAGGCTCCCGTGACTACTGTGTCTGCATAGCCGTGACGCACCAGATGGCTCAGGAGCGCGGAGGATAGGCTACTTTTCTTTCTCGTTGATAGACTTTTGTCTTCTGCGCTTGTGAAGAACTATAACAACAAACTAAATTAAAACAAAACGTTTGATTCGACTTTAGGAAGAAAATGTTTACTCCAAAATAGGTGGTTTGCACAACAGAGATCACAACATCCCTGTACCTTTGGAGGAAAACAGCTGAAATGTAATTTCATTGGGAGAAAAAATATGAATGGCTGAGCAACTTGCCATCTGAGGATGTAGCTTATTGTGCAACTTCTGGGTCAAACTTTAGTTTCCTTACAAAGGGCTTTACTGACTGGGAGAATGTTGTTTATGATAAAAGAGGCATGATACCAAAGCATAGCCATTCAAAGGGAATAGGCTGAGTTGGCTGAAATCTACAACATATTTATTATTATATACATGTCTACATATTTACTATTTCACATTAGGCCTATACATTCATAGTGGAGGGCCCTATATATAGGCCTAGGCCTGTGTAGCCTATATTTATTTATTTTATGAATGAATTTTTAATTTATATTTTGTATTATTAATAAAATTTCGGCGCGCGCTCTGCGCGCGCATTATGGCCCTCGCCTACTTCACATGGCTGGCTACGGCCATGACACACACACACACACACACACACACACACACACACACACACACACACACACACACACACACACATTCACACCGGTCAGGAGCGCAGCAAGAATCGGTCTCGCTCTAGAAACATGAGCGCGTCTTTCCTCTAAGTGCACGGTGCAATGACTTCCAGAGCTATTTTTCTTCCCGTGTAGAAGCTTAGCGCTGGATGACAAGGGGACTCGATGTGCTCAGGGGGGAGGAGAGAGATGTGCTCAGGGGGGAGGAGGGAGATGTCATCCAGACCTGCCCCCCGCCCTGCACACTGCAGTTGAACATACTTGGTATACAGAGACCTATGGCTGAATCTCAAATGGTGCACTTGTGCACTTTAGTGTTCATGTTTCAGTGCGTATGCCGTATTAGTTACGCACTGAAACATAGTGCCCGAAGTGCACAAGTGCGCCATTTGAGATCCAGCTATAGCCTAGTCCCTGGCCGTGAAGGTGAAAGTGAAACTAAAAGTTGCGAGAGAAAAGCAATATGGCTAGGCTACCCCATAACACGGAAGGCTTATTCCTACGAATTAGGCCACACGAGATAGATGTTTAATGCAAATGTTGCAAAAACCAAGACGATTCACACCCAGTCTGGGTAGCGTGGAATGTCTCTGTTGAGAGAGTTCCGTGTCAATTCCAAAAGGCGCCTAAAAGACCAAATGTAAGTTTAGGCCTTACACAACGATTTTACCCATCTCCCTCATCTCACTAACAGGAGATAGGCTATGGGATATTACAGTATTTCTCAATTGGTTTAGTACATTTCTCGAATCTCTCTCGCAATTTGCAAAACATAATATTCATTCTCAAAACAGCTTTAACAAATGGCAAAACACAGTGGATGACCTGCAAAACCGAGTCTCTTGCTCAAAACCCAAGTTTTTGAGTCAATGAACGTACAGTATATCACGAAGGTGAATACACCCCTCACAGTTTTGCAGATGTTTGAGTATATCTTTTCATAGGAAAGCATTACAGAAATGTAACTTTGACACAATGATTAGTGACCTTTTAACAACATGTTTAACCGCTTAAATTTCTTGTTCACTCAGAAAAAAACAAAATACAGCCATTAATGTTTGAACATGTACTCACAAAAGTGAGTACACCCCAGATTAAAATCCGGTAGAGAAGGGGCTATGTTGGCTCGAATCGTCTCGAAATGAAATGAAATGAAAAGGGATGACAAGGGAGGCCATCAGTGTGCGTTTCAACCTTTCTTTGCATTGAACTTTTAGATTTTGAGTCTGCATCTGGCTTAAATAGATTGGTGTGAGATTTGAATGCAATCCTATGGAGAATATCATGATCTGCTTCAGTAGTCACAGTGCATGTTGACATGTATGTTTCTTTTAGGTGTATTTCAGATTGCCAATGTTGACAGCATTCATGCATCCCCAAACCATGTCAGTCCCACTACCATGCTCTGCTTATGAGAGGATACACCATTTTTGTACAACTCACTTGTTTACCACCACACATGCTTGACACCATCTAAAGCAAATTTGTTTATCTTGGTCTCAAGAGAGATGAACAGACCAAGGATATGGATCACTGGAACCATGTTGTGTGATCTGAAGAGACCAAGATAAACAAATTTGCTTTAGATGGTGTCAAGCATGTGTGGTGGTTAACAAGTGAGTTGTACAAACATAGTATATCCTCTCATAAGCCAAGCATGGTAATGGGACTGACATGGTTTGGGGATGCATGAATGCTGTCAACATTGGCAATCTGAAATACACCTAAAAGAAACATGCATGTCAACATGCACTGTGACTACTGAAGCAGATCATGATATTCTCCATAGGATTGCATTCAAATCTCACACCAATCTATTTAAGCCAGATGCAGACTCAAAATCTAAAAGTTCAATGCAAAGAAAGGTTGAAACGCACACTGATGACCTCCCTTGTCATCCCTTTTCATTTCGTTTCATTTCGAGACGATTCGAGCCAACATAGCCCCTTCTCTACCGGATTTTAATCTGGGGTGTACTCACTTTTGTGAGTACATGTTCAAACATTAATGGCTGTATTTAGTTTTTTTCTGAGTGAACAAGAAATTTAAGCGGTTAAATATGTTGTTAAAAGGTCACTAATCATTGTGTCAAAGTTACATTTCTGTAATGCTTTTCTATGAAAAGATATACTCAAAAATCTGCAAAACTGTGAGGGGTGTATTCACTTTCGTGATATACTGTATCAGTGCCAGCAGAATGGTTAGTCATTGTGTCATAGTGTGGTCCGTGTATGGACAAGCTAGTCAAATCTTTTCTGAAGCAAAATGTTGTTTAGATTGGATGGGGAATGTTGTAAATTCGACTTTGTATTACATTGATCAGATAAGATTGTCCTAGATATACATTTAGACTATGACTATGCCTAATGCAGTACAGTGCCTATTGTTGTATTGCATGTCTGTTTTATCTATCCCTTCTATTGCCTTTGATTAGAGAGAGTCAATATTTACCTGTGAGCAATTTACCAATTCAGATCACATTTATAGCTAAAAATCCAATGGAAACTATACAGTGCTTATCACATTATGACAAGCTTGGTTATCTCATATTGCATGTCAAGACTTAAACTATGACATAGGGCCTAAATGTTTTGGGGGGTGAGATAGTTTTGTGTATTCAGTGACAATGCTTTTTGAGTGATATGACAAAAGCAATTGATAATGTACGAAAAAGCTGAGAATTGTACACAACCATCTGCATGGTGATGAAAGCATTTGCTAAATGCTGAAAACTATGAGAAACGTATTTTACCATGTGCACAGATAAAAGCAGGAAGTCACAATTGAACAAGAAGTTCTGAGAATGATTATTCTGTTGTGAGAAATGTAGTATACAAAACCAATTGAGAAATAGGCTACTGTAACACTATTAATGTCGTCAATGGTTGCTTATACTGATTATTGTCAGGAAATCAACATATGCCTATGAGATAAACTGTCTGGGACAGACATTTGAAACGCAGTCTCGAGAAGGATTGGCGGGGGATGACCGTTAAATATTATTCCAGTGGGCTACTTCTTTTCTCGTTCTATCGCATAGCATATTTAGATATTTAGATAGGCCCTATTACAAAGTTGAAAGAATAAGTGGGAATGTGTTGGGAAACTTACTGCGCCGGGGTCCCGACATCTTGACGCAAAAATCGTCCCTCCCGAACGGAGTTGTCTCTGCGACAGCGACCCCCAACCGTATCTGCTCAACCTGACTCTGTAAGAGACCAGGAAGTAGCCTAACCTCCTACTGGTGCATGCTGAGCGTGCAGGAGGGCTTTTTTTTTTTTTTTTTTGCTGCTTACACTTTTTAAAATTAAAGCCTAAATAAATATTGGCATTAAGATTGAATCATTTCACAATCAAACTGCACACTTAGTCCATTTCTAAATCCAAACTTAAAACCAAACTTGTTATAGGCCTAGCCTAAATCACTAGGCCTACTATTACTACTACTACTACTACTACTACAGTTTTAATACTACCTTAGCCATGACCATAGGCATACCATAGCCACCATCATGGGCGTAGATTTGGGTAGGGACGGTCGTGACAAATATTCAAGGGATATAAAATAGTCCCGACCAATTGTTGCCATATTAGGCCTAATTGGAAAAATAAATAAATAACTGAACGAAAATCTACATTGATTAGTTTACTATTTCGATATAGCCTACTATGCAGTGGTAGCATTCATTTTTTAAAATATTTTAAATTAGCTAGTTAGGCCTACTAACTAGGCTACTACAGTAGTAGGCCTATCAAAGAAAATGGAATCTTGTACAAGAACGACAACTAGCTGGTGTGGCCAGGAGTGGCACTGCAGCTATGTTATCGCAGCCAAGTAAATAATGAATGGGTGCCAATGGGGCTGTACGCTTCTCTTAGAACTATCTGCCCGTGTGATTTTTTCCCTGGAAACAATGAAGTCGCGTTCGATAGATATGAGTAAGTGAAAGCATTTGCCGACACGTTTGCATCTTGTCAAGTGTTAGATTCGTGAAAATGACCCTTATTTCAACTATAGCAATGACATAACACGTGACAATCGACTTTACGGCATACGCCATTTGTTTTGTAGTTTTAAGTCTGACTTCAGATGTCGATGTGTTTAAAGTTATGTTAGGATTGTTGCGGACACCTGTTATTTATTGCATTTAAGGTGGTGGAAAAGCGGCATGTGTACATGGGGTAAAGGAAATGACTGCGCTCATCCTTAAGAATTTGGGCACCTTCAATTAACATGTTGGACGGTGGTGGGGGTTGAGGTGTGTGACCGTAGATGTCTCTGCTAGGAGGATCAGTCAGAGTACGTCTCTCGTCAGCTCTGGTCGTGAATAGTCGCAGAGATTCCTCAGCCAGCAGGTATTAGCCGAATGCTAGCGTGTTGCAGGACAAAACTAACACGTCTTTGGGAGAACAAAGCCATGTCAGGAACCTTTAACTTCACTTCTAATACAACTTCCATGATAAGGTACAGAATGTGCACACATCTTTACAAACCAGAGAACAGAATCGTCACAAATCCCTGCTGAGCCATTTAGCCCAATAGGCTCCCATTCATCTTTTACTTGGCTGCGTGCGCCAACGGGGCTATAATGGGAGCCAATGAGAGACGGCTATCTCATAGCTTAGAACATTTCTGGCCTAGTTGAGCGATTGTAGCATATTGGTGCGTGTGCCTTTAAGCCACAGCGGCAATTGGCTGTGGCGCGGTGTGTCATGTGAGTGAGGAGCACCAATTGCTAAGATTTTAGTTTCTTTTAAAAGCGCTACACCTGCTTCATTTGGGCGGCGGCTGGTCGATCATCATTTGGCTCTGGGTTCTGTTGTCACTGGGAGAGCCCGCACCCGTAGGCATATGTATTCCCCGGGGATGTGGAAGCCCTCGTGGGGTTGTTTGGTCCTGCGGTGCGTCTTCTGACCAAGAGCGTAACCGCTTGAGTTTCTGCTGAAGTGCTGGCGTGGGCATTCTCTCAACTTCTCCCGGTAGGCTATGCCCCGTTGTCCCTACGACTGATTATATTTTAATCGTAAACATTCCTCTCACTCGCTGCATGCCCTCATCTTGTTCCAGGCAACTGCTGTACCTAGCCTGTCCGTTTTACTGCTGTTGCCCTTGCTGCTGTCGGCGTAGGCGATGTGCCTCGCCCATCGGGTATGTTACACTCTCCACCATTTGCCTTCAAATTCTTAAATATGTAGGCTGCCTAGTCATACTTTCCCCCGATGCCTTCTGTCTGCAGGTAGCCTGGATCAACATATGTAGGGCCGACGGCCCTTGACGCGCTGCTGTTTTTGTTCTGCCGACAATTATTGTGGACGAGTGCGTGCGTGTGGAGAGTGTGTTAAGTGACGCGCGGTGCGCGCTTGGAACTCTCGTGTGGAGAGAGTGTTTGGTGACGCGCGTGGTTGCGCGCTGACACTCAGTGGAGTGTGTGTGAATGTGATGTGTGGGTCCTAGTTCTCTTTTGTTTGATTGATTTACGTTTGATTCGTTTCTTATTGTATTGATGTATTGTGTGTTGGCCGTGTCGGGTACACCACACACCTGTAACTGGTCAGTAGGACTACCCTACAGTAGTTTCTCACGTGCAGTGCTCAGGCCTTATGCCGAGTGTAACTTTGTGTGCTGTGTTAATGATTTACTTCCATGCATGCTTATATTCAACTAGATGTGCTTGCTGTGCTAATTGTGTGTTACATCGTGTTAACTTGTACTGAAGCTACTCAGGGGAAGCCTAAGCCAACTCATTGTGTGCTTGCCTGTCCCGCGCCAATGTACGTTTTGTTTTGTGATAACGTATACTGATAATTATAAATCATAATGTCCACCCAAAGCATGTCCTTTTATGCTTCTTTATTGTACACACTAGCACAACTATACAACATGTGTCTTGTCTGTCTTATGTCTAATCCATGACTAATCAGTTACCTTAATGTTCCGGTCTAGATGTATTCTACAGGTGACAATGGGTAGGTTATCCCTCTTGTGGCGTGGGGGTAGTACTACATATTAAATTACTCAGGATACTACATCCCTCCCCTCTTAAGTTTAAAGCACTTCAGTGAAATTAAACTATAACACTATTCACTATGTCACCTTCACATTAACCTTACTTTGGCTATAACAGTGAAATTACATATATACTCAATCTCAATAACAACTTAAAATTTCTTAAAATAACTAAACTCTGTTACTTTACTTCTCTTAAAGTAAAATGATAAATCAACTCAAATAACTCTTAAGGCAATGTTTGTTTACAATGTTTTTTTGTTTTGTTTTTTTCCAACTAGGAAGGTTGGGTAGACTGCCAAGCCTTCCAGTGTATATCCCAGAGCGTATTCTGACTCTTTCTTGAGGGATTACACTTCTAACTAGTAAAGTCTCTCAGATGAGCAGGAGCCTGTCTGGTGCGCGCAGATCTACGCAACACAGGTGTCTGTAGAACTCCTGTCTCTGGCAAATGTTCAGCTGGAGGAGGAACCTGGGCTGACTCAGCAGGCTGCTCAGTCACTTCCCCTCCTACTGAAGTTGGAACGACCGGGTCTGCAGGCACGAACTCCACTGCTGGCGCTGGCAACTGCAGGCTGTCAGGCTCTCCTCTCTCCTCAGGACTGGACATGTCAGTTGATGATGCGTGACGCTTGCGAATCTGGTCGACGTGACGTCTCATCACGCGTCCATCTCCTGTCTGTACTGTATAAGATACAGGTCCAGTGTTCTCATCTACTACTGCTGGTATCCACTTGGGACCATGGCTGTAGTTACGCACGTATACATCATCTCCAGATGCGAAACTTCTCCACTTGCTGTGTGCGTCATGATGTTCTTTTTGTTTGAGTTGTTTCTTACGAATCTTTGACTTCACATCAGGCAGCAGAAGATCAAGTGTGGAACAAAGTCTTCTCTGCATGAGCATTTCAGCGGGAGACAAGCCAGTTGTACTTTGTGGTGTAATTCTGTAGTTGAACAGAAATCTGGCTATTTTTGTTTCCAGTGTATCTCCTTTAATTTTCTTGATTCCCTGTTTGAATGTCTGAACAGCTCTTTCCGCGAGACCGTTGGAGGCGGGGTGGAAAGGTGCGGATGTTTTGTGCTGTATTCCATTCTGCTTTAGGAATGTCTCAAACTCTTGGCTTGTAAAGCATGTTCCGTTGTCAGATACTAAAGTCTGGGGTAGACCATGTGTACTAAAGCACTGTCTTAGCTTCTCAATAGTCACCTGACTTGTTGCACTGTTTGTTTGGTATACATCAATCCATTTGGAATGCGCATCGACAATGATCAGGAACATCTTTCCAAGGAAGGGACCTGCATAATCGATATGCAGTCTGCTCCAGGGCGTTTCAGGCCACTCCCAAGGATGAAGCGGCGCCCCTGCAGGACACTTCATGTTTTCTCCGCAGGTGAGGCAGGACTGAACTTCCTCCTCAACTTCAGAATCCATTCCTGGCCACCACACGTATGAGCGTGCTAAGCCTTTCATCCTGGACATGCCTGGGTGTGTGGAATGCAGTTGTTTCAGTATGATTTTCCTTCCTTTCTTCGGAATCACAACTCTCGACCCCCATAGAACACATCCATCTTTCACACTCAGTTCTAGCTTTCTCTTACTGTAGGGTCTGAATTCTGTATCCACCACCTTTGGCCATCCTTTCAGGCACCAGAGTAACACTTGTGACAGTGTCTGGTCTTTGGCTGTCCACTGTTTCACCTGAGCTGTGGTGATAGGCGGATCTTCCATCACATCCAGCATAAGGACTTGTTCGTTGTCATCCTCTTCCTCTGTGTGTGGCAGAGGCAACCTGCTCAGGCCATCTGCGTTTCCATGGTCTTTTCCTGGTTTGTAAAGGATTTTGTATTCATACGCTCGTAGCAGGGTTGCCCAACGTTGCACTCTCGGCGAACACATTTGAGGAACTGGCTTCTTCTCATGGAAAAGCGATATCAGCGGTTTGTGGTCAGTGCTGATTGTGAACATTCGTCCGTAGATGTATTTGTGGAATCTTTTTATTCCGAACATGATGGCTAAGCCCTCTTTATCCAGTTGCGAGTATCGCTTCTCGGCTGGTGTCAGCGTGCGTGACATAAAACCTAGGGGTTTCTCACTGCCATCTTCCATGATATGGGACAATACGGCACCTACTCCGTATGGTGAGGCGTCGCATGCGAGTACCAATTCTCTGTCTGCTGAATAGTGACTCAGGACTTTGGCTGATTTCAGCATCTGCTTTGACAATCGAAAAGCATCCTCCTGCTCTTTGTTCCAGGTCCACTGGGACTCTTTTCTCAGTAACTGGTGGAGCGGAGCTAAGCGTGTGGCTAGGTTAGGGAGAAACTTGTTATAATAATTCAGTAGACCAAGGTAGGCTTTCAATTCAGTCACTGTGGTTGGCTGTGGAGCCTCTTCAATCGCTCTCACCTTGCTTTGCACTGGGTGCAGGCCTTCCGCATTGATAATGTGACCTAAGTACTCCACCTCGTTCCTTAGGAATGCACACTTGCGTCTGTGAAGTCGCAGTCCGGCTTCCTTCAATCTCCTCAGTACCTCGTCCAGCGTGCTTAGATGCTCAGCTTCATCTTTCCCAGTCAAAAGGATGTCATCTAAATACACCGCTACTCTAGGCAAGCCCTGTAGCAAGCTTTCCATGGTTCTCTGGAAAATTGCTGGAGCAGATGACACTCCGAAGGCAAGCCTATTGTAGGTGAACAGGCCACGATGTGTGTTAACTGTTAAGTATTTCTTGGACTCTTCATCCATCACAATCTGCTGATAAGCATGACTTAAATCTAACTTGGAATACTGTTTCCCTCCTGCTAGTGTATTGAACAAATCTTCCACTCGGGGAATGGGGTATTGCTCTAGAGATGAGGCATTGTTGACTGTTAATTTGTAATCGCCGCAGATCCTGACAGAGCCATCCGGCTTCAGGACAGGTACGATGGGTGCAGCCCACTCAGCATACTTTACTGGTGTTATGATGCCCTCTCTCTGCAGTCTCTCAAGCTCCTCTTCAACTTTTGCTCTCATGGCATACGGAACTGAGCGGGGTCTGTAGAACTTGGGACTAGCTTCAGCTGACACTCGAATTGTTGCTTTCATGCCTTTTAACATGCCTAACTCTTCTTTAAAAACATCTTCATGCTTTGAAAGTACTTGCTGTAGCCCTTGTGTCTCTGTTCTCACATGTTTGATTTCATCCCACTTCAGTTTCAGTGTTTCCAGCCATGCTCTTCCTAGCAAACTAGGTCCAGTACCCTTCACTACCACTAGGGGCAATGTTTTCACTTGCTGGCCATAGATCACTTCCACATCTGCTACTCCTACAACTTTAATTTTCTCTCCAGTGTAAGATTTCAGTGTAAGCTTGGTTTCTTTCAGTTGTGGGCGCTTGTTCTCTTCCCACATTTCATTGAATTTTGTTTCATTCATTACACTCACATTACATCCAGTGTCAATCTCAAAGTTTACTTTCTTCCTGTTCACTTCCATTTTAACTTCAAATGGCTTAACTCTCCTGATTGAGGTTTCTGTTTTAATGCAAGCTAACAAGTATGTTTCTTCTTGCTCTGATGAACTATCATCCTTTTCCCTCTCACGCACCTTGTGTGCTTTCTGTGGGCGTGCACGCCGCTCTTCTCTGATTGGTTTCTTTTCATCTGTGCGCGAGCTCCCTTTATTTTTATTTCGACAAGCTTTGGCGATGTGCCCTACTTTTCCACAAGCGTGACACTTTGCTTCTTTAAATTTACACTCGCCTGCACTGTGTTGCTTTCCGTGGCATCTGTAGCACTCTTTCTTTTTCCAATCACCCTTTCTCTCCTTTCCCTCCGTTTTTACGCTGTTGCAAGCCAACGGTGCTTTGGCGTGAAGGTCTTGCACATTCTTACTGGCAGTCTCGGAGGCTACGGCCATTTCGAATGCCTTCTCGAACGTTAAATCTGGTTCGGACAATAAACGCCTTTGAATCCGATCATCATTGATGCCGCAAACGAGGCGATCTCGTAACATTTGCTGCAGTGTAGTGCCAAAGTTACAATCATGAGCAAGTCGTCTCAGCTCGGCTACATATGCACTCACAGTTTCACTAGGCTGACGGACACGAGAGTCAAATTTGTATCTCTGTACAATCTCGCTTGGCTTGGGATCGAAGTGGTCTTTCATTAGGGTTACTATCTGGTCATACGTTTTAGTGCTGGGCTTATCTGGACTCACCAAGTTCCTTATGAGCTTGTATGTGGCTGGTCCCACAACGCTAATGAGGACAGCTCTTTGCTTATCTCCATCATCAATGCCATTAGCTTCGAAAAACTGATCCAGAATCTCGCAGTACTCTTCCCAAGTCTGCTCCTTCGAGTCAAATGCTGACAGATTCCCTACCGTCACATTCATCTTCGTTTCACGTGCTCCGGTCCTGTGTCCACCCTTTTGTTAGCACTTTTTCGTCTTTCGCCACTCGTTCAATCCACCGTCATCCTCAGTCAAGCGCTGGTCATTTTCTTCCAATTATCCTCGTCGCCAATATGTGATAACGTGTACTAATAATTATAAATCATAATGTCCGTCCAAAGCATGTCCTTTTATGCTTCTTTATTGTACACACTAGCACAACTATACAACAGGTGTTTTGTCTGTCTAATGTCTAATCCATGACTAATCAGTTACCTTATGTTCCGGTCTATATGTAGCCTATTCTACAGGTGACAATGGGTAGGTTATCCCTCTTGTGGCGTGGGGGTAGTACTACATTTAAATTACTCAGGATACTACAGTTTATTTTTTGTGGTCCTAAATAACATTTGTATTTTATACCTCCTGACGTATTAAAAAGAGAAAGTAATTGTTCCCTGTAATCCTGTCTCTGTCGTTCCTTACGAACCTGTGTGCTTTGATGCACTAGTGTGTAATTCAATTTCCAGAGGGACTTTAGCGCCCTCTGGTGGCGTAGTCGGTTCATTGATTAAATAATATTTTTGTCAGTTCACCTGGTCATGCTACATTATGATGACCCATGCCGCTATTGGCTGCAACAGGCGGCCAGGCAGAAGCAGTGGTCCATGCTAGTGGTGCTGAAAAATGAACGCCTCTGTCTCGTAATGGAATTAAACTCACGGTGTCCGTGTTTCCTTCTGAATTTGACATTAGGCCTATTTGTCTCAGAGATAATGTCGCCACCAAACAAGAAAAGGACGAGTGGCATAAGAAGTCTTTAGCCAACAAATAAGCCCAGGCAGATAGGCCTACCTGCGAATGAATGAATGAGAAGTCAAGGGAAGATGCTGGAGATGCTCCCTTTTGAATTAGTTGCTGTAGCCTGGTGGCTATCCACACAACTCACACATTGCATGCCATTTGCAAAACATTCCGACTGTCAAACTAGCCTACTCGATAGCGAAATGCGATTGATGCTTGCTCATGTCGGTTGCCTCGTGTTGTAAAAAGTTTGGCACAGGGAATTCATTTCAAGTTGTGATTCCTCTGACATTCTGAGAATAAAAGTCAGATTTTAGATATTATCTGGCAAAAAAGGTCGTTTATTCTCCCAGGACAAAGGGGCTCGGTCTTGATGGAGCTTGATTGCTTTTGCAGAAAGGAGCACAAAAGTAGCCTAGGCTGCGTCTTTAAAGGAAACGCTGCCCTTATAAAGTCAGTGACATATTCTCTCTCTCTCTCTCTCTTTCTCTCTCTCTCTCTCTCTCTCTCTCTCTCTCTCTCTCTCTCTCTCTTTCTCTCTCTCTCTCTCCGTCTCTCCATTGTTATGCTGTCCAGGTCCATGAGAAATGCAGTCGTTGAAGCAATTTCGTTTTAAAAATAAATGTTTGATAGATCTATCAGTGTTTAACATGTAGCCTACCACTTATTGTATAGCACAGTTCATTTTTGGAAAAGGATATGAGCCATGGTCTAATGTGCCACCAGTCTTCCTTAGGCTACTTATAGGCCCTAGTCATTATTTCGGTAGGGTGCATATATATGGAATGAGCCCTACCAAAGCTCAAGCGAAACCTACGCCCTTGGCCTCCATGGCATACCATTGGCCACTTTTTTTTTATTTTGTCAGTGTCCTATCCCTGTAGGTATGCAGGCCTACCATGAACAGTATCTTTCACCTACTGAAACCGGTCAGATCTGGCTGCTGGCCACACATCAATGCCAACTGGGGCCACTGTCTCCCACCACAGTATCCAGAGCATGGAGGGGATGGAGACAGGACAGGAGGGGACAATAGGAGGTTAACTAACAAGTCAAGTCAGCTTTTATTGCCAGTTTCTTCATATGCACAGGTCATACAAGGACATTGAAATTACGTTTCTCTCTCTATACCATGGAGGACATAGACATTCACGGGACTGATATTTACAGACTGGCATCAAAGTGCAGGACAGGACAAGTAACACTGATGGACCAATAACAGTAAAGTGATGAAGTATAATAAAAATACTGAGCATTTAACATTGGTGGACCAGTGATAAACCAGTAACAAAAAGTGATTAGAGTAATAAATAACAATTAACTTTGAACATTTAACAAATAGGGGGAGGAATAGAAGACATAATAATAATAATAATAATAATAATAATAATAATAATAATAATAATAATAGTAGTAGTAAAATCCAAAAATCCATAAGTAAAATACAAAATACAAATAGTGGGATGATCACTAAGTCTGTATTTCCACAAGGAGCAGTACTGCCGGAGACCTGCAAAATGAGCTTTTCAGGCCACTGGTGCATGTTTCCGCTCAGATGGTCAGGAACAGACTTCATAATGGAGGTATGGTATGAGTGCTCGACTTTTACACGTGTGACCTGTGTTAACAGTCCAGCAGGTTTTGCAAGACATCAAGATTGACATATTCACCATGTTGGCACCCTGTATGTTTCACAGACTAGAGGAGTCTGCCTCACACTCAGCACGTGTGACCGATGTGGCAGTCTGGTCTGGAGACACCCCAGAGAATGTTGTGCTACCATGCAGGGAAGCTGACAGGGGAGGACAATGGGGTCACTTGTCCCGGGCCCAGTAAGAGAGGGGGCCCAAATTTGGATCATCATGACATTGTACTATGTATTGGGTTTGGGGCCCTTTCAGATATCTTTGTCCTGGGCCCAGCCCAAGCTGTCGGCTGCCCTGCTACCATGGACAGATTCTATAGTAGGGTTGGAAACGGGGGTCCACACGCACCCCCCAGCATTTTGTTTTATGCCACCTGATTTTTTTTTTTTGTATCTTTAAAGTGTCTACTTTAAGAATTTGACAGGTGCCAAGCTGAAATAATGTCCCTTGGCCTTCATTTTTAACCATTTAATGCACCTGACAGGAACCCAACAGATTGAAACAATGACAGAGAATAGGTCATAACTTTTGTAAACTTACATACAGAGGCAAATTAACACATTCTCCCATACAATATTGACCTGAGGAATGAATCTAAGTTGTTGTTTTTGACTTTTGACAACATTTAAATAGCATATTTGGTCATAAACAGCAATAAAATGGCCTAAAATATGTAGACACTCAACTATCTTTTCATTCTTTCGAGTTTTATTGTCTTTTTTTCCAATCCTGCTCTTCCTTTATCACTTGCAGTGTATATGTGAGTATTATATCGGGTATTAAGCTGAAATATTGACCCACAGTCTCCATTTTTGACCCTTTAATGCACCTGACTGAAACCCGACATTGAAACAATGATACAGAATGGGTCATAACTTTTGAAGTAAATTACGTACAGAGACAAATGAACACATTTTCCCACACAATATTAACCTGAGGAATGATATTAAGTTCTTGTCTTTGACATTTGACAACATTTGAACTGCATTTTTGGTCATAATCGACAATAAAATGGACTAAAATATGTAGACACTCAAGTATCTTTTCATTCTTTCTTTTGAGTTTTATTATATCCCTGAAGCGCGGAGCATCGGGGATGTAATGGTTTTGCGTGCGCCGCCGCGTGCGCCGCGTCCGCCGCGTCCGTCCGCGTAAGGTCTTTCGTGTTAACGCGATAACTTTTGAACGGATGTTTGGATTTGTCCCAGATTTTTTGGTGAATGCTCTAGATGCTTTCAAGATGGCTGAATTCAAGATGGCCGAATTTTTGTTTGGTCCATAACTTCTGACCGGGTGGATGGATTTGTCCCAGATTTGGTGTGTGAATGCTCTAGGGTAGGTTCATGAACTGCTTCGAGTTGGGAGGTCAACACTTTCAAGATGGCTGAATTCAAGATGGCCGAATTTTTGTTTGGTCCATAACTTCTGACCGGGTGGATGGATTTGTCCCAGATTTGGTGTGTGAATGCTCTAGGGTAGGTTCATGCACTGATTCGAGTTTGGAGGTCAACACTTTCAAGATGGCTGAATTCAAGATGGCCGAATTATTGTTTGGCCCATAACTACTGACCGGGTGGATGGATTTGTCCCAGATTTTGTGTGTGAATGCTCTAGGGTAGGTTCATGAACTGATTCGAGTTTGGAAGACAACACTTTCAAAATGGCGGAATTTTCATTTGGCCCATAACTTCTGGCTGGGTGGATTGATTTGCCCGGTAACACCTTATTTTAATGGTTCACCATTTCAGTGAATCTACCATATTAGGTACAGTGTAATAGCCAATGTAACAATATTTAATACCATGTAATACTAGTGTAATACCAGTGTAACAATATGCAATATCAGGTACAGTGTAATAACGAGTGTAACAGTATGCAATACCATGTAATATAGTGTAATACCAGTGTAACAATATGCAATGCCATGTAATACCACTTACGCACAAACACATGATGTAAGTAAAAAAAATGGCGGTGTTACACTGGTATTACATTGTATTAAATATTGTTACACTGGTTATTACACTGTACCTAATGTGGTATATCCACTGAACCATTAAAACAGTATTACCATTTGCCCCATTTTGTGCTTCATTTTCACAATAGTCGTTTGGTTTTAAGCCTATGCACGTCATGTCACGTCTGTATGTATCATATACGTTTACGAAATAGTGGATGGGAGTGGTAGGAATGATGGGGGACTGGAAGCGTCGCGTTTCGGGGATATACCTTAAGCAGTCGAAGGCGACTGCACAGGCAGTCTAGTTTTCTTTTTGTCCACTACCTGCTATTCCTTTATCATTTGCAGTGTAAATGTGAATATTATATCGGGTTTTAAGCTGAAATAATGACCCACAGTCTCCATTTTAACCCTTTAATGCGCCTGACTGGAACCCGGCAGATTGAAACAATGATACAGAATGGGTCATGACTTTGGATGTAAACATCATACAGAGAGATCAACACATTTCCCCATACAATGTTGACCTAATGAATGATATTAAGTTCTTGTCTTTGACATTTGACAACATTTGAACAGCATTTTTGGTCATAATTGGCAATGAAATGTCCTAAAATATGTAGACATTCTAGTAGGCCCATCTTTTCATTCTTTTGGGTGATATTTATTTACGGGGGCGGTTGTAGCTCAGGTGGTAGAGGAGCCGTTTGTCAACCTAAAGGTTGTAGGTTCGAGCTCCACTCTGCCTGACCCCATCGATGTGTCCTTGAGCAAGATACTTAACTCCAAGTTGCTCCTGGTGGCAGGGTGGTACCCTGCGTGGCAGCCACGGCCACCGGTGTGTGAATGTGAGTGTGAATGGGTGAATGTGAGGCATACAATGTAAAGCGCTTTGAGTGCTCGAAGGAGTGGGAAGGCGCTATATAAATGCAGTCCACTTATTTTTCAAGACCTGCTCTTCATTCATAATTTACATTAAAAAGTGTATTACGAGTATTAAGCAGGAATAATGACTGACAGGGTTCATTTGTAACCCTTCAATGGATCTGACTGGGACCAACAGATTGCAACATTGGGGGGGTGTAATCAACCAGTGTTCTCCCCCATCCTCACCCATGACTGAGGTACCCTGAGTATGGTACCGTCCCGCCACACTGGTCCCTTGGGACGCCAACGAGGGCTGCCCCTTTGCACAGGGGAGGCATAAATGCAATTTTGTTGTGTGCAGTGTTCACTTGTGTGCTATGGAGTGCTGTGTCACTATGATAATGGGAGTTGGAGTTTCTTTCAATGGGGGTTAACATTTGAAGTAAACCACAGTACAGCGAAACGGTAACCCATTTCCCATACAATACTGACCCAAGGAATGCAATGAGCAAAATTGTTTGCCTTTCATCAACTTTTAAATGCGTTTCGGGACAAAAACGACATTTCAAAAAATCTACAAAAATTAAACTGTTATTAAATTTTTGAGGGTCACAGCAGCAAGCAACCCATCCACGCTAGTGTTTTGTAGGCGCATGTCCTGAATAATGCACTATCCTGATCCAAGTGACCAGATTTGTAAAGTTTGTCAGCCATGAGTGTCTTTCACACTGGCATGTTTCTTTGTCCCGTACATTTGGCATAACAAGCCAAACAGTCTATGTCTGCAGAAAAAGGTGAAAGACACATCTTCATGTTCAGCTACAAATTACATGTGGAGGTTTTGCAATATGAAAAAGGAAACAATGTACGCACACCACAGATGCTCCCTTGTCGTGAGACACCTGACGAAGATCTTACAGGTCGAGACGCTGTTCAGCATTTCACACATTTCTGCTAATAAGTCTTAAAGAAGCCTCCTTTGTTTCTTGAACCTCTGAATGATGATGGTGTTAGTTGGTTATTAAGTGGAAGATATATTTTTGAAAATGAGATACTGTTTCAATCTGAAACTCAATAGCATAATCAAATGTATACTTTAAATTAGCAATAAGAAGCACCCACTAAAACTTGAATGAAAGAATGCTTATTTTCTACACATTTTGGGTATTTTAATGCTATTTTTGTCTAGGAACACGGTTTAAAGGTTGATGACAGTCATTCACAAGTGCTTCATTGAATTTCTTGGTTCAGTATTGTATGGGAAAATGGGTTAGATTTTCTTCTCTTTGTGGTTTACTTCTGAAGTCAACCCACACTAGGTCTTTTTATAAAGTATTATAAGTTTAAATGTTGTAAAATGTCAAATCAACAACTTAATTTCCTTTTTCAGGTCAGTATTGTATAGTACAATGTGTTCATTTGTCTCTGTATATAGTTTAATTCAAAAGTTATGACCCATTCTATATCATTGTTTCAATCTGTTCCAGTCAGGCGCATTAAAGGGTTAAAAATGGAGACGGCGGGTCCTTATTTCAGCCTAAAACCCGATATAATAGTCACATGTACACGACAAATGATAAAGGAGGGGCCAGTGGTGGACAAAAGACAATAAAACTTGAAAGAAAGAAAAGATACTTGAGTGTCTACATATTTTAGGCCATTTTATTGTCGATTGTGACCAAAAATGAAGTTCAAATGTTGTCAAATGTCAAAGGCAACAACTTAATATCATTCCTCAGGTTAATATTGTGTGGGGAAATGTGTTCATTTGTCTCTGTATGTAGTTTACTTCAAAAGTTATGACCCATTCTGTATCATTGTTTTAGTCTGTCGGGTTTCAGTCAGGCGCAATAAAGGGTCAAAAACGGTGACTGGGGGTCGTAATTTAAGCTTAATACTTGATATAATACTCGCATTTACACTGCAAATGATAAGGGAAGAGCGGGTGGTGAAAAACAGACAACAAAACTCAAAAGAATGAAAAGATAGTTGAGTGTCTACATATTTTGGGTCATTTTATTGCTCTTTATGAGCAAATATGCTGTTTAAATGTGGTCAAAAGTCAACAACAACTTAAATTCATTCCTCAGGTTAATATTGTATGGAAAAATGTGTCCATTTGTCTCTGTGAGTTGTTTACATCAAAAGTTATGACCTATTCCCTGTCATTGTTTCAATCTTTTGGGCTCCAGTCAGGTACATTAAATGGTTGAAAATGAAGGCCAAGGGACATTATTTCAGCTTGGCACCTGTCAAATTCTTAAAGTAGACACTTTAAAGATACAAAAAAATCAGGTGGCGTAAAAAAAGCCGGGGGGTGCGCGTGGACCCCCCTTTCCAACTCTACTAATACCTCCATGGGCCCCTGGGCCAGACAACAAGAAAGGCTGGGTGCTGAATGGGTGCTGCTAGTGGACAACATGATTCAGGATTTGTGAGAGTCTATGTTGGGGGTATGGGGGTAGTCCTCTGAGAGAATTTCGAAAATGCAGCTGTTCAAAGTGTGATTTTAACACAATATAGGCCTAAGTATGGAGTTATCTTAGGCTCTACAGTATTCTGTCCTTGTATGCCACCAGCAACATCATCCCACTTGACGACGGGTTTGGTGGTGGTTCGCTAGGTACCGAGATGAGATCCTCAGAACCATATTGAGTCCATAATGCCTCTGCAGTGGGCAGGGGTGCTGCTAAGGTTTTGGAGGCCCTAAGCGTAACTGGTCAACTGGCTTCCCTGCATTGAGCATCAAGGAGAATGTTCCAAACCAATAAGAACAGTTTTACACAAAGCTAATAGCCTGATTGGATGTGTTGGGCAGGGCTAGTTCTGTCAGAACCATTTTAGTCAAGAAACACAAGAGAAGATTCTGAATGAATGAATATTTATTGTAAATTATGAATTACATTTGACGGTATAGCTTTGTTCGGAGGAACCCCCCTATTTCCATGAGCACCATGGAGAAGCATTAAGTCAGGGGGCAGCAGCAGTTCAGGGAATTCTCACCCCAGCAGGACAGGGAGAGATAGATATCCTCCCATGAACAGAGCCAAGCGACGTGACAAGAGACAAGAGAACATGCCACATCATACACAACAATGTGGAGCAAGGGAGGTGGTGGTTGGCAAAATCTGAGCAGCATACGGTTGAGAGGAAGTGGGTAGAATGTAAAAGGTGTGCCGAATCTGTGTGGCCAATCACTAGGGAAGAAAGATTATCAGCTGAGGGAATACAACTGGATCAATTAGGAATGAATCAGAGATGAAGGGGAGGGCGGCAAGCTTCTTGACTACAATGGCCTGGCCAGAACTGACGTTCACACTTCAATTTATGTGCATCCAAAATCACACATCTGCTTTTGTGTTTCTTCAGTCAGAGTCCGGTCCCGAAAAAATAGTGAAAATTTGAAGTTGACCCCAAGTTGGAATAGGCTGCGAACCGCTGCAGCCTACTGGGCCTTGTTTGGTCCAGAGACCAT
>NC_085859.1:41834925-41859925 GCF_034702125.1 Engraulis encrasicolus | reverse complement strand
GCTTCACCACCAAAAATGGATCCATTTGGGGGTGCTGAGGTGCCCCACACTAGTACTAGAATCTCTGCTAGTATCGTGCACCTGACCTATGACCTATCTTGCCAGTGGAGACCTGGGTTCGAATCCAGCCTGGGTCGTACCCCAACCCTACCCAATCTCTCTCTCTCCCACCCACTCCTCTGTCTCTCTCGCTCACACCTATCTGTCTCTCTCTCTCACACCCACTCCTCTGTCTCTCTCTCTCCCACCCACTCCTCTGTCTCTCTCGCTCACACCTACTTTCCTCTCTGGTCCTCAGAGGCACCAAAGGCACCAAAAATGAAAAGGAAAAAAAAACCTCTGATAATTTTTGGAAAGTTTTTGGGAAACCCTCCTATAAAAAATATATACCACGAGTGAACATTTTCGAATACATTCACTTATGTTAGAATAAACAAATGGAGCAGCAAGTGTGCCAGTCATCGCTGATACTGCAGTGGAGAGGGTTAAGAGCTATAAATTCCTAGGAGTCAACATCAAGGAGGATCTCAGCTGGTCTCATCACATCAGTTGCATCACTAAGACGGCTAGACAGCGACTTTTTTTTCTGAGACGGCTGCACAGATATGGAATGGAGAGTAGGATACTGGCCAACTTCTATCGCTGTACAATAGAAAGCATTTTAACTGGTAATTTCACAGCCTGGTATGGTAACACCACTGCCCAAGATAGGAGAGACCTCCAACGAGTCATCAAATCTGCTCAAAGGACAATCCAATCAGATCTACCTAACATCCAGGATCTTTACAACCAGCGGTGTCTGAGGAGGGCCAAACGAATCATAGCTGATCCATACCACCCCAGCTACACACACTTCACCCTTCTACCATCTGCCCGGAGATACAGGTGCTTACGTGCTCACACCAGCCGACTCAGGGACAGCTTCTTCCCTCAATGTATCAGACTGTTGAATACAAAATCACCAACATAGGAAGAAATCCACTCATCACATCTCCCCTTTCTCCAACCCGCCATTTTTTCAACTTTTTAAATATATATTTTTTCTTTTTTAACATTCTTTTTTAACATTCTTTTTAACCTTTTTTTGGGACTCCCAGAGCAGGGAAGCTTTTCATTGTATATATATGTTTCATATATATACACATGACAAATAAAATATCTTGTATCTTGTATCTTGTATCTTGTATCTTGTAAGTGTGTGTCAAGTCAAGTGTGCAGACATTCCACTTTATTGACTAACAAAAGAGTTGTTAAATGCTGGCAATAATACTCATAATAATAACACATAATCTCTCCTTGGCAGAGAACAGCAGTTCAGTCAAAGCAGAGGTATGTGTGTGTGTGTGTGTGTGTGTGTGTGTGTGTGTGTGTGTGTGTGTGTGTGCGCATGCGTGCGTGCGTGCCTGCGTGTGTGTGTGTGTGTGTGTGTGTGTGTGTGTGTGTGTGAGGACTGTTGACAGCACGTCACTGTTAGTGGGAGTGACAGACAGGCGTGCGTTCACATACAGCACAGTACGTCACACGACCTCAATCAGCACTGCTCCATTTTTAGATGCCTGCCTCGTGTGTGTGTGCGTGTGTGTGTGTGTGTGTGTGTGTGTGAGAGAGAGAGAGAGAGAGAGAGAGAGAGAGAGAGAGAGAGAGAGAGAGAGACAGGAGAGAGAAAGAGAAGAATGAGAGAGAGAGAGAGAGAGAGAGAGAGAGAGGAGAGAGAAAGAGAGAGAGAGAGATCAAGAAAGAGAGACTGTGTGTGTGTGTGTGTACATGTATTTGTGTGTGTGCATGTGTGCGTGTGCGCGCGCGCGTGTGTGTGTGTGTGTGTGTGTGTGTGTGTGTGTGTGTGTGTGTAAATGGCAAGCATATATTATCCTTGTTGCTGCTGCATTGTGATTTAATTGTGTTGTTTTGCTTATTAATATTGGTGTGGCATAAACTGAAAAACATGAGGCAGCTCAGACCATGTTCCAATGTGTGTGTATGTGTGTGTGTGTGTGTGTGTGTGTGTGTGTGTGTGTGTGTGTGTGTGTGTGTGTGTGTGTGGGTGTGCGGCGGGTCATGCCGGTGTGTGCGTGCCTGCGTGTGTGCGTGTAGGCTATAGTGTGTGTGTGTGTGCGCCTGCGTGCGTGTGTGTGTGTATATGCGTCTGCAGGCGTGTGTGTGTGTGTGCGTTTGTTGACAGCTGAATTTGTTTGTGTGCTTTTGTGTCTCAGAGTGTGCATGTGCATGTGTGTGTTTGTTGCGAGCCTGGGAGGTAAATTAATTTGTGATTGTGCGTGTGTGCATGTGCGTGTGCGTGTGTGTGTGTGTGTGTGTGTGTGTGTGTGTGTGTGTGTGTGTGTGTGTGTGTGTGTGTGGGTGAATGTATGTGGGAGTGTGTTTGTGTGTGTGTGTGTGCACGCGCATGAGTTTGCATGTGTATTTGTGTTGTTTGTTTGTGTTGTTGTTGGCAGCTGAATTTGTTTGTGTGCTTTTGTGTCTCAGTGTGTGTGTGTGTGTGTGTGTGTGTGTGTGTGTGTGTGTGTGTGTGTGTGTGTGTGTGTGTGTGTGTGTGTGTGTGTGTGTGTGTGTGGTGTCTGCCTGTCTGCTTGTGTGGGTGTGTGTGTGAGAATCTATTGTTGTCGTTTTTAAACTGTTTGGAGTACGCAGGTTAATTTAGGAAAATTACACCTTGAGATAACAAATAAATTCTTAAGTACGTTGCTCTGGCTCTTGACAATGCCCCATTCAACACCACCCAATGCCAACAGCTACTTATGCTCTCTTATGAAAAATAACAATGTGAAGGATGAGAAGCCTGTAAACATAGACCCATGAAGAGCAACACCCCCCCCCACACACACACACACACACACACACACACACACACACACACACACACACACACACACACACACCCCTCCAACCTCCATTGAAGTCCACACCCTCCACAATCATAGCAGGCTCGCATGTCTTCAGGGCCAAACTGGAACTACAAACTGGCCCGGCCCGGGTATAGACCAGTCCCCCAATTCCACTCCCATACTACAATTATGATGTATACTGTATATTAACCCCTTTGTGCAGTACTATGGCTCTCTGTAATGTCATAGCATTGGTGTTATGATGTAGTTAATATTTTCAGCAAGTAAGAGGCTACGGTTATGCCGATGGACCGCCCCATCTAAATTGTGGACCAGTCTTTGAGGGAAAACTTGAAACAAACAACAAAACAAACAACTAAAATAAAAGTATCGGACGGCCTCTGATGACTGTCGGCCCACCGGGAAAATGCCCTGTATGCCACATTACCAATCCGGGCTCGCATCTCTTCATTCAAACACCTCGCCGACGTTTGGCACTGACATTGAGAAGAAGACACCATCATCTCCTCACCGCAAGATCAAACCCTCGACAGCCATAGAACCTGTCACTCACGGAGCGAAAATGGAGGGGGAAACTCTCCGGGTCCAGCCTTCTGCAAAGAAATCACTGGCGTGTGGGGTTACAGTGGCCAAAAAAGCCTCCTCGGACGGAGAGCTTCTGAAAGGACTCTCAAGTAACATTTTGATGAAGATCTCTGGTGACAAATTGGTCAGTGGAGAGGGATGGGGGGACTGTCTCAATGGGACGCAGTGCCGTCTCTCCTTACACCAGCCATCATCCTCCATTTTACTTTATGATTAATTAGGGTATTTTGTGGTAAACGTTACTTAACTGGCGTCTTACGTTACAGCGACGGGACAAATGGCTGGATTAAGAGAGCCCGACACGTTGAGGGCCTCGAGGAGAGAGCGCGGGAACACGAGGAGGTTTCGTGGGTGTGGGAGTCCGCGTGTGTTAAACTTCACAGGTGTAGCGCAATTAAGTAATTTACACGTCACCGTGGACGTCTCAGGATGTAAGGAACATTTATTCTGGAGGCATTTTAGGTACTCCACCCTTGTAACATCTATGCATATACCTTCAACTTTTGTAAACTGGCTTATAAAAGTGTATTTTATTTTATTTTTCTTTGAGGAACTATTCGTGTTTTTGAATAAGTGCTCGGGTCCCTTGGATAAAACATATTTTAAAGGGGGGAAATCACAGCTCCTGCTCACACTAATGTTCCCTTCATCCTGTTTGTGAATTTCTGTGTATGTATATTTTAGGGTGACAGATAAAGAGAGAGGAAGATTAGAAGACAGTGGAGAAAGTGAGTAAACTCAATATCTCAGATTGAGCCATGGTGCTCTTCTCGCGCAACGTTGCAACACTGATGCATAACTGTAGTAGGCCTAGGTCTACCCAACAACGGCAATCTTTTTTCTACATATTCATTGTCTCAATGTCAAACAATGAATGATGATTCGTGGGCTACTGTTTTTGTCAAGGAAATGAAAACGGGTGCAAAACACCCGAGCACCGTAGACCTACAATGGTTAATTTGAAAATAGGCCTAGAAACAATTTACGCATGTCTGATTTGTCTGCGTCTTCATATTTAGGTTTAGATTAATCTGTCTTTTTTCATGACAGAAGTCAGCTTGATTTTGAACTTGAATCATCATCATCAGGCTACAGCCTACAGCATGTCAGTAGGGGCAGTCAAAAAATATCCGTTCCATTTTTTTCCGCAAAGACAGAACAAAATATCTGAACTATGGTCTGATTTACCGCACCATATTTGGCTCGTGTTTTGCGCATTACAGTTCCATCAGCAGTAGGCCTAATAATTTGGCCAGATTCTTTTGGATTAAAATCGTACGAGGCAATACTATGCAGGAGTCTGTTTCAAATGTTCAATTTTCTAAAGTAGAATAACAGATGCGGCAGCAACAGCAGAGAAGAAAATATCAATTACATTAGGCCTGTATATTATAGACCAGTTTGCTTTCATTTAGGCTATTTAATACAACATATTATGAGTCATTCAGATAGTTCTGTTCAAATTGTGAGTTTTCTTTTTTTAATCCGTTCAGGGAAATCTGTTTTGTTCGTTACACGTGATTGCATGTCATAAATGGAACAAAATTCACAACATTGTTATAGGCCTATTGCATGATAAACCACAGGACATGTTTGAATATATTCGTGACGAAACATTTAGGAATATGTTGAAAATTCCGTGCTGTTCATAAAAGGAAATGGAATTTTAAAGAAGAAAATCGAGTAAACATTTAGCTTCCGAGCGTTTAAAATGGGATGTTTATTGGTGTAACAAAAAAATGTTGAGTGCGTTCCCAAACATTGTGAGTTACACTTCCCCAATGAAGTGGTTAGGCAATTCATCTAAGCGCGCACTTGGCTTTCCTTAAATGGAGAAAGAATTGTTCTGCATCACTATTGAGAGAGCCATTGTTGACCCGGATTAAATGTTGGGCAGCCTATACATTTATATTTTATTTGGATGTAGCAGATATTTTAACTTTAAAATATTTATCATAGACAATAGCCTATTGTGCCAGTTTATATCCCCCCACTCATGCGCGCGCGTCCTCAATACTACTCTCTCGCTATAATGTTTTATCATGAAGAAATAGGCTACCACATGCTTACTCTCAAAATCGTGCTTTAGACTCCACAAAGGGTCCATTTAAAGCTATGCCTAAATGCAAAATTAATTGGAGTAACTTGAGAAAATTGATGAACATATCCCTGCTGCTAAACATTAAAACTAGACATAAGCCTATTGTCATTGAACTTAATGAATATCTAGTCTGGATATCTTCATGACAATCTCAGTTGTCTATATTAGGATTGACGCCTACAAACGGGATTTTAAAGTTAGCGAAAAAGTAACCTATTGGAATCAGGAGCACATTTCTCTTGGCCTAGCGGGATTAACCCTGATCCAGCGGTGGCGCTCCGTGATCAGACAACAACATGGCAGTCTACACAGAGCAGCTATCCTATCTTCAGGTCACTGATGGACACTTTGGCTTCCCTGTCAAGCGACGGCAGAGGTCAGTCGGCAGCAGTCTGCGGGGTCATTAAGGAGGATAAAGACCCTCTCCCTCTCGCCCCCCGTCCCCCCGTACCCCCGCCATCTTCACAGCCTCAGCCAAGCATTGCAGCCTGGCGCCGCGGCCCCAGCTCCACCACAACATCAGGTGTAGTGTTACTGTTTGTTGTGGCCTGTGTACACTAATAGGCCGTTGGAAGTCCGAGCTTGTGTAAACCTCGACCAACATCCACCTTGTCTTGCTCGCGCACTGGAGCGTGAGGAGGGGGGACACTAATTCGACGTCTGGCACGGCTGCTGGCAGACAGAACAGGAACAGGGGCGCGCGATATGTTTGGGGTCTGTGGCAGAGGAATGTCGTTATCAACGAGAGGCAACGAGTGGACCAGTTTTGCCATTATTAAAAATATATATCAAATTGCTCTCAAAAAGGCTAAAAGCAGTCAGTACTTAAAACCAGCTTCTTAATAGGCCTATTTGTTTTCTGCCAATTTGATTGAGGACATTCGATGAAACCCACGGGCACTCAAATGCACCTGTCATTATTACGAGTGTAGCCTACCAGTTCTATTACTATCACTATGCACACGATTGGGATTTGTTTCTTGAATGTGCCATGTCAAAGGTTTAACACTGGTCTACTCGTTCGTTTGTGTCAGATAGGAAGTCTATTCTAAATTGGGTAGCATGCCTTGTCCAGTGACGTCGCTTCGATAGGTCCTTGAGCACACCATCTACTATTTTCCTGGTCCCCAATCCCAAATTTAAAAGGTAAAATTCTGACATGATTTTAGGGCAGACCGAGCAAGAAGTTATTGGAGACAATGGACATAGAAATGCCACCGTAAAATCATGCCTATCACATTTAGCCTATGCCCGCGTTTTATAGGCCTATATAATCGACTAAGTTATTAGGTATAGCCAAGCATAGTGCGCCATGTCCCTTTCTAAATTAGCCCAATTACAGTCCATTACCAACAAAAGCATTTATGCACGCAACTAAATCTGCTAAAGGGCACAATTTGCCTGTTGGGAAACAGGCTAATTCTACATAAATGATCGACTAAAATCCCCCAACATGGGGTTTCTTCCATCGCAATTGTATCACTTGAAAACCCTATACATATTTTCAGTGCAGGTTTTACACTTGGTATTTCCAAACAGGGTGCATACATTTCGAAACAAATACAAAAGCTAGCTTTTTTTAACTTTATTAAAAGCTAGCCAATTAAAATCGTGTATTTTCTAATAAATAGTTCTCTACAGACATAGGTTATAGGCATATGTTTCAATCACTACATAGGCAAATAACTTCCTGGTAGCTAAACAATGTTATAAACATCCACTTTCTCTGATGGCAATGACGAAGATGTGCTACTATTTGATAGTCATCACTAAAAAAACTGGCCACAGCATTGTAGGCAAAAAGCATGACCATTGTCTGATGATATTATTGTCGCTGAGGTCTTTGAAGCCCAGCGAAGGGAGTGGTTTCAGGCATGATAAGAGCTCCCTTCACGCCATGCGCCTGACTTTGCGTGGTGACAGTTTGAGGACGAGCCCATTCACAGGCGCCACACTGCACACTTGCGCACTGGGATGCTGGAACCCCACTGCAATTTTTCACACTACATGAAGTAAATCAAATCAGGAAGTACTTTAGCGTATCGGGGCCTGGAATAAAGTCAACTGGATTTTTTGTCAACCCGTAGGGTCTGGTTGTGCGTAATCGACGTAGGGTCTGGTTGTGCGTAAAATCTGACTTGGAGAGGTTGTTGGCGACTCGGTAGGCTCGCCAAGTGATGCTTCCCAGCCCGATGACTTCCACGCCGTTTTCGGTGAAGGATATACTAAAGCTTGAGCAACAGCAGCAGCAGCAGAGCTATGTCTTCTCGCAGCACGCGACTTTACCGGAGCTGGACGTGCCTCCGATGCAGTCTCTGCAGTGCATGCACAATGCGCTCAGCCGCAGCCTGGACTTGCTCTACAGCCCGGAGAAAGGCAACTTCGGGGCGGCTGAACAGCAGAGGTGTGGCGGCGTGAATTCAGATGATGACATGCTGCGCGGCTGTAGTTCCCCCACGGAGGACGAAGCAGATATCATGGACGACTCAGGTGAGATTCCAAAACTTGTTATTAAAAACAGGAAGTGATGTGCGATAGAGAAAGCAAGTGTGCCGTTCTGTCAGCATTGCGATTGTTCTGCCCTGGCGGCGCTAGTGATATGCAAATCTTTCACCAAGAAAGTTACATTAATTTTTACAACTATGCAATATGATCACGTTTAGTTGATACTACGTGTTGATCTAATAGGCTATGTCTTCATTCGCCGAGTAAAATGGGTCTATTGAAACAGGACGAGCTTTTGGGGGACTAAAACTGACATCGTGGAATAGGTGGCGGGGCTGTCGCCCGAGAGAGAAAAGAGTGTGTAGTGTCTTGGAGAGCAACTGCTTATTTACATTCTAAAATGTGTGACAGCTTGGATTAGCCCTGGATAAAGGCCTATGCTCTAGCTATTTATGCAATAGTTACATGATTTATAGTTTAGCCGAAGAAGCCAAGAATTTGGTCTTGCAACAGTGATTGTGTTATGGAACAAATGCCCCTGATAAATTTTAAAATAGCCTAAACAAAAAACACATTGGCCTAGGCGTACTGCTACAAATTAACAGAACAAAAATATGGGCCAGCCTACATCACACGGTATTTAAAAGGTCAGTCGTTGGAGCAGGGAGCCACTGCGTTATTTCAGAGAAATAATAGGCTAGCTCCTCGACATCTGCCTTTTGCAATGAATCTATTAATAATTTACTCATTTGGTGGTGGTAACGCCCACGTTAAGTCAAACAAGGAAATTGACATATGGTTTTGGCAGTTAATTTTGATGGATTAGACATGGGAAAGAGACTATTTAGGCCTACATCGTGTTCGCTTGCGTAATTCGTTTGGTAAACTATTACAAATAAATTGTTTCCGTCCACGGAACAACTTTCTCCATTCACTTTTCAACATGTTTATTTGATTTTATTTCACAGGTACGTGCAGTGGGGACCTCGCGGATCCCAAAGCGAGGAGGGACGACAGTAGGCCGAAGCAGAGACTCCGCCGGAAGCCCCGCGTGCTCTTCTCCCAGACGCAGGTGCTGGAGCTCGAGCGACGCTTCAACCAGCAGCGCTATTTGTCTGCGCCGGAAAGAGACCACTTGGCCACACTACTAAAGCTCACGTCCACTCAGGTCAAAATATGGTTTCAGAACAGGCGATATAAGTGCAAGAGACAACGGCAAGACAAAACACTGGAGTTAGCGGGACACCCGGTTCCTCCCAGAAGAGTTGCCGTGCCCGTGCTAGTGCGGGATGGAAAGCCCTGCCTTGCCCCCACGCACACGACCCCGTACAATGTTACAATGGGCTCATACACCTACAACACTTATTACAGCAGTTATGGCAATAACCCATACAACTGTAACTACGCCGGTGTTTCGCCCTTGGTGAATACAACACAGATGCAAAGTCCTATTGCCGACCTGGGCCTAGCGATGAGCAATGTTGAGGGAGCCGTCAACCAACAAGGACCTTTTCAAAGTTCTCTCCCGGGAATAAGAGCTTGGTAAGAGACTGCATAAACACCATGCCACCGACGGAGAGGTCACAGACTATTATGTTCAACAACTGACATCAGTAGGCTGAATTTGGTCTGCACACGCGTGGTCGGATCAGTGACTACATGGACATACTATGGCAAATTGTGTGGACTCGCTAGCCTATATCACTAAGCTTCACCATTAGGCCTAAATGTGCTTGTTTAGCCAAGAATTCAGGATGCGTTGAACGTTTTTTTCCCAGTAATTTCAGCCCAATTTAAATAGCATAATGACAGGCCTATTTGTTATGCTTATTGTTATTATTATTGTTATTATTAATAATAATAATAATAAGACAAATAAGAAGGGGAATAACAATTATGAGAGTAACAACAATAATAATTGCGAACTTTTTAAATATAGGCCTAGATCTAGGCTAGTTAATCATAGCCTAAAATTGGCAAAATAATAATAATAAAAAAACAGTGGCATGCAGTAGGCTATTTGGCTATTTATTTATTTTAATCAAAAGTCACCATTGTCTACAAAATAGCATATCCATTGTGATTCCAAGGTCGACAAACAACACCGTCAACTCTGTAACCACTGACATGTGTTGCATAGTCTACCCGCCACATACCTGGCACGTTTGTTTAATCTTAATGGAGATCAAATGGCGTTAATGAGTGCTTCATGGACCAAACAAGGCAAACAATGGCTGTGAGTGACCCAATCAGATTTAGATAAGATGTCCGATCCCGTCTCATCCTGGGCCCGAGTAGGGTAAATAAAGACGCAGACAGCGCGTCTCTACTCTGCGGAGTGTCTTTCAGCCGCAAAAGAGCGCTCATCCTGCTCCCCTCCCACCCCCTCCACCCCCAAGCACTCAGACGCGGAGACAGACACATGCGTCAGAGCCCAATTTAAACTGGCAATGCGAAACCTCTGTGGGAATTTATTCAGCCATATTATTTAATCTGACTGAATATTTGGTTCGTTCAGAGTCAAAGGGGAAAAAAATACAGAAAACTATAGGCATAAGATAATTGAAATAGAATGATGAAAAGAGGCATTGAAATGGTTACATCTTAATCCAAGGTGATAATCCATTAGAACTAAGTTCATAATCACCATTAAACGTTACAGCTTGCTTGGCGGGCTCTCTGCGGTCAATAATATTAGGGCTTACTCTTAAGACTCTCGAACAAATATCCAGAATTCCCCCTGGTCTACATAACAGCACCATAGCGCAAATGTGGAGAGCTAAAACTGAGAAGACCTATGGCCATAGCCTACCTCGGTTGTATAGGCCTACTGTTTATTTGATTCTGTATTTGTAGGAAATGATACTGCTTTTACATGCTTATTAATATATATTTTCCAGTATTATTGTCAATAAAAGACATGTTTTGCTTTTTCAAAAAATATCTGACTGCTTTCTTTGTTTTTTTCAATTGAGAATTTATACAGTTCATACAAGTTCACATGCAATTAAAATAATTAAATATTTGCAAAGTAGTATGAAAATTTGAAGATGAATCAATAGCCAGTTTGCCAGCATTAGCCTATTACAAGTCCATCATAGGAATACAATATTTTTCTTGCTCTACTTAATAGCCTACTTAACTTCACAGACAGTAACTGAGTAAAACAATGTCTCATAAAAAAGACATAATTTCTAAAGCAATTGTCTCATTTAGCCTACCTCAATGAAATGGAATACAGTAGTTTGATTCTGTATTTGTGGGAAATTATACTGCTTTTACATGTTTATTAATATATATTTTCCAGTATTATTGTCAATAAAAGACATGTTTTGCTTTTTCATAAACTATCTGACTGCTTTCTTTGTTTTTTCAATTGAGAATTTGTACAATTCATACAAGTTCACATGCAATTCAAATAATTAAATATTTGCAAAGCAATATGCAAATTTGAAGATGAATCAATAGTCAGATCCATCAGTCCATCATAGGAAAACAATATTTTTCTTTTTCTACTTACGTAATAGCCTACTTAACTTCACAGACAGTAACTGAGTAAAACAATGTCTCATAAAAAAGACATAATTTCTAAAGCAATTGTCTCATTTAGCCTACCTCAATGAAATGGAATACAGTAGTTTGATGTTGAATGAGTTCATTATCGGTCCATTGTCTTGCTCTTGGTTGTTTGTATAATGGAAAATTTGAGGTTATTTTTAACCATAATTTTCAAAATTATTGGTTGCCGAAACAAAATCATTTTTGGGTTTTTTGGACAGTGAACAGCCATTTATTAAGTGCCAAAAATGCACATCACTGATAAGTGTATAACAATAACAAATACATTTATTTATTAAACATCCAATTGTTGCTGTTACCACATCATCCATTAGAGCTGCTGGCTCCCATGCTGAGCTAATGCAGAAGATGGTTATCAAGAAAGCATTCTTCTGAGTGTGTGTGTATGTTTGTGTGTGTGTGTGTGTGTGTGTGTGTGTGTGTGTGTGTGTGTGTGTGTGTGTGTGTGTGTGTGTGTGTGTGTGTGTGTGTGTGTGTGTGTGTGTGTGTGTGTGTGTGCATGACTGTGTGTGTGTTTGTGTGTGTGTGTGTGTGTGAGAGAGAGAGAGAGAGAGAGAGAGAGAGAGAGAGAGAGAGAGAGAGAGAGAGAGAGAGAGAGAGAGAGAGAGAGCACTCATTCCTGTTTTGGGAAGAGAGAAGGATAAGGGCAGCCTGACAGTCCACCTATCCGACAGACAGACAGGCAGGTAGATATGTGGACAGGCAAGCATGCAGGCAGACCACCTGACAAGCAAGCAGATAGACATGCAGGCAGGGAGGCAGACAGACAAGCAGCTATACGTGTGCAGATAGACAGGTAAGCAGGCAGGAAGAACTGACAAGCAAGCAGGTAGACATGCAGGCAGGGAGGCAGACAGACAGTTAAGGCATAATGGCAGACAGACATAATTAGCCCCTAGAAGTAATATGGAGTTGGAAGGAAAGCAGGAGACAGGAGTCAGTGTGAGGAGAGCGGGGACAGGAGGAGCAGAGAGGAGACAAGGTGAAAGGAATGGAGCGGAAAGACAAGGAGAGGGAACTAGAGGAGGAAAGGTGGAGGAAAGGAGGAGCAGAGTAGAGCATGACATTTTTCGGGAATTCCCGTGGGTCCTGTGGGTCCCACAGGATTCCAGTGGGATGGGAGTCAAAATTTTAAAGATACACGGGAGCGGGCAGGAGTGGGAATAAAGACAAATGGGAGCTGGCAGGAGTGGGAATAAAAATTAACGGCAGCGGGAATGCCAAAAATACATGATGATTTTCATCATAAAAAAGCCACAATTTTTTGACGAAACGGGAATGGGATTGATTTTGAGTGGGAGTGGGCAGGATTGGGAGTGGATTCTTACAGGAGTGGACGGGATGGGATTTGTTTCTTTTGCTCCAGCCCGGGATGGGATTTTTTTTCTGGGACTGGGATGGGACAGGAGTGAAAATCCACTCCCGTGTCATGCTCTAGAGCAGAGTGGGAACAAGTTGAGAGGAAAGGCAAGGAGAGGGAACGAGAGGAGGCCAGGTGAAAAGTGAATGGAGAGGTGAAAAGAACAGGGAGGAAAGGTGAGGAGTAGGCATGAGAGGAGACATGGCACGAGGAAATCAGAGGATTAGGCTGAAGAGGAGACGAGAGGAGACGAGAGGGGAGAGAAGAAGAGACGAGGAGCACAGAGGAGAGGACTGGAAAAATGAGAATGTGAGTGAGTGCAGTGTATGCGGAGATGAAGCAAAGGCTGAGTCAGAGCAGTTCTTAGTCAGAGAGGGAAAAATTCACGAACGAAAGGAGGAGAATGATGGCTGAGGGGGGTTGATTGGGGCAAAGGAGAGGAGAGTAGAGCGGAGAAGACAAGAGTAAAGTGAAGAGGAGAGGAGAGAAAGTGAAAAGAGTGGAAAAGCGTTGAGGGGAGAGTAGATGCGAATAGAGTAGAGTAGAGATAAGAGGTGAAGAGGAGAACAGAGAAAATGAGGGGAGCGGAAAGGTGCAGAGGAGCAGAAAAGCAGAGAGGTGAGCAGAGAAGGGGAGAGGGGAGCAGAAAAGTGTGTGTGTGTGTGGGGGGGGGGCAAAGAAGATGAGGAAAAGTCTGAGAAGAGCTGCACTTTGAGGGGAGGAGTGATGAGCAAAAGAGAGACAGGAGGAGATCATGAGAGGAGAAGAGAAGCGGAGAGACTAGGAGAGGCGAGGAGAGCAGCACTTGAGGAGGAAAGGAGACGGGAGGAAAGGAGGCAAAAGGAGAGGAGCAGAGGGGAGGAAGCAGGACAGCTCTTTGTTGAAAGGAATAGAATAGAATAGAATAGAATAGAATAGAATAGAATAGAATAGAATAGAATAGAATAGAATATACTTTATTGTCATGCAAGCATGAAAATTGCCTCTGGTCTCAAAGAATAAAAACAGGATACAAACACAAATAGACACAAACAGACAAAACACACATACAAAGTAGCAGAGGAGAGACGAGCAGCACTTGAGGAGGGAAGGAGAGATAAGGACAGGAGACAAAATGAGAGGAGCAGACAGTGGTGGACAAAGTAAAAGTAAAAGTACTTTTGTGGTGTACAGCATTAACACATGATATTACATAGCTGTTACACCGTTTACTGAATGTTACCTACCTATTGAGATAGACTTTGTTGTTACTGGAAAAACAATAAAAACCTAACAGGGACCCACCACAAACTCAACCTTAACCTGTGCAGAATCAGCTTGTTGTAAGACAAGTACACTGGTCTAAATTTTACTCAGATAAGTTAACTGTGTTGGAAAGAAAATGTTTCTTTTTTTTAACTTTAACTTTTACTTTGTCCACCCCTGGGAGCAGAGGAGAGAAGATTAGAGCAGAGAACACCTGAGCGACACTTGAAGAGGAAATGAGAGAGAATAGAGGAGACAAAATGAGAGGAGCAGAGTGGAGGTGAGGGGAGGACAATAGGGAAGATAAGAGGACGACTCGCAGCACAGCATTTGACCGCAAAAGCAGAGGAGTGAAGAGGAAAGGAGACAAAATGAGAGGAGCAGAGGAGAGAAGAGGAAAGGAGGTAAAATGAGAGGAGAGAAGAGAGGTGCATGAGGAGAGAAGAGAAGAGCAAAGGAGAGCAGAGCAGAACTTGAAGAGGAAAGGAGAGAGAAGGAGAGACGCACTGAAAGGAGCAGAGGAGAGAGGAGAAGTGCAGAGGAGAGGAGAGCAGAACAGCACTTGGAGTGAGGAGAAACCGAGGCCAAACAAATTGAGAGGAGCAGAGCGGAGTGAATGGGAGGAGAATAAAGAAGATAAGACGACGACTCAGAGAGAGGCAGCGCAGCGAAAGGAGAGGAGTGAGGAGGAAAAGAGTGAAGACGAGAGGAGACCAAAATGAGAGAAGCAGAGGGGAGGGGAGCAGAGGAGAGGAGTGCAGAGCAACATTTGAGGAGGAAAGGGGAGTAGGGCAGAATAGAGGGGAGAGGAGAACTGGAGAAGATATTAAGACGATGAGTAGGAGAGAGGCAGAGCAGCGAAAGGAGAGGAGTGAGGAGGAAAATAGTGAAGACCAGAGGAGACAAAATGACAGGATCAGAGGAGAGAAGGTGAGAGCAGTGCAACACTTGTGGAGGAAAGGGAACAGAATGAGAGGAGCAGAGGGGAGAAGAGCAGAATAGAGGGGAGCAGAGAAGATAAGACAACGACTCGGAGAGAGGCAGCATAGCGCAGCCCTTAACTGCAAAAGGAGAGGAGTGAGGAGGAAAAGAGAGGAGACCAAATGAGAGAAGAAGAAGGGAGAAGAGCAGAGGAGAGGAGTGCGGAGCAACATTTGAGGAGGAAAGGGGAGTAGGGCAGAATAGAGGGGAGGGGGGGGAGGGGAGCAGAATAAGAGAAGATAAGACAACGACTCAGAGAGAGGCAGCACATGCAGCAGCAGCGCAGCGCAGTTCTTAACTGCAGACAGTGTGGAGTCCAGAGCCACTTGAGCCCATCAGATAAACAGCGTGAGTGTCGGTCGGAAGCCGGCCCTTCTTGCAGCAACACTTGACGTGTGCCACAAGGCCAGAGCGCAGGAAGAGATGATATCAGCTATAGGCACTTACCTATCACCAATGAGACCGGCTTTAAGGAAGCTCCCTAATCAGTCTTTCTGTGTGTGTGTGTGTGTGTGTGTGTGTGTGTGTGTGTGTGTGTGTGTGTGTGTGTGTGTGTGTGTGTGTGTGTGTGTGTGTGTGTGTGTGTGTGTGTGTGTGTGTGCGTGTGTGCGTCTCCCCGTCTTTGTATCTCCCTGTCACTGTGTGTGTGTGTGTGTGTGTGTGTGTGTGTGTGTGTGTGTGTGTGTGTGTGTGTGTGTGTGTGTGTGTGTGTGTGTGTGTGTGTGTGTGTGTGTGTTGACTTGTTTGTGTCTGTGTATGTGTCCATCTCTCTCTCTCTCTCTCTCTCTCTCTCTCTCTCTCTCTCTCTCTCTCTCTCTCTCTCTCTCTCTCTCTCTCTCTCTCTCTTAAACATAGGAGAGAGAGACCGTTTGTCAGTCACAATGTGTGTTTGGCACATTCTTTTCATTTTAAAATGTTCCTGTCAATTGGACAACAACATGAGCATAGGTAGGCCTACTCATTGAGAGGTGGGAATTCAGAGTTCGTAGGCCTATACAAAGTGTATCAGTCTACCTCAAGTACCTATCCAAGTATGAACAAAGTGTCTAAGAGCAAACTCTGGAAGAGTTCATGGTAGAGATGGGTTTTTTTTAATATTGTATGAATATAAGTTTCAAAGTTTCCTTTGAAGAGAGTGAGGAACAAGACCTAAAGCGATGTCTCCATGACGACTCTCTTCCGTGCAACCAGCTCACATGCAGCTGAAGAGGGCCCCTGTCATCCCTGACATCTGGATCTCAATAGCCTTCGGGAACATGGAGGTTAAACCTTCATCAACCCCACAAAAGGTGCAATATTAGATTACATTATCATTCGAAAAAGGCTGCAGTGACTTACTATTTCTTATTACATACATGATAACATTGTCCGTAAAAGCACTGTAAAAAACTGATATCAGTGATAAGTCATGATAACTTATATTGTTAATTTATTCTTCTATACACGGCTATGGCAACAGCATGGTTTAACTTGAAATGACAAGTTTACCTGCTGCCTCAGAATTAGAAAAAAAGATAATTTAAATCTTTTAAGTTTTGTGAAGTTGTGTGTAGCCTACATAATGGGATCAAAATGGGAAAGGGGTATGAAACGAAACAAAAAATGGCAACAGTTAAGATATTTATTTATTTACAATTGAAAAAGAAAGACTATGCAGTATGCCTGTGGACAGCAGCTTAAAATGTGAAGCATTTGAAATGTGTGAAGTATGTTTATATTTTGTAAGCCTACTGACAGTAAACAAATGTTTTATATGTTAACTTGTTTTCCATCCAAATATTCTTGAGATTTTTGTGTTGCCTTCTTCATAATGTAATGATGGATGAAACTGATCACAAGAGGTGAAACTTAAGCAACGGTCAAAAACTCGTAAGGGGTGAAATTTTGACATATGAGACCTCATGGCTCGGTGTCAACAATGGTGACTTGTGCGCTAAATTTGTGCGCTAAGTAATTTTTCAACACTGCGGCATAGCCAAATAAAAAAATACAGCTGCTTTTTAGGTCTGTTTAACCAGGCAACTAAAGAGCACTGGAGTGCTGCTTACAATAGTTTGAAGAGTGGTTAACGAAATCTTTGTGTGCGTTAAAGCGAAACCGTCCCCCAACAGTTAGTGTGTGTGTGTGTGTGTGTGTGTGTGTGTGTGTGTGTGTGTGTGTGTGTGTGTGTGTGTGTGTGTGTGTGTGTGTGTGTGTGTCTGAAAGAGCGAGAGAGAAAGAGAGAGAGAGAGAGAGAGAGAGAGAGAGAGAGAGAGAGAGAGAGAGAGAGAGAGAGAGAGTGTGTGTGTGCGTGTGCGTGTGCGTGTGCAAGCATGTGTGTGTGTGTGTGTGTGTGTGTGAATGTGTGTGTGAGTGTGTGTGTGTGTGTGTGTGTGTGTGTGTGTGTGTGAACAAAGCTTACAACCACACATCTGTCCACACTCCTTGCACATCATTCAACTGTTGGCCATTTTATAAACAACCTCTCGTCTCCTGGCAACAACAAGCTTTAAAACTATGTGGCGTACAAGGGAAGCTGCATTTTTTTAACGACTTCAATTACAATGATGTATTGTCTGCACTATTTTATTTATCCGACGTCCCTGTGTTTATGATATTTTACGAGTTGTGTAAGATTGCGGTCTTAAAGTCCTGTTGGCAGAAAAAGAGTTTTGCTTGAGTTTTAAATCATTGCAATGGTTAAAACCAGTGTTGTGACTGGGTGTTTAAAAATGGATGTTAGGTTTAGAGGAGGTAGAGGCAAGTTCAGTAAGTAGGCCTAGATGACTCACAATTATTTTATCGACCAGGGCATATGTAGAAAACAATTTGTAATGTGAATAAGATGTTTAGTCACATAAACCTCCAAGACACTCTTGGATTTAGCACTAATAGGCCTACAGTGTGTCAGAGAAATGAGTGCACCCCTCACATTTCTGCAGAGTGGTAAGTAGGCCTATATCTTCTCATAGGACAACATTAAAGAAATTTCACTTTGACACAACTAAAAGTACCTGTGTACAACTTGAATAACTGCTACCATACGTAGTTCACTTCTGTGATACACTGCACATGTCTAACTGCCCGTATAAGTGACTTATAAGATATGTGTCATGCAAAATAAATGAATTTGTTAGCCATGCGTTCAACATTTCTTGTTCATTGCCAATAAGGCCTTTATTATTGACATAATCGTAATAATGCCCTTGTAATCTTATAAGTCACTTATGTGAACAGTAATTGGGCATGTATCAGTGGCCAACGTGTGAACCATATTCTACAGTGTTCACAAAAATGTTTATTTCACAAGAAATATAGCAAACAAATGATCGAAGGTGATACTGTGTCTACAAAGATATGGGAAGAATCCTGTGCCAAAATGCTGCTGCTGCAGTTACGCAGATCGCAATCACAAGACACTTAAGAAGCTGCTCTTTGTCTATCAGCCCGCTGTGGTTGCAATCACATACCAAGTTAAAGAAACACAAACACAGAAAAAAAGGAAAGAAAGAAATAGTTGTCTGTAGCATTCACTGAGAAAAGCGAAGAATAAAAGACTTGTGTTTGTCACTTTGTGTGCGTCTGTGTGTGTATGCATGTGTGTGTGTGTGTGTGTGTGTGTGTGTGTGTGTGTGTGTGTGTGTGTGTGTGTGTGTGTGTGTGTGTGTGTGTGTGTGTGTGTGTGTGTGTGTGTGTGTGTGTGTGTGTGTGTGCGTGTGCGTGGAACACACCATGGGCTATTTATCCAAGGTTTAAGCCCCGTTTGAAAAGCCATGTTTGTACTGTCAGTCAGCCTGTCATCCCGCAGCCGGTGTTGCGCTCCTACATTTCTGCCCCGACCAGTCTGATTGCACAGCGAACTGTCAAACACCACCTTCAGGGGTGCCCACAGTTGGGGGGCAAAGGGGTCAGTTGTCCCAGGCCCAGGTAGAGGAGAGAGGGAGCAGAAATGGGTCCTCACATTGTAAATTGCTTTTTGTTTTTTTGTATTTATACATATAGGCCTATATGTGTGTGTGTGTGTATATATATATTTTTTTATTATTATTATTATTATTATTATTTTTGGGGGGGAGCTTTTTATGCCTTTATTGACAGGACTGTTTGAGATGCTGACAGGAAGTGAGTGGGAGTTAGAGATGGGGGAGGATCTGGAAATGACCCCATGGGGGCATGCAAGCCCAAATGTGGGGGGCCTATAGCGCACTGCGCCACAGTGCCCCCTACTTTGTACATTGTACATACTGAAAGATGGGGGGGGGGCTTTCAGGTGACTTTGTCCCGGGCCCGGCCAAAGCTGCTAGCGGCCCTGACCTTACTGCCTTGCCTGGGCTGTGGAGCTCGGCTCCAGGGCTGGACTGGGGGAGAAATAGGGCCCGGGCACTTTTGGCTTAGAGGGGTCCCTCACAAATAGGGGCCCAAAAGGGTGCGGGGCCCTCCGGGAAATGCCCGCTATGCCAGATGGCCAGTCCAGCCCTGCACGGCTCTCCACTCAGCGCAGCGCAGCTCGCCTCCTCTCTCTCCAGCCCAGCCCGCCGGCTCCTGTCAGCTCTGACGGGAGGGCCTGGGGGTAGGGGAGAGGATTCCCAAACACACGGGAGGGGAAAACAAATGATCAATGTCAATGGAGACACAACACAGGTACCGTACACACAGACGTACAGAGGGGCCTTGACTTGGCAGACGCTCCGAGCCATCCGATCTGTCTACTCAGCTCAGCAGAGCAGTGTACACAAAAATAATACACAAAAGACTTAGGATTAAGGATATACTAAGTAAATACTGCATAGATACTAGATAGAGTATAGTAACTATTTAAATATAGCACTCATCAGAGGCGCATCTTACCACCAGGCAAGGCAGGCAGCCGCGTGGGGCCCCCTAGCCCATAGATAGTGAATGACAGTCCACACTTCACCACAGTAGTGGCGATTTTGGTTCAAATGTTCATTCTTTTGCATTTTCATTGGGGGCCCCACCTGAACATCGAATCGCCTCTGGCACTCATTAATATGACACAATGGTTACAATAAGTTAGTCCCAACTGCTCGGCCCAAAGGGCATAGAAAACACAAGCCATTAGCTCCCTCTGTTGGTTGAGCTGAAATTGCGCAACATTGTGGATCAAATACAAAGCATCTACACAAAAGCCACCCAAAAAGACAAATAGCAGTCTTTTAATGTAGATTAAGTGTATATGAATGATGAAACTTTCAGTCTCGTTGATAAATGGTATGACAGTGTGCTGTTTGTTGAGTATGCCCCTACGCTTCCTAAGTGGAGCTACAAAGAGACCATCGAGCCTCTTGAGAAACTTACACAACATGTATGGCAACGCTCTCATGGAAAGAGGCAGAGAAGGAGAGAGAGAGAGAGAGAGAGAGAGAGAGAGAGAGAGAGAGAGAGAGAGAGAGAGAGAGAGAGAGAGAGAGAGAGAGAGAGAGAGAGAGAGAGAGAGAGAAGGCAAACTGTAGAGAGAGAGAGAGCCTCTCGCCTCCACGTCAGTGAGGAGCTCACCTGTTCAAACTACACCTGACAGGTGTGTGTATGCACCTCCAGCCAACATCAACTAAAGGCCCCATCAAAACTCAGGTGAGTGTTCAGTGTTCTCTTCCCAGAAGACAGACAGACAGGTAGGCAAGGCAGGTATCAGGCACCAGTGACAGGTTTGATTGAGCCTCACTCACTAATAAGAATACAAAACAAACGCACACCATCTGCAATAATATTTTCCCTCCTGCCTGACAACTGCAGTTACCACAATATTGCATGTGTAATAACGCATCTGTTCTCATTTGAGGTGGTGCACATTGTGTTGTTTGTAGAGCTTATTTGAGGCACTTCAAAGTCAGTCCAGGTCTGTCACAACCAGGCAAGCAACAACTGCCTAGGGCCCCAAGCTGAAAGGGTGGGGGGGGGGGGGGGGGGCTGGTAATGACTAGATATGTGCAGTACTTGTAATAAAATGACAGCTATGACAGCTTTGTGTGGTAGCACCAGAGACGATCTATATGCAGATAGAGAATCTTTTTATATATATATTACAATATATGTATATAAAATATATTAGAATAGAGAATATTTGGTAGCACCTCCCTAAATTCACTGACCAGAAAGTGCAATGATACCTGCTATCGAAATCTCTATCGCGGGGGCCCCGCCATCACCAATAGTTGAAAAAAAGCGTGAAAGCCCACCTGGGAAACTCCAACTCCCACTGTCATTGTGACACAGCACTCCACAGCACACAAGTGTTCACTGCACATTGCACACAACAAAATTGCATTTTATGCCTCACCCGTGCAAGGGGTGGAAACACCCATGCAAGCCTCCCAATGACAGTCCCATGCTCAGGGTACCTCAGTCATGGTGACGACTGTCCTGTTTGGTACCTTGTAGGCAGTGTTGTGTGTTTGCGTGTGTGTGTGTGTGTGTGTGAGGGGGAGGCACAAGGTTGTCTAAGGCAGTGGTTCCCAACCTTTTTCTTCAGGGACCCATGCTTTTACTATTGTAAGCTTTGGTGACCCAACCACGCGAGCGCCCGCACGAGACGGAGTCACAAGATGCCCTCTGTTTCCTGTGAAAACTAATTTTAGTTATTTTATTCCTCAATTTGTCTGTGATGAAATATAGAGTAAATGTTTAATGTAGCACTTACAATTTGTTGCTTCTATGCATTTATTAGTTAAATGCTTTGTCTTTTATTCAACATGGGCTGTATATATTTAAAATGAAACCCCTTAAAATCAAGAGGGCTCCACGACCCCCTGTGGATCTTTGGCGATCCTTAAGGTGGGTCCCGACCCATAGGTTGGGAACGACTGGTCTAAGGGGGGTATAAGAGCCCCAAGCCCAAGTTCTTTGCCTGGGGCGCCCAAATAACTTGAAACTGGCCTGTCAGAGGTGCTGAAGTGAAGTGGAATGGGGTGTCTCTGTAGCTGACAGGAACAGTCATCAGCATGATTAGGTCCACACTTTGTTCATAAGTAAATGATGAGATGATAGGTCTTTTTAAAATAGAAGTTTGGTTAAGTCTGTTTTTTTATAGCACGTTTGAAAATTGTCCTGAATTAGGTCATGGGCGTGTACAAAAGGCATGTTCAAAGTAAAGGATACTTCTTCTGTCTTTGCACACACAAACAATAGCTGCAAATCACAGCAAAATAATACGGTGCTAGGAAACAATGCAAGCTTTAAAACCACAGCGCTTCATAGTTTCTACAGTAAGTGCAGTCAAGCCCATCAGCAGGCAGGCCCATTGGCTCCTTGCTGAAAAAAACCCCTCAACTACATCTTACCATCATTGCTATGACATTACCGTCTTCACCTACAATACTGTAGACTAGTTCATTGTGTTACTGTAACAACAAGCTTTTCAAATGTGTATGATTGTGGCTGGAGTAGGCATTGCAACCATGCTACTTATTGAAACTGTGCTGTCTATGGCCAAATTTGAGCTTTTCCTGAATATTTGCTAGGTAATAAACTAATATTTAATATTCAAAAGTGCAATTTTCCCAGTAACATTTGCGAATGGGCTGTATGAATTCTGGAAATAAATTAGGCCTACTAAAAATATTGCACAGTGCACCTTTAAAGGACTAAGTAATGGTTATCCTGACCAATAGAGGGCAGCTATACAGTAGTTCTATACAGTACCCACACCACTCAGAGAGAAAGAGAGAGAGAGAGAGAGAGAGAGAGAGAGAGAGAGAGAGAGAGAGAGAGAGAGAGAGAGAGAGAGGGAGAGAGAGAGGGAGTGTGTGTGTGTGTGTGTGTGTGTGTGTGTGTGTGTGTGTGTGTGTGTGTGTGTGTGTGTGTGTGTGTGTGTGTGTGTGTGTGTGTGTGTGTGTGTGTGTGTGTGTGTGTGTGTGTGTGTGTTGTCCTGGAGTCTACTGTTCAGTTACAGCTCCTCTCTCAGACACTGCCTGCCATCTCCAGAATATGAGTGTACTGTATGTGGATTAGAGTGCATCAAACACCTTAACTTTAGAAAATCCCGCTCTGCTTTGGCAGTATTGTTCCTTTGTTCTAATATAACTCCCTTGTAATATTAGCAAATTTTATCAATAATAAAGGGTGTTTCACAATAGGCTTGAAATTGTGAGTGGCAGTAAATGGGCACAAGTGCACTTTAGCTCTATACTCTAGCTTTAGTCATGTGCAAACACCCATGTAACCATGCTTTAGCCATTTGTTAGGTGCTTGATGTTCTGGGGAAGTGGAAAGGCAACCAGAACGTTCTTCCAAATAACTTCGCTTACTAGTTTTGACCATAACAGCCCCCCTACTGTGACCAAATGGTAGGGCACTGGGCCACTACGCAGGCGATCCGGGTTCGATTCCTGCTCGGCTCATTTCCAGTCCCTCTTTCACTGTCCTATCTGAATAAAGTATAAAAAGTCCCCCCCCCCCCCCCCACCCCCCAAAAAAGGGGCATAGGATAATAAAACTTGAATATTCTTAGCCATTAACACAGATTTTGAATGCCATTTGTTGTGCCACAGGTACGCCACTCCATCTTTCAAATGAGTTTGCCTTCAGCAATGCAATATATTCCCACCTTCTAACACGACTGTAGACAATTAAAATTAATTAAATTTATTTCTATGTCAATAAAGTTTGTAGATTTTTTTCCCACACTCCCAACATCAAAAACATAGGTAAGTCACAACAGCAGAGCACATAGGGCAGACAGGCATGAATATTAGTTTCACTTTAGTAACACTTTATTTTAGGGATACATCTATTAGCAGTACTACTCCTCCCTATTACTAATACATATTTTGTTAATGCCTGTACAAGTTACTTGTAAGGCATATACTTAGCAAAATAGTACATTTGTTAGGCATGTATTCGCAAATGTCTTGTTATGCTGGGGCACAGACAGTGAACAAGACAGTACCAGCTGTCAAGACTAGTCAAGAACAGTCAATACTGACTGACAATAGTACCCTCTCAAAAACGAGATATTCATCTCAAGGGGGTATCCTCTAATAAAGCATTTGATTTTGAATTTGACTGTAAACAAGGGGGCAAACTTAATATAGCATGAGCTGTATGTGAAACAAACTAACTGTGTTCTTAAATCCTGGTTTGAATTCCATCACTCATTTCTTGTGTTAACAAGTGTTAACAAGCAACAAGGAGAGAGAATGCATGTAGAAAGAACAAGAGAGAGAGAGAGAGAGAGAGAGAGAGAGAGAGAGAGAGAGAGAGAGAGAGAGAGAGAGAGAGAGAGAGCTGGAAAGACAAATAGAGGGCCGTCCAGGTCCGAAGGGGAAGGGGCAATGGCGTGGGCAAATGACAATGGCGTGGATGATGTAGAGCGAGAGACATATGACTTCCTAGGCCACGGGGTCACAGTCTAAGTAGCACACATCTGGTGGCGGCACCCCCACCCCCACGCCACTCAGGCAGGGTGGCAAGGATACAGTTACTGTGCAGTGTTTCTCAACCTTTTTTAATGCGAGGCACCCTTTCAATTCATGAAAATTCTCAAGGCACCCCAAATCAACAAGGCGAAACATGGCATTGCATCTGAAATCACACAATAAAGTAACACATTTGGAGACATTCGAAGTTGCAGCTTTATCTCAGACAGGCTATGTGAAGGCCATACTGGGGTGACCTAAATGTACTTTATTATGCGTAAATGGTATAGATGAAAGCAGTCATTTCTTAATTTAGACAAATATGTATTGTGTTACATAATTAATTTATTTATTTAGGTCAATCTCACATTCCGTCAGCCACGTTTCCACGACACCCCTAAGGGGGGAGTGCGGCACCCCAGTTGAGAAACACAGAGTTACTGTGCAGGCCCATGAGGGAGGTAACACAGGCTATGTTACGTTATTCTGA
>NC_085859.1:41812425-41829925 GCF_034702125.1 Engraulis encrasicolus | reverse complement strand
GTGTGTGTGTGCGTGCGTGCGTGCCTGTGTGTGTGTGTGTGTGTGTGTTGTTTAGGGCATCAGTGCGTGTATGTGAGTGGAAGAGGAAGTGTGTGCGTGCATATGTGTGTGTGTGTGTGTGTGTGTGTGTGTGTGTGTGTGTGTGTGTGTGTGTGTGTGTGTGTGTGTGTGTGTGTGTGTGTGCGTGCGTGCGTGCGTGCGTGTGTGTGTGTGTGTGTGTGTGTGTGTCGGTGTGTGTGTGTCGGTGTGTGAGTGAGAGTGAGAGACAGTGAGTGGGTGAAGGAGGAGGAGGGCAGTGTGTGTGTGTGTGTGTGTGTGTGTGTGTGTGTGTGTGTGTGTGTGTGTGTGTGTGTGTGTGTGTGTGTGTGTGTGTGTGTGTGGGCGATGGGGGGGGTGGTGTTGGGGGCAACAAACAAACAAACAAACAAACAGGCGTGGAGGAGAAGCGAGCGTCGTGGGTGTCAGGGCCAGGAGGCAGGATACGGGAGCCAGGAGCCGACCCCAATGTGCTCAACACATTAGCCCCATGCTGATGGGCCCTGCACGGCCACTCAGGCCAGGCCACCCACACAGGCCTGCACGCCTGACCCGACACAGGAGCACCATCGGGGGGCTTAAAGCAGCAGCAGCAGCAGGCAGACACATGGGCCCCTGTGAATGCCCTTGCAAAGTGTTTCTCAACAGGGGCCCTAGGGGGGCATTGGAGAGCCCTCTGCCCTTAGGGACATTGTGGGACATTGAGGAGAGCCTAGGGGGGTGTTGCGGAGCCCTAGGGAGGTGTTGAGGATGATACAGCTGAGAGGGGGCGGGGCTTATTTGCCATTGGGGTGTTATTTCATTGGGTTTTTTTAATTTTGGTCTTTAATTAGTTTATTTATGATAGGACAGTGAGCAGAGATTTGACAGAAAATGAAGGGAGACAGAGATGGGGAAGGTTCAGCAAAGGACCCAGGTCGGAATCAAACCAGGGTCGCCGACGTAGCAGCCCAGTGCCCTACCGTTAGAGTCACGGTACACGGTCACACACAGCACAGCACTACAAATTCACTCGAGTCCTACTCCACCTTTGGGCACCGCACTGCTGGTATGGAAAGATTAACCTATCTTCATGCATTCAGAAGTGTTCTGCTGAGACATCGGACAGGACAAAAATGCTTCCACACCACCGATGTCGGTGTGAATTTGCCTTTAGAGACTCTGGTGCACTGGGAGACATCAGGCAAACACATGGGTCTCTGCTCAGAACAATACAACCAGACAGCCACCACCCCCCACCCCCACCTCCATCCCTGACAGTGCACCCTCCTTCCTGCCCAGCAGACTCCCAGGGAACCCCCAAGCCCAACCTCGACATTCAGAGACTCCTCACCTCCCCCAACACCCATACACACACAGGGCCGGATTAATGCACAGGCTAGATATGGCTGCAGACATGTTATCCTTAATTCCTTGCTCATAATTACTACACAAAAGTTTCACAAAATTTGCCGTCTGCGGTGGGCCACACAGCAACGTGTAGCTTAGGGGCTCCAAGCCACCTTAATCCAGCCCTGTACAATACATACAACCAGAGTACTCCCACCCTCGACCTGCCCTGACTTCCAGAGACAACCTTTCTGGCCCCGGCCCCGGCCCCAACAGCACTCACTACACTCCCTCACTACCACCACCACCACCACCACTACCCACCACCCCTCACCACCACTACCAGTCCAGCACCACCACCACCACCACTACCCACCACCCCTCACCACCACTACCAGTCCAGCACCACCACCACCACCACCAGCAGCAGCACCACCACCACAGGCATCCAGACCTCCCTATACTCAACACTAACATACAGAGCTCTACATCCCCCCATCAGGGTTGCCAGATGAGACTGATAATTTCCAGCGTTTGGAGGCTGGGGTGCGCACATCCACAAAACAGTTATTCAGACCAGATGCCAGACAAAAGTGGTAGACAGTGTGATGAAGTGGTCATTAGCCCCAAAAATATAAACTTTATTTCATTTTACAAATGGCAATGTTTCGATCCAACAGTGGGATCTTCCTCAGGCCTGATAATTTCAAGCCCAAAAAATGATCAAAACCCGCTTGGAAGCACTAAATCCCGCCCAATTTGCACTACATTTTATTTATTGATTTCTATTCTATGGCCATAAATCCGCAGAAAAACCTGCTCAATCTGCAAAAATTCCCTTTCAGCCTAAACCAATTGGGCCGAAAACTGCCCAATCTGGCAACACCTTCCCCCACCGAGCCACCAACACAGACATCCAGAGAGAGCCCTACAACAGCCCTGACATCCAGACACCTCTGCCCCCCCTCCTCGTCAGTGGGTAACACAGATATCCAATTGCATAATAAATCTCTCGGTTTCACGACCAGAGGAGAAGGGGGGCAGAGTAGGGGAGAGGAGATGGGGGTAGCGGAGACGAGAGGGCAAAAGAGGAGCGGAGAGGAGAGGAGAGGAGAGGAGAGGAGAGGACAGGAGGGGAGTAGGACAGGAGAGGAGAGGACAGGAGGGGAGTAGGACAGGAGAGGAGAGGAGAGGAGACGAGAGGAGAGGAGAGGAGAAGAGGGGAGATGACAGAGGAGTAGGACAGGGGAAGAGGAGAGAAGGGGGATCCAAGGAGAGCAGAAGAGGGCAGAGGAGGGGAGCCGAGGAGAGGAGAAAGGGGGCAGAGGTGAGAAAAGGAGAGGCGAGAGGGAAAGGGGGAGAGGAGAAGGGAGGATTAGGACTGCTCACTTCTGATGTCACTTACAACACGTTTCTCAGTCAATAAAACAGATAAGTTGTTTATAGAGCAGTTCGCAACATTTCAACAGGAAACGCTCTGACATGTCCAGCTGAGCAGTAAAAAAAAAGCAATTTAAAAAAGCATAAAATGAATTTTGTTTATTTTGGAAATCATGGGCCTGGGAAATTAACAACTGTCAGTCCTATAACATAAAGACAGCAGGCATTAGTAAAGAGCACACTTGTGAATCTCTTAAAATTATTCTAACAAACAAGAGAATTAAGTAAACCTTTATAACAAGCTTTTATAAATTAGTAACACTGATTAAAAACCTACACTTCATTAGACTATTTCGTTTCAGAAAAAAAAGAAGCTGACAAAATGTCAAATGTTTTTTATAAGATGCTAAGAAAACTGGAGGGCATCTATTTTCATCATTAGCGTCTCAATAGTGAAAAAACTGACGCACACATTAGGCTACTACTTACTTTGCCATGAGCCAATCAGCATCGAGCAGAGTAGGCGGCAACACCATCTGTATAAATTGGATGCAGAAAGTTTACAGGCTCAGAGACAGACTTTCATCCGTGCCTTTCACTCAGTGCCTTGAGTCGGGAGTTGTTGGGGTATTTCAGTTTTTAGTCTGGACAGAAATGGCGGGTTCGGCGAGGCAGCTGACCTCTTTTTTCATAGAAGATATCCTCTCAATGAAAGATGAGACACGACGAACCTCCGATTACTCTGGAGTAGAACTAAGTGAAGACACAACTGGATGGAAATCAGAGCAACTTGACGAAGACTGCCTGTCGCATTCGCCACACTCTACAGGTAAGGCAAATAGTGACGCACATGATTTTACAGAATACCTTTGCAATTGCATTTTGTCTGTTACAGAAACGATAAAGCAATCTATAATGTAACCAGAACGCGTGAAGCCAGTGCTCCTGTCAAAGAGCACTCCAATAAAGCGTAGCCTTTTAGTGACACGATTTACTCCACTGACATACATCACTCCTCTCCTTTAGAATCTATCGGGACCAATGGCTCCAACTCTGCAACCACGGACAGCACGAGCGCGCTCGGCAAACACAAGCGCTCGCGGGCAGCCTTCACGCACCTGCAAGTTCTGGAGCTCGAGAAGAAGTTCAACCACCAGAAGTATTTGTCGGCGCCAGAGAGAGCTCACCTCGCCAGCAGCCTCAGGCTGACGGAGACCCAGGTCAAAATATGGTTCCAAAACCGCAGGTACAAAACCAAACGGAAGCAGCTCGCTTCGGAATATGGGAAAGACTGTTTTCAAAAGCCAGAGGGACTTCCTTTTTCTGTCACGGAAGAAGACCTGCGCCGGGCGTCACTTTTGGCCACTGTCTACAAAGCCTATCCTCACCAGCCGTATCGGCCGTACAGCTATGATTTGAATGGATTTGCCATGAGTGGGGTGTGGAGGCCGGCTGTGTGGTGATGGCAAAAGACTGATGTTGGACAATTTGAGTGTTTCCTTTTGTCCTATTGGACAGACGCTTGTTAAGAGTATTGTTTGCCTGGTGTATATTATATTAACAATTAAACATATATTTTCAGTACTTTGAATTTTAAGCTTGCAGTGAATTAAGCACTAATTTAACATCTAATTTAAACAGTTCATGAAGAGGCCGAGTTCAAACTTGTAGGCCTACTTGATTGTTCAGTCAATAGTTTGTGCCATTGAAGCAACCGCACAAAACGTTTTTTCTACAAGTTTTGGAGTCTCTTCATCAAAACCCTAAAGCAATAGTGAATAGGTGATTAATACAGAAACTTGTTGTGAAGACATTTTTATTCCCAATAATAATCTAATGTTGAATAATTTTATTGTCACAGAGTGCATGTCCTTCTTACATGAAGGAAGATGAATGTTTTGTGACAAATAGGCTACATATCAGACTGTCGAGACTGTAACAAACCTATGCTGCTTTTTGAAATCCGCCCATTCACTAGTGCAGGTTACATAGGACCTGATTGACTTTGGTCTAGTAGTGCATGTAAATTGAGGAGTGGAATAATTAGCCCCAGATTTACCCCTGTTCTGTTTCAGTATAGCCTAAGCCTGGAGAACAGGACTGCTGAAAAATACCACAGACATGACAGACGTGCTCGGATAATGATAAAGGTAGTCTGACAGATGAAGTACTTCCATTCAAACCATGGGGGCTATTTCAAGACAAAAAAACATTGCACACCTTGATAAACAGATACGCATCAAAAGTGCCTTCAACGCATCAGTGCACAAGCGATTCAGTGTCGAGATGTCTGTAAGCTGACTTCACAGGGTGAGGAGATGGCTGTTAATCGGGCAGACAGATAAGAGGCCTTGGGAAAGCTCACTTGCTCCTCGCTAACTGGTAGCAGGGCCGGTTCTAGTCAATTTGGTGCCCTAGGCGAGCACCCCTCTTTGCTTTTGGTGGAATTAGAAATTGGCATTTCGTCACCTTCTTAAAATAATCGCCTAAGTCATTTTTTGGTCAAGTTCACGTTTTCGCCTAACTCATGTCCTCCCCCATTCTGAGGGAGTTTTTGTGTTCCCTGACAAACCTGGAAAAAAATGACTTAGGCGATTATTTTAAGAAGGTGACGATGTGTAAACATAGTGTCATACATCTGATTGAGCACAGCTGATCTACTACCTACATACTATGTACTGAGTGCCCATTAATAATAATTGTCAATATGAAGCTTAATTCTTTATTTCGCTTAATGTTCTAATTCTGTGGGACTTAGCTCCCCCAAGACCTTTGGCGCCCTGTAGGCGACCGCCTGATCGGCCTATGCCTAGCGCCGGCTCTGGCTGGTAGGCTTGGCCGGCTTGCATGTGTTATTCATGTGCATTCATAGATGAGCATTGTGATAGCCAGTATGTTCTTGGCTGACTGGAAGGGGCGATGGTGTTCCTGGCAGATTGCATCTATTCTGCTGCATGCATCATCTTCACTAAATGAATACAACAGGTTACACTGGTTCTTTATGGTGTGTGTGTGTGTATATGTGTGTGTGTGTGTGTGTGTGTGTGTGTGTGTGTGTGTGTGTGTGTGTGTGTGTGTGTGTGTGTGTGTGTGTGTGTGTGTGTGTGTGTGTGTGTGTGTGTGTGTGTGTGTGTGTGTCTGAGAGAGAGAGAGAGAGAGAGAGAGAGAGAGAGAGAGAGAGAGAGTGTGTGTGTGTGTGAGAGAGAGAGAGAGAGAGAGCCCACACACCAGAGATGTTACAGCACAATCCAGACTGTATGTCATAGATCGATAAGGGAGAACCTGAACACTGGAGAACAGAGCAGGGTGTGTGTGTGTGTATGTATGTGTGTGTGTTCAGAATCCTAATATTTCGCCAAAAAATCCACTCAGACATTATAGCCTACTAATCAAACTAGTCAGTAGCCCGACCCAGGTTTGATTCCCGGCCCGGGTCCTTTGCCGACTCCTCCCCATCTCTCTGCCCATTCACTTCCTGACTACCTCTCAAACTGTCATAAAAGACTAAAAAAATTATTTTTTTTTAAAAAAGGACCTCATGGTACTCTTCAGCATGGAGGCCACGTCATAAAGGAACAATTAGGAAGTTCAGTTTAGATGAATTCCAACTAATATTGATAATTTCCACATACCATACAAAAAAACATATCAGGACATGGTATAGGCCTACTGTATGCATAGGTGTGCACAGATAGGGATGAGGTGGTGCTAAAGCACCTGCCCCTTTGCCCTACTGTAGGAAAAAATGCCCTTTTGAAAGTTGTTTTCAATTATTGTTATTATCATTATTATTATTATTATTATTATTATTATTATTATTTGTCACAATGTACTGTGGTCCATGTTGTACAATGTGTCACAATGTACTGTGGTCCTAATGAGGTAGCTGGAAGTTCCACATGCCCCCCAAGCCTGCCCTCGAGCATGTGCCCCTCAACATTTCTGTACATGCCACTGACTAGTAGTAGGCCTATACCAAGCAAATGAAAGGAATATCCTGTCAAAATTCTTCAGGGCACACGTGTCAAGCAAATCATACAAGCATAAACATCAAAGATGTTCCGTAGCCCCTTAATGCACGCCGTACCTCCAGTGGCACGCTGTAATAGTCATTGAAAAGTAACTACCATAGCACTACGATACTATGACACAACACAGGCCCTTTAGTAATGAACCACGACTTGGTCATTACCATACTGGTAACAACATTTTTTTTTTAGCAACACTCAAATGACTGGTTGTATGCTACTATCTCTTGTAAATTGTTGAAGGAAAAGTTGGATGCTTTTTTTTTTTATTGTGAATCAATGAATTACGATTTTTTTACACCACGGCTCCGCGACCCACCCATGACCCCTCCGCGACCCACTTTTGGGTCACGACCCACCAGTTGAGAAAGACTTAAATGTTACCTGACTCTCAGCAGATGAATGGGTTCGGCCTTGCTCCTCACACATCTATCTGGAGCTATGCCATAGGCGTAGGTAGGTCTCTGAGGACATGATTTGATCAAAAATCCTTGCATGTCATTGGGTAAACACTTGTCTGACATTTTTAACGAGATTTTTTAACATTTTTACTTTACTCACAGATTCGAACATACGGTTGAAATTACAGAATCAATGTGGATTGAATGGGTCCAATGTGAGTGGCCATTGTTGTTTGAAACAACTGTCGCATTTCACTTGTTTTTCTCTTCTCTATGTTTAAACTTTACTATGTCACATGACTATGACTATGTCACCCTCGTGTGAGCTCACAAAGCTGACCGAAAAGATGCACAGGTCTGGTGAGAGTCTGGCTTGCTTGAAGGTGCATTTGTAATCAAACATGGGCCTATATATAATGTCAGGTACATCCAGTGTTGCCAGATTTGTCTGATCAAATCCCGTCCAAAAGGTTCTCAAAAACTGTCAAAATGTGCTAAATTCCGCCCAATTTCAACAAATTGCATTGGTTTCTATGGGCACAAAACTGCTGGAAAAAAACGCCAAATGGATTTTTTTTTCCAGTTTTTACCCGCAGAGGGCCGTCCCAAGCAGCCCAATCTGGCAACACCAGCTACATTGTGGACCTGTTCACACTTAGGACCATAGTCCCATATGTGAGGACAGGACAAGACACACACATGGGAACAGCTATGAAGTTAAGAGAACTACAGAGAGAAAGAGAGAGAGGGAGAGAGATCACTCCACGGAAGTGATATTTTGACAGATGGCTCACTGATTTGACAAGACAAAGTTTCTCGCTCTCTCATTTATCATGCTGAAGTTTCACATGAAGTCACCTGAGTGGGTGTCTGATTGATTACTCGCGTAGCCGTCGGCTGTTTGGACAGGCGTCATTATACACAAAGTCGAGCTACACCTCCTCCTCCTCCTCCTCCTCCTCCTCAAGCAAAACTGTAACTGTCACTGCGCTCGTGTAAGAATATGCATTTAACATCTGACCCCGACTGAGCACATGCAAACACACAAACATGAAAGTCATCTCACTTCGTCTCATTATCGCTCATTAGATTTCCACTTCAAACGAAAATAACTCTCACATTTTTCTCAATCGTCTATGTCCATCACATGACAGAAAGGCAGAGAGAAAGAAAGAAACAAACAAAGAAAGAAACAAACAAAGAAAGAAAGAAAGAAAGAAAGAAAGAAAGAAAGAAAGAAAGAAAGAAAGAAGGAAGGAAGGAAAGAAAAAGTGTGATCAATCATCAGTGAGCACAGAGGCTAACTGAAAGAAATATCACCTTTACAAAGAGACAGGTAGGTATTACGCCTATACCAGCTGAAAGAAGGACGAAGAAAAGGGGAGAAAAACTGCAATTAATCATGAGTGCATACATGAAAACTGAGGTAAAACGAGAAAAAATATCAGTGTTACACAGAGAGACAGAGAGAGACAGGTATGACCAGTTGTAAAAGCTACTGGGCCTCCGTCTGTCTATCATGGGTGTCCCATCTCTCCCCCTCTTTCTCCCCCTCTTTCTCTCTCTCTCTCTCTCTCTCATCTACCCCTGACACTGACTGCAGCGCACGGTTGATGGCAGGCAGAGATTAGATGATTTTCATTCGTTTGGCATTCAAGCGGCAAGCCTGACACACCCTGTCTCCCAAGAAGCAAATTTTCCACCACGGGCATTACCTTGCCACTTAATAATAGCAATCACTGTGCTGACACTGTTTTGCTTTGTTCCAGATAAGATCTGCTGTGATGGGAGGGAGCCAGAGAAGGAGAATGAGGTCAGAGCTCAGAACTCAGAGAGCAAGGAATTCCGGAATTATACCAGACATTGACCATCCTGGGTGTGCCACAGGGACCGCGCTATAGGGGAACGTGCGAGGCATTTGCCCATGGGCCCTGCAGGGCGCTGCAGTAATCGGTGGAGGGGGTCCGATTATGGACTTAACAGGCCGTATCAGTATTTTGCGCTGGGGCCCTGTGTGCAATTATTCCGTCACTGGTGCTTCACTGTTCTAGAACCACGTGGCATTCCGCTCTGCTCAGCGTGTCAGCTAGGCTAATACTTCAAGGGAGCTAGCGTAGCCTTCACCCAATGCATCAATATTGATAACGCCGGCCGTGCACGCTAGCCGCTTGCCAAGATTGGCTGGAGATTTATTTCCACTGGTGCTCACCAGCCTTCAAGCGGTGCAGAGCCAGATATCCTGCGGAGCTTATCGGCATGGCCTGGACGACTCCTCACTGTCTGACCCAAGGATTCCTGGTGGGGATGGGTGGGGTGGGACTGGTATTGCTGTAAGTGCTTGTAGCACAGCATGTAATAATGGCGATGTGTCCAGCTGGCACAAGAGTTGATCTCCACAGTCAGGGCCGACGACAGCTTTTGGCTGGGCCCAGGACAAAGTCGTCTGAAAGGACCCCCCCCCTCCACCCCACCCAATATAGTCATTATAAATGAGGACCCAATTGTGGGCCCCCTATCTTGCTGGGCCTTGGACAACTAACCCCTTTGTGCCCCCCTTGTCGTCTTCCCTGTCCACAGTGGCTGGCATAGTATATAGATCACAGTGCAGTCAGGCAGAACTTTTTGAAGGCAAAGTTCATTTACAGTAATAAACAAAAATGAAAATGTGACAAACACCATAAGCGAAATGAAGTGAACACACTGGTAATTCGTTTTATGTTTTGCTGTAATAATAGTAAGTAAGTAGGCCTATGTTTTATTTATAAAGAACATTTTAAAACAGTGCAAAGCTGACCACAGTACATACTATTATAACATTTAATACTAACATTCAAACGATGATAAATTGGTTATGTTGATGTGCATGAATGTAGGCTTACTGTAGATCATGTTGTGATTCTGAGGTTTGAGGTTTGTTCATTTCATGAATGACCAGGCGGTGGTGAAGTCAGTTTTGTCGGTGTGGGTGTATTGGAGTGTGTGAGTGTGTTTTTCTTCTGTGAAGACTGTGCTTCTGTGTGTTTTTTCTTCAGGGAAGACCGCGGCAGTGTGTGTTTGAGTGTCTTTTTTCCCTCTATGAAGACTACAACAGTGTGTGTAAGTGTGTTTGTCTTCTACTACAGTATGAATATCGTGCCAGTGTGTGTTTGAGTGTTTTCTTTTACCTCATTGAAGACTGCATCAGTGTGTTTAAGTGTATTTTTCCCTCTATGAAGACTACACAAGTATGTGTAAGTGTGTTTGTCTTCTACAGCAGTGTTTCCCAACCAGGGGTACGTGTACCACTAGGGGTACGCGAGCACACCTCAAGGGGTACGTGGAAAAATGTAATAATAACAGCTATATTGAGTGTAGTCACATTGGGATAGAGGAACAGAGCCTGAATGAGGACGAGGGGGTACGCATCATATGAAAAAGTTGCTAAGGGGGTACGCCGGACAAAAAAGTTTGGGAAGCACTGTTCTACAGTATGAATACTGCGCCGGTCTGTGTCTTTTCCCTCTATGAATACAGCGCCAGTGTGTGTGAGGGTTTTTTTTTTACCTCAGTGAGTGAAGAGTGAATCAGTGTATGTGTGAGTGTGGTTTTTAACCTCAGTGAGTGAAGAGTGAATCAGTGTATGTGTGAGTGTGGTTTTTAACCTCAGTGAAAGACCGCATCAGTGTGTGTGAGTGTCTTCTCTAGCCTCAGTGGAGACTGCATCAGTGTGTGTGAGTTATGCTGGTATATACGGGCCCCCTGAGGGCGGTGTATCTGTAGCTGGCTGTTTGTAATCGGTGGTTTGCTTTACTGAGAGCCCTTTTGAGAATAGATAAGGGGTGTACAGAGGATGACAAATGGCGCTCCCTGACCCCCCAGTCATGCCAGGGAACCACCACTAACTCATACAGTAGTAGGTAGCCTACTAGACCAGGGGTGCATTTCTCGAAACCAAAGTAGCTTACTACATTAGCTACTTTGTTGTTTTCCATGCATTTTCCCACTGGCAACTACCCAAGTTGCTAACAGGCTAACAACTTTTGAGAAATGCACCCCAGCATTGCACATACATACATACATGTGGGCCTTAGGTTCGAATCCCAGCCTTTACCTAAGTATCCCTTCCCCCACCCCTGGAGGAAGTGTCTTAAAGCAGGACGGTATTGAGACACTGTGGTGCCCCTGGGCACTACACCTTGCATATGCCCCCTTTATAAACAATATTTGTAAAGTTCGTGTCATGTGGTGCCCCCTAACTAGCTGTAAATTGTTGGTGCCCCTGGGCACTGTGCCACTGGCCCTTATGGATAATCTGGCCCTGCCTTTGAGCAAGGCACCTACTTCTGCACTGCTCCAGCCTGTAGCACTACTAGCCAATAGCCTATACCCTGTGATATCAGTTAGTCCCATCGGCCAGAAGCATCAGAGAGCCCAGGTAGATAAGGATGAGAAATGGTACTCAAGGTGGTATGCAAGTTGCATACCACCTTAATGCAATGTCAGCTACCATTAACTCATACGTGTAGTAGTCTACTACTCCAGTGTTCCCTGACCTTTTTTTTGTCTTGTGAGCCCCCTGCTCTTTATCATACCATGCGTACTCCCTCACCCCCTCTGTCCATATGTCTTTTTCAATCCCAATGTGACTATGCTTCAAACATGTGTTATTATGGGGTTGTGTAGGTGCCTTTGTTCAAGGGCACCTTAGCCATGGCGTAAGATAGGGAGTGGAAGGGTGGGATACAAACCTGCAACTCTCTCTGATCTCCTACCATAAAGGCGCAGGAAATGGTCAAAAAAGGTATTGCAACTATGCTGCTCATTGAAACTGGGCTGCCTATTGCCATATTTGATCTTTACATGAAAGTTTACTAAGTAATAAACTAATATTTTCTAATATGGCCCAAGTTCAGTCATTTTTGCAGCTGAAAATGGCTATTTCTGGACATTAAAAATGGCGAACCATGGAGAAGATCCCCCTTTTCATGTATGAAAAGTGCAATTTTTCCAGTCATAATGAATACTTAGAATTTGATCGTGGTAGTAGTAAGTATTCATGAAAAAGGTAACATTAGTGAATGGGTAGCATGAATTCTGGAAATAAACAACTAAAAATCTCACACAGTGTCCCTTTAACCACCAAGCAACGTATGCCCTCTATAATGGCACTGTTTAATATCTGTTAGGCTATTCGACTAGGAAAAAGCTCCCCCGGACCCTCAGGCAAGGGCTCCATCACTAACTCACTGTGACAAATATGAAGGTACTGTACCTTCCCTTAGTGTGATTTAGTGAGTGTGCATAGCCTGTAACCCAGTAATTGTGTCTACTATTTGAGTGATGCCGAGTTTATTGTGTACAGGGAGGCCTACAGGCAGGGACAACGGTGTCAGTTGTACCAGTCTCAGGGAGAGAGGGAGCCCACAATTGAGTTTTCTTTTTTTTAAAGATTTTTTTTTTTCAACTTTATTTGACAGGACAGTGTGAGAGGTGGACAGGAAGCGAATTGAGAGAGAGACGGGGAGGGATCGGCAAAGGACACGGGGCGGGAATCGAACCTGGATCAGCCGCATGGCAGGCGAGTGCCCTACCGGTTGGCCACGGCACGGCCCCACAATTGAGTTTTCATTACATTGTATGTAGGGAAGGGAGCCATTTCAAATTACTTAGTCCTGGGCCCAGCCAAAGCTGTCAACGCCCCTGGTTGTTGCACACAGTAAAATTTGCAGTAAGAGAGAGATTTAACTCCTTTGTGCAGAGCCTATGTTATAACCTTACTGTCACCAAAATTGTAATGACCAAGTCTTAACCTGTTACGTAAGGCTCTCAGTAATGTCATAGCAATGTTGTTATGATGTAGTTGAATATTTTCAGCAAATAGTGAATAGGGCCGCCGGTGACTCCATATGCACAAAGAGATTTGAGAGTTAGAAAGTTGATTTAACATCTAGAGTGTATTTAGTCCTTGCTAGAGTGCTCTTTAAGTGTTGAATTAAAACAGCGGGGTTTTTTTTTACAGTGTAGTGAAAGAGCCCATTGTCGTTTGGTCATCACACCTGCGCCCTCGTGCACTTTCTCCTGCATGTTTACCTTGCCCGTGTCATCAGCTCTTTTCACTATTCTCTTCTGTTGATCTTTGCCGTCTCTGACTCTAACAGTAGGCTACGTGTGGGTTGGTGTTGGAATCGCGGCGGGTTTTCCCCCTTTGTTCTTGTCGACGTATACCAGCATTGTCCTATTGTATTTTAAAACACAATCTGAAAATTAAAAGAAAGAATTTGTAGTCATACTACAAATATTTCCTGGTGTTTAGTAATCATCTCTAAAATAGACAATATACTATTGACTATTGCGTTACACAAAACAATTCTGATGCAATTCAGGAAAAAAAAAATCCCAAGACCAATATCAGAGAACAGAGGAAGTAGTGATACAGTATTGCAATTAAACAAAGTACATATGTGAAGAGGTGTCAGTTGTCAAGAGGTTGAATCTAATGTAAATTTATTTGAATCTGTACATCTATCTAAATCTACTCTAATCTACATATGTCAACCCCCTCCTACACTAACTGTGGTAGCTTCCTCAGACTCACAATCTCATCTTTTCTCCCCTGCACAGTGAAAAAAATGCTGTGTTAAGTCAACATTTAGAGAGTCGATTGAACGTACTCCAGAGTAGTGTTTCTCGACTACAGCCCCCCGGGGGGTGTTGGGGAGTCTATGGGGCGGGGGCGTTGAGAAGAATGCGGCTGAGAGGGGGTTACTAGTTACCATTTTGCATTGGGGGGCATTAGTTAATTCTATTTTTTCGTGCTGGCAGGTTTATTTTTTTTGGCTGTTAGCAGGTTTATGATTAAGTCAAGGGGGTTTTGAGCTTATGAAGTGGTCCAGGGGGTGTTTATTCAAAAAAGGTTGAGAACCACTGTTCTCTAGAGTGCAGTATTTTGGTCCCAGGGTACCCTTTTTGTTAACACTTTATTTGAATGGTTCAGTATTTGTACAACAATATTTAATAGTACAACATTGGTACATGGTGTTACACTGGTATTAGCATTAAATATTGTTACACTGCTTATAACACTGTACTGTACCCTAATGTAGATGCACTGTAATAGATAACCATTAGAATAAAGTGTTCGCCTCTTGTTTACTGTGTGTGTGTCTCCCAGCTGGGGACAGAGGGTGGTGGTGAAGGAGGGAGACAAGGAGGAGAAAGGTAGCAGCGTTTTCGGATAAACAGGATTACTTCTATCTTCACTCCAGATGGGCTTGTGTGTGTGTGTGTATGTGCGTGTGTGTGTGTGTGCGTGTGTGTGTGTGTGTGTGTGTGTGTGTGTGTGTGTGTGTGTGTGTGTGTGTGTGTGTGTGTGTGTGTGTGTGTGTGTGTGTGTGTGTGTGTGTGTGTGTGTGTGTGTGTGTGTGACGCCCTCACTCCCAAGCCAGAAGGGATTAGGACACCAGCGATGTCCACACACACACACACACACACACACACACACACACACACACACACACACACACACACACACACACACACACACACACACACACACACACACACACACACACACACACACACACACACACACACACACACACACACAGAGACAGAGACAGAGAGAAAGACAGAATCACAGCTTCGCGGTGTCACTATCAGATAGGTGCCAGTGGGGTTAGTTGAATAGGGAACTAACGGACATAATTACCGTGTCAGGGATTAAACCTTCTGACACCTTATCTGATACTCACGTCCGTCTGTTTATGTTGTTAGTATAGTCTGCTGGGTGTTATAGCCGCTCTCTCTTCTGTTGTTAGTATAGTCTGCTGGGTGTTATAGCCGCTCTCTCTTCTGTTGTTAGTATAGTCTGCTGGGTGTTATAGCTGCACTGTCTTCTGTTGTTAGTGTCCACCTTATTATCCACCCGTTACATGGGCGCTGGATATACGTTTGTGCTGTGGAGTCCATATAGCCTGATAAACCAGACTAAATGTGAGATTAAATGTGTTATTTAGTCTGGCGCAGATGAATGAGACATCGGAAGATTGTTAATGGGAACAACCCGTTGTTTTTCAAACTGTGTCTGTGCCTATTGGCCAACGCTTTGTTGTTACTCCCTCAAAACCCTGTCCGCTGTGCATCCAAAGATTCAAAACAAATCAAAACAAATATCTGCGTTTTGATTGGCCAGCCAGTTCTAGGGCCTGGGGCGAAGTTCGAGGCTAGACCCACTCCCAGGCAAAAATAATTTTGGCCGCTGGCGGGTGGGGCTAGTTTACTCGGCTAGAGTCCATAGACTTCAATGGCGACCAAAGTGAAGTGAAAGTAAGGTGAAAGCCCAACTCCAACTCCAATTGTTATTGTGACACAGCACTCCACAGCACACAAGTGCACACTGCACGCAACGAAATTGCATTTGTGCCTCACCCGTGCAAAGAGGGCAGCCCCCAATGGCGCCCGAAAGGGAGTAGTGCGACGGGACGGTAGCATGCTCAGGGTACCTCAGTCATGGAGGAGGATAGGGGAGAGCACTGGTTAATTACTCCCCACCCACCAACCTGGCGGGTCAGGAGTCAAACCGGCAACTTTCGGGCTACAAGTCTGTAGGTTTGTGTATCACTGATTCTTGAGAAAGTGGCTAAAACAGGTTGTAATGTTGACAGAAAAAAACAAAGTGAATTACAAAATTATATGGTATATCCTCGTAGACTAAGGTCTTGGCTTTTCAGAAATGCACAAGGCCAATCTCCCCATTATGTATTTTTTTCAGAAATCAGGCTTTTCTCCGATCATACCTTGTTTTTGTCAACACCGTCAGACACAATTAAAAGTTATTAAAATTGTATTGATTTGGTTGCATATGTATCTGGAGTTTTTAAGTGATTATGTGTATTTTTTGGTTCACACATATGCCTTTAAATGTTGAAAATTCACTTTTGTTCTATTTTAATACTGTTTCATGTGTTCTAATTTTAAAATATGTACCGTCATACGATGCTTACTTAACGCCTAAATACAACAAACAATTTTTTGTAATTTCACAAATATTCGTGTAGGCTTAAATTGGCTATTACTTTGATATTTCAACAACTCCTAAGGAAAATGTGTTGTAAGCACATTCCTTTAAAATGTCCAAAACTCCTTCTTACGGTGGTGACTTAAGAACTGACGGTGGTGACAGTAATCTGAGAGTGGTGAAAGTGGCCTAATTTATACCTGCATTTAGCAAAATAAATAGCCCTCTCAAGTCAATGGCATCTTGCATAAACACTTTATTTTTGTGTGTGCACAGTATGAGCATGTGTTTTTACTTCATTAGTTAGATTACCTAGGAAGTAAGCCACTGGTTGTTGAAAATGTGGGTAAAAACAGGTTTTAAGTTTTCAAATCCAAAATATAGAGGTGTATTATCATAGATGTAGGTCTTGGCTGTGCAGTGAATGCATTGGCCAAGCTCCCCATGTTTAACATTTTTCATAAAATGGGCTCTTTCTTGTTTTGTCAACAGCGGCAGACAGAATTAGAAGTAAAAACACATGTTTACTGTATTAAAGTGAATTACTTTAACAATTCAACATAACTGTAGATACTTATTGTATGCATATTCTTAAAACATGTCAAAAACACGTAAAACATGTGTTTTTTGGTGAACTCCATCAGATGTCACCACCGTCAGGTTTTCTGACAAAAAAAAACCTCCAAATGCACCTCAGTGGTGGCTAGAGTATCATTTTGGATCACAATTATTATTACATGCCTAGTAATGTTTCATTAACCAGCACAATTTAGTATAATATGGAACAACATGATGAGCAGAACAAAATCTGACGGTGGTGACATCTGACGGTGTGAGACAAAAAAGCACTCTTTTAAATATTATGCATTGTTTGTTCACATTAGCCATTTCATTTTCGCTCTGTTTCTTGGGTGCTTCATACCTTTTCTGAAAAAATTATATTTATTAACATTAATGTAATACAATACTATTAAAACCCCGACGGTGTTGACAGTTTATGGTTGGGACAGTACCAGTGTCCAAACAAATTAACAAATTGAGGACAAAATAATAAACTTACAGGAGCTTCAGTGATGGTGAAGTAGGCAGTAGAGCTAAAGGTTTGAAAAGGGGTCCTCAGTAATGAAAATTACCTTGTGCATACCTGATTTTAATGTCTTTTAGAAAAAATCTGACGGTGGTGACCAATATGCTGGACACATTTTGAGCAATCAGTAAATAATAGTAAATATTGTTTTACATCCACTATGTGCACATCTGTAGAACCACTTTAATATGGTCTTCCACATCATGGTGATATTGTTCAATTCTGTTAGTGATTTTTGTATTTT
>NC_085859.1:41647425-41807425 GCF_034702125.1 Engraulis encrasicolus | reverse complement strand
AGAGTGAGCAGGAGGGAGGGTAGGGTACGGGGATGACTTTCTTTAAAGTAGAGTACGTCATTTTACTGTATAATTTCCAAGAACTTGTTCTGTCCATTCACAAATACTGTATTATCTTCTTTCATGTATATTACGTGCACCATCAATTTATTAGTGCTCATTATGACTTACACGTGTATTTATACTTTTCATCCATGGATAGATAGGTTGATCCTCTCCAGGTCCACCATTTTGATTTACAGGTTTTGGACATCTCTGGTTGGGAAACTCATACTTTATGGTTTATTACTTCTTAAATATTCATCAAAAAAGAGCAGCATGTGCTATCACAATAAACAACTAAAACACTGGACCTTTAAACTTTACCTTTATCATGGCAGGTCATTGAAAAGAAGGAGAGAAAAAGAGGGAGGCAGCGATGGGCTAGCATTGGGAAATGAGACAGGCCACGGATAGAACATTGAACTTCATGTGTGTGTAGGAATGAACCTGTAACAGGAGTGATTTTACTGAAAGAAAAAGAAGAATGTATTCTAGAGAAGCTTAAAACTCTAGAAGCTCAAAATTCTTTAGAACTTTCAATGGCCCCGTTCACATGGTGATGTTTTTAATTCCAAATGAATAATTCTGAATGCATTAGTTCTGTTCAGTTTACATTGCACTTTCATTTAATTTCTAAATGTGTGTAATACAAGTGTTTACTTGATGATGGGGGGGGGGGGGGTCAGAATTAAATTGAGTTAATTCTGAATTAACTGTGTGATGTAAACAAGGTCATTGTCAGAACATTCCCCTTAAGGTTGGTTGGAGGAAGGGAGGAAGGGAGGAAGGGCGGGAGGGAAAGTGGAACTGAGTTTTATTCAGAATTAAATTGAGTTAATTCTGAATTAACTGTGTGATGTAAACAAGGCAATTGTCAGAACATTCCCTTTAAGGTTGGTTGAAGGAAGGGAGGGAGGGAGTTATCGCGTTAGGGCCATCTTCATAAACTTCTCTCTGGGCCGTGTCATGATTGCTGAAACTGGATGCCCCATGTAGCCGCACCGGCATGGATCCCATTCTTCTCCCACGCCGGCCGCGCCAGATAAGATAGAGCTCCCCCTCGCATCCAGCATCATCAGATAGGAGACGCAGATAAAGCAGCCACTGTACACTGCTACTGTGCTGTACCCAGGGCGGGTGACAGCTTTGGCTGGGCCCGGGACAAAGTCAACTCAAAAGGCCCCCCTACTCAATACATGCAATGTATTGTGCACCCAATTCTGGGCCCCCTCGCTCCCTGGGCCCGAGACAACTGACCCCTTTGTCAACCCCTGTCAGCTTCCCTGGCTGTACACAGTAGGCAAGCCATCCGTCTGTCAGAGCATTTAGTGAGTGAGTGAGTGAGTGAGTGTGTGTGTGGGCATGGATGAGCCTAAGTTCACGTATATAGTGGCTATATTCAGATGAAGATTTCATAGTTCTTTTTGTGTGTGTGTGTGTGTGTGTGTGTGTGTGTGTGTGTGTGTGTGTGTGTGTGTGTGTGTGTGTGTGTGTGTGTGTGTGTGTGTGTGTGTGTGTGTGTGTGTGTTTGTGTGTGTGTGTGTGTGTGTGTGTGTGCGTGCGCGTGTGTGCGTGCGTGTGCGTGTGTGTGTGTGTGTGTGTGTGTGTGAGAGAGAGAGACAGAGAGAGAGAGAGAGAGAGAGAGAGAGAGAGAGAGAGAGAGAGAGAGAGAGAGAGAGAGAGAGAGAATCCGGTGGTGGTGGTAATCTTCTTCGGAGAGGGGATAGTTTAGTTTAGAGCAGATGTTGGACAGAGATTTGGAGGGGACGGGGACAATATGACAAGGGCCTCATCATCCCATCCTAAAGGTATACAGCTCCCCTTTATACCCTGCAGATAAACAACCATCTCCAAACAGACAAGACAGGGGGGCACAAAACACAACAAACAAAAGGCACCGCATTCTCCCAAAGCTGTGTACGTGTCCTGAGACATGCTGCTCAATGCTTCCCATGGGAAAAAAGGACTGCTCTCATCCTCCTTACAGAGATGACCATCAAACACAGTTTCTCTTTTTTATGTGTGTATGGTTTTCGGGTGCGAGCGAACAGCAACGTTCATATTTTGTAGAAAAGTCGCACTCTCAGGTGTGTTTCAGTGGGTAAAATACAGTTTTTTTTCGATTGTTTCCACACAATTTCTGGTACTTCACACACAATTCTCGGAACATCTCACCCATTTCCCAACTCCCCTAACCAATGTCACTGAACACTAAACAGAATTCCTTCTTTACACTCATATTTCAGTTTTAAAACACACTCTTTTCAAACCACTACACAAAATTATCTGGATTACACACAATTTTCATGAAGGAAATCCCTGGTTGTCGCATTGAACACACTGTCATTCAAAATACTAAAATCAACCGCCATACTATGTTCACTTCCTCACCACGTGGGCAGACTCTCTTCATACCGGTTTACAAAAATGCATTTGTTTAGTTTTTGAATTCCAAAATATGTTATACAGGAGATCACTTTCATGTGGTTACCCAATATTTTACAACAAATTAGTGCAATTTTTCAAATGTCAGAAAAATATGTAAAATATACACACATCTGTGTGCTCCAAGTCTAAAAATAATATTTCAGCATTTTACTACAGAAAAATACCCTATTTAGTAAGTAGAACACTGAAGAAAATAAGTTTCTACTGTGTGTCAAGTTGAGTGTAGAGTTTGACCTTGTGCATATTACTGTTCAATGGTTCACATAAGAGTGTATTAAAATGACTGTGTATTACAGTTTTTCTCGATTGCCTCCACACAAGTTCTGGTACTTCACACACAATTCTTGGAACATCTCACCCATTTCCCAACTCCCCTAACCAATGTCACTGAACACTAAACACAATTCCTACTTAACACTCAAATTCCAGTTTTAAAACACACTCTTTTCACACCATTACACACAATTCTCTGGATTACACTCAATTTTCATAAAGAAAAACACTGGGTTTCGCATGGAACACACTGTCATTCACAACACTACAATCCACTGCCATACTATGTTCACTTCCTCATCACATGGGCAAACTCGGTTTACAATCTGAAATCATCACCCCATAAGGACACACATTGCATGTCATATTGATGAAAAATGAGTGGATGCAAGGAGAAAACCCATTTGTTTAGTTTTTGAACTCAAAAATATGTAATACAAGACATAACTTTCATGTGGTTACCCAATATTTTACAATACATTAGTGCAAGTTTTAAATATTTTTTAAAATATGTAAAATATATACACGTCTGTGTACTCCGAGTCTAAAAATAATATTTCAGTATTTTACTACAGAAAAATACCCTCTTTAGTAAGTAGAACACTGAAAAAAATAAGTTTCTACTGTGTTTCAAGTTGAGTATAGAGGTTTTTTTTTCATAGCAATAGGCTATACAGTAATGTAATGGGTTTTTTGTACTGCCAAACAGGTAGTGGGGTTTATCTTTGTGTTGTTTTTGTGAAAAAGACATAAAAATCTTTCTGTTTCTGTTTGTGTGTTGTGGGAATGAAGTTTTTCCAACTTATGTCACAGTATCCATGCAATCCAGAACAAAAAAGCCCAAGTTACTGGGAGAAATTAGTTTTACCCTGTGCCCAACAGTGTTTTAATGGGTCTGCAAATGTGTATTGTAGTGACTGTCTGTGTGTGAAGAGTTTGGCCCGTTGTGCGTGAGGTTTGGGGATTTGTGTGTAGAGTTTTGAGAATTCGAAGACCGATTCCGAAAATTGTGTGTAGGCAATCGAGAAAAACTGTAAATGAACAAAATTACCTTTTTAGAAGAGAGTACATTGTTTTGAGACAAGACGTGCATTTTTCAGAGGTAGTGAAGAGTTTTTGCCCGTTGTGTTGCGTTGAGAAGTTGGTTATTCATTTCATGAGTCCATTCAGTAAGACATAGGCTAATCACACCTGTTGGCTAGAATCTAAGGACAATGCCTGAGGCCCTTGATAACCTGGAGTTAGCAGGCAGCCTGGACTTGTTGCATACATATGGCCTGAGAGAAAAGCTGAATGGCAGTATTGGCGCCCTCTGCTGGGGGAAATTGAGTGTCTCTGAAACAGAAGTTGAATAACTTCATGCATGTGGGAAAATGGAGTAGTTGTTGACAGCTTGGTTTGATGAATGTCCTTAAAATATTTTAATTCTTATAATATTATCCAGTGTTTGACATTCACCCTATGTTCATTCCCAATTGTTGAGATACAGAAGTTACTTCTTTACGTCATTAGCACTTGCACATTTGCCTTTCTGCTTTTGTTCACATATGGGAGGGTGTGAGGTGGTGGCTCTGCTGGAAATCCACACAGGTCTGTGTATGCATCATATCTCTCCGGCCCTGTGCCCCCTCTCAGAAAGGTGCAGGATAAGAACAGAGGAGAAAGGCATGCCATAGACACAGGCCTGGATGTCATGCTGGATTATTTTTTCTTTTTCCTTCACTTAAGGATGGGTGACACACTGAGAGACAAAGCCAGAGGAAATCGTTGAAGTGTAGTTGTAGTGTTACACCAGAAAAAGCCTGTAAGTGCTTATCAAAGCCCAATCAGGCCTGCACTGGGGATATGGCATGCAAAACATTTCCCATGGGCCAACAGTCCTCAGGGGCCAATGCTGTTGTTCTTTGTTTTTTTAATGATTTGATTTGATTTGATTTGATTCTTTATTGTCCACAGGTGTGGACACTTGTCTTCAGTTTCACCATTGCAAAAGACATACAGATGCACATTACACATTCAAAGACATTACACATTTAAGACAGACACCCCATTCCACACAAGAACAATCCGGGAAACCACTCCAGTAAATGGATGAATAAATAGGTGAGATCTAACAATGTAAGAAAATAAAATAAGATTAATTAAAATAAAACAAGGAATAGCTAGTAAATAAATAGGTAACCATACCACTCCAATAAATAGATGGTTTTTTTTTAAATTAATATATTTCTTAGGGGCTTTTACGCCTTTATTTGATAGGACAGTCTGAGATGGTGACAGGAATCGAGTGGGACAGAGAGACGGGGTGGGATCGGGAAATGACCCCAGCCGGACTCGAACCGGGGTCCCCGTGGGCATGCAAGCCCAAATGTGGGGGGCTTAGCACGCTGCGCCACAGCGCCCCCCTCAAATAAATAGATGTTTACATAAAATACTTGTCGTAATGACTCAAGATATAAATCCCTCTTGTTTATTATGTGACCTGCATTTGGGACAAATGATTTCTTGTATAAGTTTCTAGTGGCATTAGGTACTCTAAAGCGCCTCCCAGAGGGTAAGGGCTCAAATTCACAGTGCAGGGGGTGGGAAGGATCACTAATGATCCCCAGTGCTTTCCTTGTCATATTCTCTTGGTACATAGAGTCCAGGCTCCTCTGTAGTTTCCCTATGATTTTGTGGCCATCTGAATTACTCTGTTTAGTTTAGTCCTCCCCTGAATGTTTGCCATACCACATAATCATATTGAAAGACAAAACACTTTCCACTGAACTCTTGTATGCCATTTCAAGTATCGCCCTGCTTACCCCAAAGCTGTTTAACTTACGCAGTAGGTACAGGCGTTGGGAGCACTTTTTGTAAATAACATCACAGTTTACCTTAAACTTTTCTTAGAGACTGGCCCAGAATTTAGAGGGGCAGTCTAAAAGAAGCCCTACCAGGGCCTTTTTTGTTTTGTTTAAAATAATAATAATAATGATAAAAATGATTCATGATTGGGCAGTGAGAGACTTTGACAGGAAATGAGTGGGGAGAGAGAGATGGGAAAGGTTCAGCAAAGGAGACGGGTCGGAATCGAACCCGGGTCACAGGCGTGGCAGCCCAGTGCCCTACCGTTAGAGCCACGGTGGTAGGGCCTGTCTGGGCCTTATTTTGGTCCCAGTTCACTTATTATTTATTGAAGAACAAGAACACAATAAAGAACAGGCCACACATATGTTTATTTATAATTGAGTAATTGCATTTTATTTCAGCTCCAGTGTTAATGAACTGTAGCAGCAGTTCTTCCATACATACACACACACTCAAACACTCAACACACAATCATCTGCATCGTTCATTTATCCAGCGATAATAGCGGCGACCTCAAGATGGCACTATTGTGTTTAAAAAATATATATCCCTCATTGCCCCTCCCTGCCATTCCATTGTGCGTAAAGGCAGCAAGTCATGTGCACACACACTACCAAGTGTCCCTTAACACAAATTCTATAACCCCTCAACAGACCTATTTATAGGCATATATATTTGTATATTATGGGGCAACATGGCGTGCACGTTAATTGAAAAATGAAAAACAAAAAGACACCTTAAGGCTTTGCTGCCAAGTTTCAAAGTTTTTTTTTTCTTTTTCTTTTGGTTGTAATTGTTGTGTTGCTCATAGAGCTGGTTGCTGGGTAACCTAACCTGCACTGATCTGTGTTCTGGTTGGGGTTCTGAATCTGAGAAGCTTCTGGAGCAGTAACATGCCAGGGACAGACCACATCTCCTGTGCATACCAAGCACTTGCATAAATATTATAGACGGACAGACCGACTGTCTCCAAAAATAGATAGGTCCATAAAGTCATTGCGCAGACCATTTCACACGCAGCACCTGCATGACAAAAGCATCACTGGTCCACTTCCTTGAGAAACATGCACGCAAAACAAAACCACTCACACACGCACACAAACTTAATTTTACAAAGCTATGACCTGGAAAAAAACGATAGTGTCTGCCATCTTTCTCTCTGAAGAGTGAAAGTGTTCCCCCTGTCGTGAGGGCGGTGATGAGTTCTAGGCCTACACAGCACAGACATACATTGTAATGTTCCTATGAAGGACAATACAGTTAAGTAAAGGTGGTAGAAGGTAAGTACATGTAAAATGCACTTGGAGATGCGTAATGGAATGACATGCATATGGGCTGCAGGGTTGAATAGGTGGTTTGCCGTCTTTACTTCACCTTGGTACATCAAGTCATGATAAAAAACCTCCCTCAAGTGTCTCACTGCACACTAAACAAGTACTTTGGTCCAAATCGATCATTTGTTACACAACTGAATTGGACTTTATATGAGCTTCATACCTGTATGATGACAGCCACCAATGTTTACATCACAGGCATGGAATTGCAATGGCTGCCTATTGACTAGACAACTTTTCTTTTTTTATATATCCTAGGCCACACTAGTTGAGTGCCTATGAACTAGACAACTTATACTACCTTAGGCCACACTGCTGGAGTCTGATCTCACTCAACTGCCTTTCAGACCCATCTTGACAAGCGAGGGAGCACAGGGCCTATACTAAGAAGCTGGTTCAGGAGTAAACCAGGTTAAGTTAAGAAGTAAATCATCTAACATAAGCGCACGGAGACCTCATTTTCTTAATAAAGTGAGGACACAAGGCTCTTCTATTAGATGATTTACCTCTTAACTTAACCTGGTTTACTCCAGGACCAGCTTGTCAGTATACCCCTCTGTTTATGCATGCAGTGGTGGCCATTACTAACTTTAAAATGTAATCTAACAAAAAAAGCAACATGCTTCTATTACTCGTCCTTTACGGGCAGAGGGGGGGGGGAGAGAGAACTGCATTATGTCGCTAAATCCAAGGCAACCACAAAAAATACTGCATACTGCAATCAACTTGGTCAACACTACCATCCATTAAAGCAAGGCATTTTTATAAAGCTGTTATTTAATTGGATTCCAACAAATAGTGTCTATTTCTTTGGACTCTTCATAGGTCTGGGAGAGGGGGAGAGAGAGAGAGAGAAAGTGTGAAAGAGACAAGAGAGACGGACAGAGAAGAGAAGGGGTGAGAGAGAGCGACCGTGCATTGGTCTGTGACAAGTCATACTTTTGCATAACGCTGTCCTGAAAGCAACCCTGATGCTTAGTTTGCGGGTAAACAAGCAGCAACTGTGAGAGAAAAATTAAACCAATAAGCACTTAATGAAACGCAAACAAACAAAAACACAGGCAGTGTAAGCAACGTGGTCGTCTTCGGAAATGTCTGTTTAGTAGTGTGGGGAAGGGGGTGCGGTGTTTTGTTTTGAGGGACAGGGATTAATATATTTTGGAGAAGGGGGGGAGGGGGGCTGTTACATGACTGGGTGATGCTGGAGTTGGGGGGGGGGCAGGGACAGGAGGTGATTGACGCAGGAGGGTCAGGGACACAGGAAGCTCCCCCTGTCCTCCAACCAGACTAGTCTGGCGCAAGACCCACCCACCAACCCACCGCTTCAGCCCCAACAATCTCCCTCACGTCCCACCTCACCTCTGAAGTCTTGAAGTATCTTCCTCTACTAGAAAATCCTTTGGCCCTTCCTGACCACCCATTTGCCACCCTACTACACCTATTCCCTCTCATGCCCAAGTTGCTGCCACCACCACCAATGGTCCGCCAACATATTCCGCACACACACACACGCACCATCAATGGTCCATCTTTTTGCCAATCATTACAGTCCGAAACCAACGCCTCACCAGTAGTCTACCAACCACACACCTTCAAATCAGCAGCATTCAGCATCCCAAACATCATTTTAGGCGGGCAGCTATCACATGCTCTTGCCCTCAATTAAGCCTTTCTGCTTTTAATTACCCTGCAGTCGAGTCCCACTGTCAGTTCATACTTGCATTGCTGTTGTGTAGAAAATGGCTAATACTTACAAGCATTATTACATTATATTAGATTTAAATTAACAATACAGGAGTATATAGAAAACCAAATCCAAAAAAGAGAGAAGAAATCACAGATTATTCGGGAGTGTTGAGAGGTCAACCAATCTTTCCTCACTTTTGGTGTCTCTGTTTCATTCTAACAATCTGTGACTGTATAGTCAGTTAAGTGTACAAGAGCTAAAAAACAAACAAAAACAAGAAAGCAGGAGAAAAAAAAATCACTCGTGTACACACACACACGCACAAACACACACTCTCAAACATATATACACTATATTTTTTTAAAGAATAAAAAAAAAAAACATGTCGCTTAAGCTGACAATTTCTTTTCTTTACAATATTTTGTACATTTGCCATTATCAGTCCACAGACTTGTGCGTGATTGACTTCAGAGCAAGCCAGTGCTGCTCTGCCTGAAAAAAAAGAAGGCAAACCTTTCTGGGTCCTCCAGGCACCCATACATGAACTTCTGCTAAGTTCACAATATAGTAGTTGCAGTTTTTGAGTTAAGTGCTCCAAATACGTACACATCTACAGGAATGGCCCAGGCAGAAACAGAACATTTTTAGGAGCGAAAAAAAGAAAGGTGGGCCACATGAACGTTCTGTCAGTGTTCCTGTATATTGTGTGTGTGTGTGTGTGTGTGTTTGCGTGTGCGTGTGTGTGTGTGTGTGTGTGTGTGTGTGTGTGTGTGTGTGTGTGTGTGTGTGTGTGTGTTTGCGTGTGCGTGTGTTATTTACATACTTTCCACTTTGACTGTGAGAATGCTACGGAGTGAATGTGGAATGAGTGTCAGTCAAGCAAGCTGACTGAATGACTTCTGGTAGCTGAGTGAACATGGTGCGTTTTGTGTTATTTGGGGGGTGTGAGGATAACAGACAGAGGAACTTGGTTTCAAAAGTTCAACAATGAACTTACTGTATGAGGTGGTCATTTACTATAAAAACAATCAGTCACAAACTCATTCATACGCTCAATATGGAGTGAGGAAGGCAGTGGAAATACAGACAATGCAAAATAAAACCCCATCTGTATAAGGTTGTGTGTATGACAATGAGCCTGGCAAAGAGAGAAGGCATTGACATGCTACTGAACATTCACATTGGAATAAGAATATGCATCAGTATACCTCTCACTCAACTTCTGAGTCCAATTCTGATCCATATCATGACACGTGAACAGGAAAAGCATAGTCCTCATTTATGCCTCTTCATGGAAGAGCAGTCTTCCTCTAGCCCTAGTAGCCATCTCACATATGAGATTCACTTCCGCATAACGTCGAACGCCAAAAAACATAGGAATCAGGCAGCATCTGTGACCAGTTACATGACATCAGGTTGCATGTCTCTGAGGGGGAAACAGTTTTATTCTATTTTTCCACATATTCTTTAGATAGGCCTACTACCAGTTTTCCATATGGTATCGTTGTTAAGTTTAGAGTCTGCAATTGACTCAGTATGCCCCAGGGACCATTTGTGGCCCGTTTTCATGTAACTGGTCACATGTATATAATATATACAAACATACATTTCCTGGACTTTCACTTAACTTCATGTTCTCATGTCGGAGAACATATCTGGCCCTTGTAGACATCGAAGTCCTATTTTTTTGTGTACAGTACTGCTGTTGAGTCTGGTAGAACTCTAGCACTATACACAGTGAAGGAGAGGGAGCTTTAGGGCAACCACAAATAAGCTGGTTCAGTAGTAAACCAGGTTAAGTTAACTTTGTGGAAGAGGTAAATCATCTAATAGAAGAACCTGGAGTCCTCATTTTCGACTAAAGCTTTACCACTTCCTGTGCGTTAACTAAGCCCGGTTTATCACTTAACCATGTTCTTAGTATACCCTTCTAGGCCTCTGGACTGCACTTCCCAACACCCTTTTTCGGAAACGCATTTCGGTAGGATGGTGAGAGGCCAGAGAAATCGGTTCTGAGTTGGAGTTCACTCAGGTAGCTTTTTTTTGAGGGAGCTCTTTGTGAAATAAAACTGATCTGATCGCATGATCAAAAAAAACACAAGTGGACAGGCCTGTGGGAGTATTTTTGTTTTTTCGTTTCTTTTTCTCTATTTTTTTTTAAGTGTGATAGCATGAAGAAATGAGGAATGCTCTCAATTAAACAGCCCTTTTATAAAATACACACAGAAATCATGAGCACACACACGCCCACAGTCGCACGTGCACACACACAGGCGCTAGCACACACGCACGCATACACAAGCACACACACAGGCACACACCCTGCGGCACTTCCGAAATCCTTGAAACACGAACTCCGCTCAGCCAATAAAATAAATAAAATAAAAAAAGAAATTCCTACATGAAATTCATAAACAAACGGATGGAGCCCAGGCAGCACACACTGTGTCGAGAGAGAGAGAGAGAGAGAGAGAGAGAGAGAGAGAGAGAGAGAGAGAGAGAGAGAGAGAGAGAGAGAGAGAGAGAGAGAGAGAGAGCGCGAGAGAGAACAAGGGAGCGAGAGAACAAGGGAGCGAGAGAGAAAGAGGAGTCATCACACGGACAGTGTGGCACAGAAGTGACCGGACAGGGGAAGTTTGTGCAGTGAGCGAGAGATCAGCACAGAGGGGAGAGAGAGGAGGGGTAGTGGGAAAGATGGAAGGATGGGGGCATTGTGGAAGATGAAGAGAAGAGGGGTGGTTTAGGGATGGTGCAATAACCACACTTTCAAAAATGCCCCTTCCCTCTGTTCTCTTAGATAGCCGTAGATCCTTCATCCGTGCAGTCTCTTTTTTCTCCAAAGTTGATGATGGACACATGGTCAGGTGCGACAAATGTCACAGAATGTTGATTGATGGAAAGTTGTTTGAGAAGTTATTAAATGATAATATGAAAAAAATGACTCAGAATGAACACAAAGGCTCTACATGTAAATGTCCAAAAGTGCCCTCTCTCTTCCTAAAGCCAGCTCACAGTGTACGCATGTCTGTGTGTCTGCCATTTCTGTGCGTGTGTGAGTGTGTGTGTGACTGCCCCCATCACATCAACCAATTTTTGAAGTCAGCTACTCTCTCTCCCTCTCCCCAAAGAAAGCTGGCAAGACCTGGACGACCCTCGGTTATGCAATCTCCTTGGCCCCCCTTCATGTAGTGCTGGAGTCCACTTCCTGCTTAGAGTCCTGATGCGCCAAAGCCCTTTGCTGCTGCTGCCGCTGCTGCCACAGTCTCTGCTCCTGCTCTTGCTCCTGCCGCGTCAGAAAGTACTTGAAGAACTCGTAGACGGACCAGGCGATGGCCGTGGAGGGCATCTGATAGATGACCCGGGCCTGCACGCCCTTGAAGAAGGCGGGCGCGCCGCCCAGCCTGTAGACCGTCCGCAGGGCGTTGGCCATGCCCGAGAGGTGGCCGCTCACCTGCCCGCTGGAGCGTAGGGCGCCGTGCTCCTGCGTGTTGAGCAGCGTCTTGCACACGTCCAGCGGCGTGGTGACTGCGGCTGAGACGGCTCCCGCCGCCGCCCCCGAAATGATGTGGCTGGTGGGCCGGTAGCGGCGCTGGGGGTTCAGGCGCTCCTGCGTGAACTCGTACGTGATGAAGTGCACCGCCTGGGAACAAGAGTGGGATTTTTATTACCTTTGTTTTTTTTATTATTCATTTTTCACAAAATATACAAATTCCATTCAGTTGCAATGCAACTATTCTGTTCTGTTCTGTCCAGTTGTCATTACTATGGCAGTGGCATCAGCCAAAGAGTTTAGATTTTAGCAGGGCTGTAGTACTCGAGTCCGGACTCGGCCCGAGTCCGGTCTCAAGTCCTTTTTTTTATGGACTTGGACTTGTCTCGGACTCTGTATTGTTTGGACTCGGACTTGTCTTGAACTCGGACAATGGTCTTGCCAAATTAGGCTTTTGGACTCGCCGGGTCTGTCATTAAGTTTTGTTTAGAACACTGGCCATCATAGATTGTAAAGTGGAGCTTGAAATCCAATAACAAACAAGTTTGTCTTCACATCCATGCCATATAGGTTATCTTCTAAGGTTCACACTATTGACATTCATCCTTTTCATTGTCAAACACTGACCGACATGTGACTCGGACTTGACTTGGACTCGAATCTTTTTGGACTCGGTCTTGTCTTGGACTCGAACCTCTTTGGACTCGGACTTGTCTCGGACTTGACTAGTACTGGTCTTGGACTTGTCTTGGACTCTACAAAGGTGGACTTGACTACAGCCCTAGTACTAACTAACTGGACTTCTTCTGGGAAAGACATTTTTGAAAGCCACTTTGGAATGAGGACGTTTCAAGCTCCAAGAAGTCCTCTCTGGCTAACATGACCTGGATGAAGGAGACTCTTCAGATACTACCACATTTACTACCACTATTACTACTACTACTAAAAGATTCAGTAGTTCTTGCCAAATGTTTGAGACCCTAAGTTGTTGGGGGTTCAGGGGTTTGTCCCCTGATAAAATTGAGTTGTTTCAAGTGTGATTTTAACTCAATAAGACAATGGAAATAAAAAGGCTTGGGCCAGTGGCCATTGCTGGTGTGATGGTCCTGACCTGGATTAGTGCTACTACTACTTCTACTACTACTCCTTCTACTACTACTACTACTACTACCATTACAACTACCATTACTACTACCATTACTACTACCACCATTACTACTACCACCATTACTACTACCATTACTACTACCACCATGACTACTACTACCATTACTACTACCACCATTACTACTACCACCATTACTACTACCACCATTACTACTACCATTACTACTACCATTACTACTACCATTACTACTACCACCATTACTACTACCATTACTACTACCACTATTACTACTACCATTACTACTACTACCATTACTACTACTACTACTACTACCATTACAACTACCATTACTACTACCATTACTACTACCACCATTACTACTACCACCATTACTACTACCATTACTACTACCACTATTACTACTACCATTACTACTACTACTACTACTACCATTACTACTACTACTACCACCATTACTACTACTACTACCACTACCATTACTACTACTACTACCACTACCATTACTACTACTACCATTACTACTACTGCCATTACTACTACTACCATTACTACTACCACCATTACTACTACCACCATTACTACTACCATTACTACTACCACTATTACTACTACCATTACTACTACTACCATTACTACTACCATTACAACTACCCAATGTGCATTGTTGGTGTGATGTTCCTGACCTGGAAGGGGATGTTCATGGTGAGCTGTGTGCTGTAGCTGCGGTAGAAGGCGGCCGGGCCCTCGCCACGCGTCACCCGCACTATGCAGTCCCACAGCCCACGATACGGGGAGTTGAACATCTGCATACGCTGCTTTATCACTGGGGACGGAAGGCAAGGCAAGTTTTTATTTATTATTTTTTACAGCGCGTTTCATACAAAAAGGTGAAACTCAACGTGCTTTATCAAAAAAGGAGGTGGGAGGAAGGTGGAGGAGGTGGGTGCATGAGAAGTGTGGAAGGAAACAAAGAGGGAGAGAGAGGGATAGAGAGAAATGGAGGAAAAAAGGAGATGGAGACTGGATGGAAAGAAGGAGAAAAAAAAGAGTGTAAACAGAGAGAAACAGAGTGAGTTTCGAAGAAGGAAAGACAGAAGAAAGAAACGAAGAGAAGGAAAAAGAGGTTGCACAAGAAGCAAAGGAGTGGAAGAAAGAAAGACCAGAAGAATTTGAAAGAGGAAATCAATGAGGGGAAAGCCAGAGGAAAACAAAGAGTTGGAAAAATGGTCAATATAAACAAATCTGGAAAGCAGCAACACAGACTGAGGTGAAAAAAAAAGAAACGTAATTTTACAGGGTCTTTTAGTGTAACTACATGCATCAACTTATATTATGTAGACTTTTTTTTTAAGTTGAAGTATATTTTTTGGACTTTATGCCCAGTGTACAGATCTTTCTCTCACACGAGACTCCAAAAACTGCCATGGATACTCCAGTGACAAATGTTGAATGATACCTTTGTAAAGTCCTGTTTACCTTCTCTTTTGTACGTCACTTTTTGTAAAAGTTTCACCTCACTGAAACAGGCTATCACTGTACTTTCAGTTCTTGTTTCCAGTATCACTTGTGGCTGCATGGTTTTGTTTAGGCTCTCCCCATTTCTGACCTCAATGAACTGAGGTGTGCTTAATACTGTACACTCCTGTTTAGAAAACTCATAGTGTGGCAACCCCATGTCTATTGCTTAAGATCTCACAAAGTTTCCTTGTCATTCTGTGATAAATGGCAGACCATCGGCAGACCTTCCTCAGGGCTCATTCTACAATCCCAAACCTTGGGTGGGAAATTCCACACAAAAAAATGATAATGTGATACCGTAAGAAAGATACTGTGCATAGCCACTGCCCAAAATGATTCATGTTGGACAGCCATATATGTGTGTTCAGCCATATATTAGTATGTGTGTTCAATCAATCAATCAAAACATCAGCTGCCATCTTAATAAAAACCCTGACACAGTCCACTGAGTATGTAATCATGAACAAATAATGGATTTGATAGGCTGATACCTTCAGCTGGATTCATCACAGCATCGTGAAGCACAGTGGCTAGACTACCAGCCACACCTGAAAAAGAGGCGCACACACAGACAGACAGACAGACAGACAGACAGACAGACACACACACACACACACAGACACAAAATGTTAGGGCCCAATGTAATCTCTTCTCTCGTCTGGCCATTAAGGAAATCATTCCGACTGGTGGAATGAACACACAGTGTTGGAAATAGAACATCACAAGACTGTTGCAAAATCCACTTCATGCATGTGGTTGGTTTGGAAGAGGGGGGACAGAATGATTTCATAGTTCAACACTGTGATGAAAGACTATTTTTAGACAAAGCAGTGGATCACAAGGTTCTCCACAGGCTACTGTACTAAACCGTTGGCTAGTCTAGAATCGTACCTGGCTTCTAAAGTCCCTGCATGATTCTTATGTGTAATGCTCAATAGGCTACTAGACCGAAGTGTATGTGGCTGTTCTATTAATTACACTTGGCTTCTAATGTGTAATTATCAACAAGCTGCTACACCATTGCCTATGTAGCTGTTCTACAATCATCCCTGCATGTGTAATATAGGGATGCAAATTATCGATGAATTCATTAATCATTAGTTGATAGCCTTATCGATCGACTTACGATTAATTGATAAGCGGCATTTTCTCACCGAAATCTCAATGTTTCTCGAAAAAAAACTACTAAATCTAAAAATTGTAATAAAAAATTTAGATAAAATACCACATTTAAATTAATTCTATTTTAAATAAATTATCCAAAGGTGATTTAAATATTCCCACTATTCACAGCCCTCTTCACACACACTCTTCACATGTCCATTTCACCTGGGTCTCTTGTCAGTTGAATTGTCGATTAATTGCGATTAATGTTTTTTTATCGATTAACGCATTGATCGATTAAAGTCAATTAATCGATTAATCGTTTGCATCCCTAATGTGTAAATATTAATAATCGATGGGCGACTGACTGTAACGTTGGCTGTATGGCTTTTCTTGGCTTCTAATGTATAATAATCACCAATAGGTTACTAATACTATACCGTTGCCTATGTGGCTGTTCTACAGTCGTCCTTGCATGAGTCTAATGTGTAATAAACAATCAATAGGCGACTGACTGCACCGTTGGATATGTGACTTTTCTAGAATCATACTTGGCTTCTAATGTGCAATAATCACCAATAGGCAACTAGACCATTGCCTAGTATGTGGCTGTTCTAGAATCGTCCCTGCATGGTTCATATGTGTAAAATATAAATCGTTCGATATGCGACTGACTGTACCGTTGGCTATGTAGCTGTTCTGCATGGTTCTAATGTGTAAAATATAAATAATCGATAGGACAACTGACTGTACCGTTGGCCATGTGGCTGTTCTAGAATCGTCCCAGCATGTGTAAAATAACAATAAATAAATAATCAACAGGCGACTGACTGTACCGTTGGCTATGTGGCTGTTCTGCATGGTTCTAATGTGTACATATAAATGATCGACAGGCGACTGACTGTACCGTTGGCTATGTGGCTGTTCTAGAATCGTCCCAGCATGTGTAAAATAATAATAATAATAATAAATAAATAAATAAATAATCGACAGGCGGCTGACTGTACCGTTGGCTATGTGGCTGTTGCCTCCGTTCTGGATGACTTCGCTGAGGGAGCGCTTGCAGCGCTCGTAGCAGGCGAAGTAGAGGGCGTGGGCGGGTCCGGCCCCCAGCACGGTGATGTTGAGGCCCCTGAGGGGTCGCATGAGGCCCTCCGTCCGCACGATGCGCTGCAGGGCCTCGAACACGCTCCGGTACTGGGCCTTGGGGTCCGGCTGCAGGCTCTGCATACGTGTCTGTGGGAGAAGACACAAGCAGACACAGATATGGATTAATGGGACACGTGCACACAAGAAAGAGACACAGAGAAATACACACACACACACACACACACACACAGGACATACACAAAAACACACGGGAAATGAGGCAGACACACATAGAGAGGACGCACACATGCACGCACACACCACAGGACAGGAACTGTGTGTAGCGAAGGGGAGTAGAGTTGTCCAGCTGGGACTCGAACCCAGACCTTCTGGGGTAGTAAACCGGGGCTCTGACCGCTACACCAAAGAGCCAGGCTCGTTGGCGTGACAGTCAGAACACACCCACAACCCTAGTGATGGTCACTCCATCACACTGCCTTCCCCTTCGGGAAGCGCACCCGTGCGCTTCACACACTCATGGTGTCCCTCACGCAACTGCCCATCATGCTTCTCCCATCCAGTGTGCCCCATCATCAATGCTTCACCCATCACTGGGGTCCCTCACATGGGGGTCACCAATTCTGGGAGTCCCTCACATGGAATTACGGCTCACACACAATGGGTACGCTTCCGATGGCCTCACGGTACCATCCCACTTCTGACACCATTTGTAGCGAAGGGGAGTAGAGTTGTCCAGCTGGGACTCGAACCCAGACCTTCTGGGGTAGTAAACCGGGGCTCTGACCGCTACACCAAAGAGCCAGGCTCGTTGGCGTGACAGTCAGAACACACCCACAACCCTAGTGATGGTCACTCCATCACACTGTGGTTAAAGAGAAGGGCAGAAAACTGAAAGACAGAGTGAATCTTCATAAACTGGAGAAAAGTTTCTTCAAGGCATTCCATTATACAGTATATTATACACATCCTTTACACCAAACCAAATACAGGGACAGTAAGACCTACCGCGGGAAACTAAGGGTTAACTTCCCTGCTCTGAGGCGTAATAGAGGCCGTTAAGGGGCCAAAGAATTGGGCAACAGAGGGAGATGAGGAGATTAAACGTTGTTTTTAACTTGCACCAAATGAATTTTACAAAAGAACGAGGTTACCACAGACCTCACAAGCAGTCACACATTGTCTTGCCTTCCAATTTTTTTGAAACTTTCTTTCTCAAAATCAATTTATTTTCATGAAATTTCCTTTCCGTGCGAGAATGCGTCAGGCAATTGTTTGATACAAAAGAAAGGCTGGACTGGGAGTGTTACAGGCAGGCTGTTGCATCAGTCTTTCTGTCTGGATATCTGAATCTGTGAACACCATAGTCAGAGAAAATGAAATGATCGTTTTGATTGTTGAGAAAGGGGAAGGAAGCGGAGGGCTGTATGCGACGGGAGATAGAGACAGGGCCAGGGCATCTTTCTGGGGCTTCCCTACGTTTTGTCTGAGGAATAAAAACAAGCTTTGTGCTGACTGAATGCTTTGGCATGGGACACTACAACAAAAGTACTTGTGCAACAAAAAAATCCCAAGGCTGAGTCCTTTTGGCAAAAAAGGGGGTCAGCACTCAGCCCAGCACAAATGCGAACACACTCCAAAACTCTGTGAGTGATTTCAGAGGTAGGGAGATGGTATGCCAGAAATAATGTAACTTCAAGCAATGTCATTTTGGTTGCTCTGTGGCGCAGGGTGCTAAGACCCCCACAAACAGTTTGGGCTAGCATGCCCAGGGGCACCCAGGTTCAAATCCACCCTTGGTCATTTCCCAACCCTTCCTCATCTCTGTCAACACTGACTTCCTGTCAGTCTTCACTGTCCCATCAGAAATAAAGGCCTGAAAAGTCATGTCATTTTAATGTCACTGTTAGTTCAGCTATGGTAGCACTACAGCCTCACAAAATGAGTAAAATAATGAGGTCTTCAAAGATTATTGGTATTCTTCTCTAGATCAGGAGTGTCTCAAGGGCCGGATGCGCCTCGCCAGATGGTTCAATCCGGCCCCAGACTTGACGAAAAAAATACTTGACAGCATTTTTTTTTTCTTTGCTTGTCATTTGCAGTCAATGCTCCTGATGAATCCACTGCCATCCAAATCGAGCTGATTGACTAATGTGATTCCAATTACAGAAATTCGTGATATTTTGCAATTACATTCAGCCAACGCAAGATCAATTTGATTGTATGTGGCCCCTTGACCAAAACATATTTGACACCCCTTCTCTCGAATTGTGAGCAACATCTCCTGGACTTATTCAATTTTGGATGAAAGGTCAAACATCTTCCTTTCAATATCCAAATAAAAAAAGTCCAGTTGCTTACAACCAATAAAAAAAAAAACCTAAAACTAAAAACATCTTTTTCCACTGGCTGGATGATCCATGAGAAACAAGGTCGTCTGGTTCAGATAACGAAACTCACTTCAGTTTCAGTGAAGCAGCCTTATTTATTTATGGTGACATAACAGACGAAGCCTGGTCTGGATTCCTGGTCTAGAAGGCCATTCTCAGGGAGTTCATTCAGTGTGCTGCAGAGCAGAGCTGCAGAGCGGAGCAGAGCTCTCTTCCTGCTGCACTGCCTCTTCCTGTCCTCACCAGAGTTCAGCAGCATTACCATCAAGACAACAACACTAGGACCAATCAACAGGAGCTGGGTGAGGGGGTGAGTGAGTGGGTGAGTGAATGAATGAATGAATGAAAACTTGACAATGAATGAACGAGAACATGAATAAAAAAGGGGAAACCTGACTGAAGATGTGTAATAAACACAGCCCATACTATAATATAATATAATATATTATAATAGAATAGAATAGAATAGAATATATAATATAATATTATTTAATATAATATAATATATAAGCTTATTTATATATTTGTGTAACTTGTCAGCAGAACGCAGTAGTTTTCCAAAAGATGTGCGTGTGGAGACAAAATAGAGTCTGGAGAGAGAGACTGGATAAGATATTATACTAATAGAATATCTGGGAAAGCCAGAACATTGTTCACAGGATGTACAGTATGCAACAAGGCCCTGTATTAGCCTTCCCTCCGTTTCCCTATCCCCCTACTTTGAGGCTTTATACCCCATAAGCTTAACACACACACACACACACACACACACACACACACACACACACACACACACACACACACACACACACACACACACACACACACACACACACACACACACACACACACACACACACACACACACACGAATAAATAGCTGCTTTGCCTTGCTCTGTTCAAACACACACACAAGTCTGCTAAGGGAGCTCAGGAGAGAAGCATCCTCTTATGTCCTCTAATACCCCCACCAAACATGGCTAATTGTCTTGGTAATACCACAACATCTCAAACGTGAGCCACCGAGCCTCCTAATCATCACTGCACTGTAATCATCATGCTACAGGTAAGCATGGTAGGCAAGAAGCTAAGTGTTCATACACATCTCCTTTAAATACAGTTTATGCTGCCAAGCTTTAAGTGCTGGGGAAAATATACTAGCAGGCAAGCGTACGCCTGGTATCGCTTGGAAAGGGGATGCAGCAACAGGAGACATTTATTTTAAACCAAATAAATGGATGGACCAACCTCACCCTACCTCGTACATTTTGTTTACTTAGGTGCAGCTGAGTAAGATTTTAACTGTGCAAAGAATGTTCTCTCCGCAGCAAGGATCATATTGCAGAGTGACCAAAGGAGCTGCGGTGAGATCTAAGCCACTGGGTCCTGCCAGGGCCTAACAGTAGGGTACTGGGTTACTACGCTGGCGACCCGGTCAGGTTCGATTCCGGCTCGGGTCACTTGGTGATCCTTCCCAGTCTCTCTCTCCCCACTCCATCCCCGTCTCTCCTCTCCTCAGATATAAAAGGCAAAAAAGCCCAAAGATTTAAGCAACTGAGCTCGTCAGGGGAAACAAAAAAATAGTCCTTTGCTTGCAGAGGAGTTCCTTCGACTAACACTTGGATAAATGAGAACCTTAGCAGATACTAAAATCATGAAACAACCCAACTGCGATCTCAGCCAGACACCAAACAGGTGAAAGACAAGGTGCCCCAACAGCATTTGGCTCTGCATCTATCTGCCTACCTGTGTACCGATCTACCTGCGAACCTGTCCAGGTGCCAACATCCGGCACTGTTCCACTGGGCCCATCACAGTAATTAAGGGTGCAGCTGAGCCTCTCTCACGACCAGCCAATGCTGCTAGACTATCTGCCACTTGGGATTTGTATTGGCAAAGGGTTCACAATCCAATGTGCATCACGATACACATGCCACGATGCGATACTATCACGATGTATTGCAAATCATGTACTATTGAGAGATTTACTTCAGTAAACGTGTAAAAATACAGCTTACTTGTCGTGTAGTATTCATAAGTCAATTGATTTTATTAAGCATTTTAGCATCTGGGAGACAGCTTCCATCACAACAGAAATATTACCTACTCTCTACTGAACAGAGGATAGAGGACAGAGGAAAGGATGCAAGCTTGGAGAAATGACATGCACCTTAGGTCTCCTCCAGTACGCACAGCGTTTCTCATCTGTTGGCCTATGGAACACTTCTCCTCCCTAAGTGTCAACAATCACCAATTACGCCACCACAACCCCCTCTCTGCCTGCCTGGTGACGGGGAGTCTCAAGACGGGTGATTCGGAGGTCTTCCCGGCCCGGGTTGTAACACAAGCTGTTGATGTGTTGAGCGCCTAATTGGCTTGGACGACACAGCAAATGGGCTGTGGGTGTGCAAATGCTACACCAGGGGTGGGAAGAAGCCAATGTCTCGAGGGCCTTGAGTAGTTTACGGCCCTTGAGGCCGTCAAATCCAGCCCCTTTCACAAGAAATATGCCATGTTTTGTGAAGAAATGTTAGAAATTACATTTGCAATACAATTAAGTTACATTTTCAAGGGACCTACTGAAGGTGGGGTCTGTAGTAAAGGTGGCCGTCTTCAATAAAGGCTGGTTTGTGTTCATGGTATGGCCCTTGGAGGACTTTATAAAATTTGAAGAGGCCCCTCGAATGACAGACGTTTCCCACCCCTGGCTTACTAAATAAAGAGAGTGCTTGCATCTCCATAAACCTAATATGACACCCTTGTTTGACAGCAGCCAGGTACGCCAAGACCTGTTTCAGCTGGGAACTTCCTCTATCGATTGCCTTCCTGGAGCGTGAGACGCAACATGATGACATGGAGTCTCCACTTGATGACAGATGAGTATTATTACGAGCAGAAGAATGGGGGAGTTACGTACGTTATACAATAGACTTCTCCGTCAATGCAGAAACTCTAGCCACGTTACATTCACAATTCACAAACCAACAACAATCGCATTTGTTTCATGTACGTTTCCGCCTCTCTCCCTCCAGGAAATGCATTCTTTGACAGGGCTTAGCCCACTGATCTCTAGAAGAACGGCTAAAGGATTGCTAGAAGCGTGTGTGTGCAGAACTCTCGTCATCTGAGAAAGTTTCCCTTCATAACACACCACGGCCCCGTCCCATCACCACTCGTTTTTGCCCCCAACACACTCGCTTTTGAGGGTGCATGTGACCCAACTCATCTGTACAGACATTGTAATGCGTGTGTGCTGTACTCTCCCCGCCACACATAGTATGTTGATGTTGATTAGGTCCTCTGTTGCAGGTCGCTTTGAATATTACCGTCTCTATATATAAAAAATATGACTAAGTAATTATGCTAATATGCTATTGCCATATCTTGGCCCTGCCTCAGAGCAGGAGAGAAGAGGGAAGGAGGAAGAAGAACAAACTCATTCTGTAATGCAGCAACACTACACTGATGACAATAACTATTATGAGAAGGAAACGAAGAGAACACTACACATTCTGCCATGCAGTGAGACAGACAATGATGACAGCTCAGCTCTGACGACAACAACTTGACGGCGATCTTGATTCATGGACGATTGTCAGTGAGCAATCATGCAGCACGCTTTTACCTTTACAAAAAGATAAGCCCACAACGTCTATGGCCTGTACTTTACCTGACAATGCAATCTGCACTTTCTTAAAGAAAAACTTGTATACTGGACTTGATGAGGCCCCTTGGATTTTGGGACACCAACAATTTAGGTAGTGATTAACACATGGTCATAAATGCAATGTTATAACAAGAGTTAAGCTTACAAAACAAGATTACAAGAGAATGATGAATGAAGAATAGGCTGAAAAAGGAAAAAAAGGAAAATAACTTTCTAAAGTGAGACCTTTCTACCACCTGTGGCCTTCTCAATGTAGTGTGTGGCTGCATTCAACAAACAAACAAAGAAGGATCAGGCAATATTCCAACAACATGGCTTCCAACAACATGGTTCAGTCACAAACACATTGGAGGCTATATCAGTAGTACTAGTAAACCTTCTAATAGCACAGTCCCCTGGCTGATTGGATCTGAACAAAAAAGCGGTGCAACACCTCTATTAAAAGGGTTAATATTATTATTCCTTATTGTTCTTTGCTATTAAACTTACTATGCTTAACCTGTTGATTTGATTTGTCACCAAACCATGCAAGGAATACAGAAACCCATCTTCTGTAGACCATTAAAAGATGCCAAGATAACAGCCAACTTAATGAAGACAAAATAATCTATTCTTTCTTTCTCGCTTTCCGGCGGGGGGCAGGGGTTGGGTGGTTGATGGAGAGGCTGGGTGCAGGGGTGAATTCCGGGTCTTGTTGTCGGACATTTGGGGAGGAGGAGGAGACTGGAAGCCCCTTTAGCACTGAAGTGGAAGAAAAATCCCCCTGCCAGCTCTGAACGAACGAATAAAATGAAACACACACTCGCTCAGCCAACACCACCACCACCGCGGCATGGGCAGGGGCTGGGCTGTCTGCAAAAGCTGGGCTGGAGGTCTGTGCTCTTAACTCTCAGCAACAGGGCTCTGAATTAACTTTTTTCATCACCAGCCAAAATGGCTAGCAGGTAGAGATGTCCGATATTGGCTTTTTTGCCGATATCCGATATGCCGATATTGCCCAACTCTCAATTTCCGATTCCGATATCAGCCGATACCGATATATGTTTTCCCCCCCCCCCTCAAAACTCATTTAGGTAACTAACATCACATCTCCTATTGTAGAATTAACACAACATCCTTAATGTTATTGTGATGCCCCACTGGATGTATTCTTGAATGCAACAAGGCTGTCCAAATTTTGTCTATGCAAAATAAGAAAAATACTTCAACTTAATGTAGGGAAAAAGTGCCATGTTTATTTTTTTAATTGTTTGAAACAACAGTTTGAATTACACTCTCCCTGTCATTCACAGATGATAAAACATTGTAAGTAACTGAAAACTATGTGCAACATAGCAGCATGTAACCAACTAAAATAACAGGCATGGTGACACCATGCATGGTGTATGATGGTGTATATGACAGGCTACTATTTTTCTGTGTTTCTTAACTAAAACTTATCACTTTAATTGAATGAATCCACACAATTGCAATGTGGCAACTATACTGCACAATTTTGAAAACTGCGCTTTTGTTTGAGCTACAAAAAAGCAGGTTTGAGGTGGGGTACAAAATGAAACATTTTAAAGGTGTACAAATCTAAGCAGCCTGAGTCCCTAGCCCATTGCTCGGGCTAAAGCAATCATTGAAATTATAAACTGGGCTCAATCAGCACCGCTCTACATGAGCAACAACAAAGATGTGGTAGTGTGCCATAAGAACAGGGAAGGCACAAAGTTTCAGTCCAGACCTTCCAGAGTAGTAAACAAAGTCCTCCTTTAGTATTAGTCCAATGAACAGGGCTAAAAGACTGACTGGCCTTCATAACAGGCCTCACAATCATTGACAATATAAACATTCACACTGGGCTCAATCTACCCGGCTCTTTCAAAGAGTAACAACATGAACGAATATTAAAACAAAAAAGGCACAAGTAATAAAAACAGCTTCAGTCCATACCAGTAAACATAAAGTGCAACAAATGAGGGTAAAAAAAACTGATGCTGATTTGCCTATATGACTGGTCTAATTTTTTCCCTTGTCCATATCTGTGAGGGGTAGATTTTTCTGAATGAAAATGAGCATCTCTGCATTGTTGCAGTGTATGCGATTTCTCTTTTCGTCTATGACATGGGAGACGGCACTGAAGAGCCGCTCGCTGTCTACACTGGTACAGGGCGCAGTGAGGTACTTGCGTGCAACTCGGGCAAGTGCAGGGAAGCGCATCTGGGTGGAGCTCCAGTACTTGAAAGGGCAGGCTGTCTTGAGGATGGTGACTTCTCCCAGGTATGCATGAACCTAAATGAAAAGTAAAACAAAAAAACAAAACAAAAACAGAAAAGTCTACTTACTTCAAAGCACTACAGGCATATGTTATTTAATTAATTTTCATATGAAGCATTCAACAAATCTGCTGGTAAAGTTTACTCACCTGTGATGCTGTTTCGCCTGTAGTTGCTTGTGTGGCGACATCATTCTCTGTGAGGATTTCTTGGTACATGTCCTGCAGGCTTCCTTTTGCCTTCTTAGGTGGGGGGTCCTGGTCCTCCTGGCCTGGATCATCTGCACTGGCACCAGCAGCGTCTTCTCGTTGACCATTGCCCACACTGGCCATTTCATCCACAACTTTCAGCAGCATATTCCGTGCTTCCTCCTTCTTATCCGGGTCAAAATAACGGTCTTTGTAGCGAGCATCAACCATGGTTGCAATTGCATAAAGCGGCTCAGTTTGAACACCATCAAAGCGTTTGCTGACCGCTTCCAACAGCGCATGTTTGGCAGTTTGCACACCTTTGTCAGATTCATCCGTCTTGGCAAGCAGCCGCGTGAGGGACACGACACCAGGGATAACATCAGCAGCAGTGGCCTCTGCACAGCTGATGTCCCTGGTTAGCTGCTCAAAGGGTTCCAGGAGGGTGATCATCTTCTCCATTATCCCCCACTGACTTGCTGTCAATGTTGTGGGGAGTTCATAATCAGCAGCATATGCACTTAAAGCCCTCTTTTGTTCCACCAGGCTCTGCATCATATAATAGGTGGAATTCCACCTGGTGGAGACGTCTTGTTGCAACTTTTTAACGGACATATTGAGTTCTTTTTGTATGTCTTCAAAACGACTGCAAGCAAGTGGTGAGTGCTTAAAGTGTCCTACCACTCGCCTCCCCACCGCCAGGGCATCTGCAATACTGCGCTGAGTGAGGGCACCTCCATTCACTGCGAGCTGTAGAGTATGTGCCATGCAGGGCAGACTTGGGACACCAAACTCCGACGCAGCTTTAGCCATGTTCCGTGCATTATCTCTGACCACTACGTGCACATTCTCCTTGGGGATTCCCCACCTCTCGAACATCCCTTCAAACGCAGATGCGATTGCTTCTGCTGTATGAGACCCGCGGCACTCTTGGGAATGAAGCACAGCCTTTTTCAGCGCAAAGTCTTTATCTAGCCACTGAGCAGTCAAGCTCAACATGCTCACCTGACTAACGCTTGATGACCAGATGTCGGTCGTGAAGCTAATGTATACAGCATCAACAATTAGCTTTTCGACGTGGTTGTAAACAACGCTGTACAATTCCGGTAAACACACGTCTGTTAAATACCTGCGGTTGGGCATGGTAAAGCGTGGCTCGAGGAACTCCACAAGTTTGGTGAACCCTGCGTCTTGTACGATCGAAAAGGGCTGGTTATCCAGTGCAACACACTCAATGATTTTCCGATTTATGGCTTTTGCCCTGGGATGGTCCTTGGCGTATTTCTGTTTTTTCTCGGTGCAATCTTTGAGCGTCAACTGAGTCTTTTTCACTGCCACCGCTGCCTGGCCCTGTTGCTTCTTCTCATTGCTTTGGTTGACAAATGCCGCGTAAATCTCTGGATGATTCAGCTTGAGGTGGTTGATTAAATTGGAAGTATTGAATGAAGACGGTTTGGTTCCGCCTCTCGGAACTGCCGCTTTGCAGTCATTGCAAATTGCGAATTTAACATCCGAAGTACACACTTTAAAATAATTCCAAACCGCAGACATAGCGTTGAAACAGAGCGAGCAACTTTGTTAGGGCAGCCATCCACGCGTGTTTGTTTGTGAGTTTCAAGATGCAGCTTGATGAGGTCATCAAGACTCATCACCTGTGCGACGGTAAACGCTTCAGGAGCGCGGGGTGTAACGGCAGGGTTATTTTATCGGTTCTTCTAAGGGCAAAAAAATCCGATACCGATATTAACAGATATTACATTTTATGCTAATATCGGGCCGATACTATCGGCCTTCCGATATTATCGGTCATCCCTACTAGCAGTCATTGATCTTACTAGCCAAACACACACACAGACTATTGGGCCAAAATGGCTAGGTATTTTCTACCAGTCAAAGTGAAATTTCACCAGCATTTAGCCGGATGGTTAGTGTTAATTTAGAGCCCTGCCCAGCAACACACCGCACTCGTGCCCCCACGTCTCCCCACCCCCACATGGAGTCACTGAACGCATGCCAAAACACAGGGCACAGGTGCTCCTTATGTTTTCTGAGCACGCCGACAAATTTCCAAGCACCCAACCAACCGGCCAAGAACAAGATCGTGACGCCAAGACAGGGTCTCTCTCCTGTGCCGCTGTTGCTACGCCGTATTGACTCCGTTCCTGTAGCCAGGAGAGACGGAAAGGGTTAAAAGGGGGTCACCCAATCGCACGGGGGCCAAAAACATACACATTCCTCAGTCAGTAACGCAGGAATGTGGCAGACGGGTGCTCGTCTTGCGTTTTGGCACGCGTGGCCTGTACATAATTGCACACTCCCAAAATGCCAAGTTTGTATGTGGTGCACACACACACACACACACACACACACACACACACACACACACACACACACACACACACACACACACACACACACACACACACACACACACACACACACAACGAAAAAGGGAGGGATGGTTTCATTCTACCCCAATGCACGCAAATGTGTGCACTGAGCCTGCACAAGTGTGCAGGAGAATAGTGTGTGATTGTGCAAACGATTTGGCTGCATTGTGTTGAATTATTTGTTTGTTTGTTTGTGTTGCGTATTTAGTTCCTTGTTTGTTTGTTGTGATAGAGTCATGGCTTGACATTGGCACCTGCCAACCGGCCAAATGCTGGTAAAAATTGGCTGAGGCTATTGTCAATTTAAGACTCACTAGCCACTTTGACAGGCAACTAATTATTTGGCCTGACAAGTCGCAGTATTGCATCAAATGTTTGTATTTGATTGCAAGAATACTGTGAGGAGAAAAAAACAGACAACAAAACTCTGGTCAGCAGAAAGGCTACATGAATAGCAATGACCACTAGCCACAATGACTGGTGAGCAAGTAAGTTAACTTCAAGCCCTGGATAGAGCGTTAGTTAGCAGGGGCTCTAGGGGCGTGTGTGACGGTTGGCTAATCAGTTAAAAGGAGGGTGGTGGGGTATCATCAAACCCACCCCGTGCCTGCATGCTGTCGATTTATCACATGTAGTGGAACACCCAAACACACCCAGGAATAAATACGCACACTTGCACATCCCAACACACACACACACACAAATACAAACACACACACACAAATACAAACACACACACACAAATACAAATACACACACATCTCCAACACATTGTACGCGCTCGCGTACACACAAACCCACACACCCATGTTGTGAGCCTGGATCGGACTGATAAAGTGGCCCTGCCCTTGTCACAGGGCTCCTTGCAAGGTCACCCCCCACTCCGCCCCCTCATGAGACCCTTGCCTGCTGGGCTAAAGGTTGCTTACTGACACCAAACAACACACACACACACACACACACACACACACACACACACACACACACACAAGCGTGCAAAAACAGCCGCACACACACCAACATAATGTATGCACACACACGCCCCACGAGCAAGTTCTCCTGTGAGCAAAGCTGGCGGCCGGGCACCGGGTGCCTTGTCTGGTGTTGCACCATGTAGCCGAAGCGGTCTGTGTTACAGAAACAACCTTATTGCCCTCTCTGTCTGTCTCTCTCAGTCTCTGTCCATCTTTCCCTCGTCCTGGCCCTTCCATAATTGGGTAATGGCTGTGAATCAGCCACCAGCCGGGCTAATGAATCACCCACGAGGGCTCAGGGCAGGCAGGCCAGGCAGCTCAAAGGCTGAGGGAATGGCAAGGCATGATGTGTACAGTTACTGTAGTCTAGGGTAGACTCGCTCACTTCCCTGCAGGGGCATCCTTATAAGAAATGAGGAAGTCAGTGAAAGTAAATAGAAAAAGGCCCGTCTCTCTCTGTACACATCACATGCATTACTACTTAAATTTCCTCATATGCGTTCGGTTAGTTATGATTGTTTTAGTGCAAGGAGATCCATCCAAAGACAATGAAGATGAAAATAAGCTGTCCAGTCACACACACACACACACACACACACACACACACACACACACACACACACACACACACACACACACACACACACACACACACACACACACACACACACACACACACACACACACACACACACACCTTATCTTTTCTTTTTATTGGATCCCAATTAGCTGGGAGTAGATATCAACTTCCTTCTGTGGAGTTTTGCAATGTTGTACTGTCAAATCTTTTGACTTACAGCAAAAAAAAGAAAAGACGATGCCTTCGTCAAGACACAATGCCAAGTAATGAGCATTCCAGACCATGAGACGAGTTGGCCTGAAGCGACGTGTGCACAGTGCAAGTCATGCTGACTGACTAGCTGGCTGGCTGGCTGGCGGGTTGGCTGCACCCTCTCGTGTCACCTTTTACATCCTCACGGAAACCTGAAACAGGCTCGCCAGACAAGGTGTGCGTGAGCCAATAAAACGTGCGGACACAAGCCAAGCCCCCTTTTTTTCACCTTCCCCGTGCCCTTGAGCAAGCGGGCAAACGAATGGACGCAGAGACACAGACGAGGGAAGAGAGGGACAGATGAATCAATAAACGAATGAGCATGTCCAGACAGAGGCATAATTAATAAAATCAACTTAGAAATCAGGAGCACTCCTTGAAGGACATTGCAGAAGTAAACTCACATTACCCCACCACAGCTAAATGGGCAAATGAATGGACAGATACACTAGGGAATGAGGGACAAAGAGTTGAACAAATGAATGAATGAGTGTCCAAGCAGAGACGTTAATCCTTAGTTAGCGGAGGAGGTGAGTGAGGTTAAGGAGGGCAAAGGGCAGTCAAGGATATTGGGTTAAAGTTTCCCATACAGCGCAAGCAGGGCTTTTATTATGAAGGCAAACACAAACTAGGTGTCAAACAACAAAAAATGCTGCACAGAGGGCACAGGCAGGCTTTTATTATTGGTCAGGCTAAAACAGCAGAGCAATAACATAGGCTAAAGCACACAGCGTGTTGTTGCCACATAATGCTATCACACATGGTATGCTTCTATGGTCAGGAAAAAAACAAAAAACTCCCACACACAGATCATAAGGTCATCTCACTCCAACACACCTGCCAGCTGAAGTGTACAGAAAAAGAAAGACACTGCCTTCATGTTTTCTATACAATAATTTTGTGAATGCATTATCATCACGCTGTGAAATCAGACAGACATTCTTGACTAATCAGGAAAAAAACAAGGCCTGCAGCCCAGAAGGGAGAGTGAGCTTGCGTCATGACTGAAAGCCCCTGTGACTCAGGTGTGGCCGAGTGGGAAGCCCTGTTTGAAAACACTGCCCAGTTGCAACACATGGAAGATTTTACTTAATAGATGACCCCAACGCTGTACTTACTTGAAGTGAATAATAAAAAAAAATAGTAGTTGCAATAACAATTTTATACCACAGACATAAAAGGGTACATGACACAGCCAATAACTTGGTCAATGAAAACGGACTCTGATTTCGACTGGCATGGCCGGTGAAAACGTCAAATTACTTTTTAGCACTTCAGTAAACTTGGACATCCTCTGTTAGTGCGAAAGAGGATGTTGCACATTAAGCTTAGAACAAAACCATTCAAATCCACTGAATATGTGCGTAACAACTTCCTTAAAGAGACCACGGCTAGGACATATTTTTGTCAACCACAAAAAAACACCTCATTGAGAAGTTCTGACTTTCCCAACACACACTCACGCATGCACAGCAGGCGCACACACACACACACACACACACACACACACACACACACACACACACACACACACACACACACACACACACACACACACACACACACACACACACACACACACACACACACACACACAGGGGGGGAAAACACACCACCCCGAAATGCCAGTATCAGTCTTGTGACTTTCTGTCAAGCAGGCTTATGATACGCACATGGGGCTTGCTCCAAGTCTAAGGATTGTTAGTTTACATAGACTTTACATCAGGACACAATGGGAGCTACTCGCTCCAACCGGAGCTGTTAGTTTCAAACAGACTTCATATCCACAAGTGGCAGAGTCACAAGCTGACAAAAACAGCTGATAACGCCGATGCCAAGACGAGCTCAATCTACTCTTCTCTGCCCACTTTGTCGTCTGTTGCTCACAAATATCTGGCCTCTGCTTTGCACGGCAGACATAAACAACAAATGCCTGGCTGGCTTCGGAAGACCTTGATGATATACAGAACAAATGCCTGGCTGGCTTTATTTCAATGTCAATTTTCGATTTTTCAACATAATCTTATTATTACGTGAAGTTGAAATCAAAAGTCCATGAGACAATTATCAGCTTGTGTTGGAAATAGCAAATATCAAAAGCAGACGGCAGAATTTTTACTACTAGGTCCCCATACCATAACCCTCCACTACTGGGGCTGGGGCGCATCATTATCCTGGTCAAAGAGGCATTATCAGTGTCTACGGGCATGATGTGCCGTCTCGACACATAGCGCTGGGCTGTCCAGGCAACCCAAGGCCTGGCCTTCACCCATTCTCCCGTTTTGGGCAAGCAGAGCACGGGCAAGCCAGGGGTCACCCTGAGAGAGAGAGGTAGCCCTGGAAGGCAGCGCAATGGTGACAAGGGCCCCTGGAGACCTAGCTGGCTGGCTGGTTGGTTGATCGGCTGACACAAACCCACCACCCCCACGGGATCTACTCTGGCACGGTGTCAAGCAGGGCCGCTGCTACGATTTTGGAGCCCCCCCCCCCCAATTCTGTTTCAGAGAATGTAGGGTGGTGCTTATTTTAGCAAAACAGTTCCCTGATTATCATCTCAGCCCAAGCGCTCTGCATATTCAGCTCATGCCTAGCAGCGGCCCTGATGTCAGGCAGGTCAGGGCCACGTCATTCTGGCAGTTGAGTGGAGGGCTGCTGGAGTCTGGCTGTGGGCCAGGTGAACAACCTGCTGCCGCCGCTGCTGCTGCTGGCTGGCTTGCCTTATTAATGTGTCAGGCCAAAAAGCAAATCCACCTGCTGTGAACTGACAAGCCAAGTGCAAGCGAGGTAAAGAGGTGCCATGCAGGCTTGTGAATTAGGCTACTGGAGTGTGGAGAAACACACGCTCGCACACTCGCATTCATTCATTCATGCACACCATCACACGCATGCACTCTCACATTCCTTCTACTGTACACACACACACACACACACACACACACACACACACACACACACACACACACACACACACACACACACACACACACGATCAGAGAGAGTCGCCTGGGGAGAGTGTCCATGGGGGTGGGTGGAAAAGAAAAGCTTGGGATGCCAAACGTTTAGGAGGTTCCAACGTTATAAATATGGACCCCCGTATGACGTGGAAACGCATGATGCATTTCCAGAGAACGTAAAAGCTGGGTCTAAAAATATTTTCCAACATGACATGACCCTTCTCGGGCTCGGTAGTACAGTACAGTGCGCTCGGACACCACTTCATTATCATCCCTAGACACCCTCATATGGGTTTGCGAAAGGCTGCTATCAATGAACTCCAAATGTCAGGACAGCAACTAACTCGCGATAGTGCTCAGTTAGAACCGCTGTTTCAATATCACACTGGGCAGCTATTTTTTTGGCTTTGACATCTACAAGCAAGGATAGTATAACCTTCACAGTGACCGGGTGGAAAAGAGGTCTGTAATTCTGATGTGGTGGCTGGGCAGCTGACGTTTCAACAGAAGTCGTGATAACGCGGGGGCAAATGTGGTCAACTGCGAACATAAACAGGTCTAACAGCCTCGATTTACTTGTTGGTTCAAAATCAAGTAAAACAGCTGTACTGCCAAACCCAGAAGTTAAAAACTTCTGCCACCATTCAGAAACTCACTTTAAGTCAGTGTAGTGAAGCACAGGAAAGTGGTGACCACGAAATAAAGCATGACGATTCATTTGAACGATTGCTACACGTTATTAGTGGGCGCTGAAATCTGAAAGATTCTCCTTAGATATGCGATCCACTTCCATAACCTACCCCAAAGTTTAGCAATGAGCAGTTTTGAGTAACGTTAGCTGACGTTGTTGGACACATCATGCTAGCAAGCTCGCTACACAGACTAGCCAGCTAGCAGAGACTTTCGGCTTAATTTAAAGGTGGTTACTGATTTCAAGAGGTACTATTACCATAGATACTGTCGCAATGCTGGTTTTGAAACCAATGAGACTGTGTCAACTGTTGAAAAATGGTCTTGCATGTCTTACCTTAACAGAGTCTACTGGGTACATCACCGTGTGCTCCAATATTCCTGCCACCGCTCCTGCTGTCATGTGGGTCGTCAAGGAGGCATGGGGTGGCAAACTCTCGTAGTCGCTGTCCTCTGAAGGGTCATCTTCTCGGCCATTTAACTCCGACATCTCCAATGTAGCCACTACTGCCTCAGTGCGTAACTCCATGCGGGAGAAACTGGACTAAATTTGCTTTTTTAACACTCAGCCAACAACCTATCTGAATCGGCGGCAAGGAGAGCCACACCATCATCACTGCGCACCTCCGTAGCTGTGACGTGCAGACGGTACGCGACGGGTTGTCCCTGGCATCCAATCAATAAACGGAAAACACTAATAAGGCGGGCTCAAGCAACGAATGGGGGGTGCTCCAAGTGCATGTATCCAATCAGAAGAGTTTTACAAAGCTACTCTGCTGAGTGAACTTACTAGTAGACTTGAAAAAAACATATACCATGCCATGTCAATGACTCAAACAAGAAATGGGAAACATTTCATTTCGTTGGTATATTGCGTGTGATCAGTGATGTATGTTAGAACTTGACTACACTATGGTGCAAGAGTGGATTATGGTTGGTGGTTGTCAACTTCTTGTCACATGCCTGTGAATTAGGCCTACAGTAAAATAAATGGTGAATCATAATCCTTGCTCGAGAGGGATACCGACTATTGAGGGGAAAGCGTGGCCCTTTAGAACACTGAAGATGAACTCGATGAACTTCGCCCACCAAGCATGAGATAAAGTAGCAAAATGCCGCCACAATGTATCGAATGAGGCATAACAAAAGTAACAATTAATTGATGTTATTAATGAAACTCTGCAGTCACACGCTGTGTTGAGGCACCATGCCCATATAATGGCCTTTCAATGAAGAAAAAAGCCCAGCAGCATATCATATAGGCATGACGGTGTAACTTTGTCATTTATCAGTAAAAATGTGGGTTGGTAGATAACATACTCAAAATACAGTTAGGATCTCAACGCGGGTGTGGCCAGTTTTTTGGGGCATTCAGCTGCTAGTTCTATCTGAATACAAATGCATAGCTTCATAGCTGTGGTGGAAAAACGTGTTGAGGATGTGACGTCAACCATTAAATAGTTAATTATCCTCCTCGCTTCCTGTGAATATAGCGTGCTTAAAGCACAGGGTTTAAAGGATAGTTCCGGCGTAAAATGAAAGTTTCACCATCGCTTTCCCATGCCACATAATGTATATAATGATGAGCCATTCTGGGCAATACCGCGCCGTAATGGAGTTAGCTAATTTTAAGCTTTTTGGCGAAAAACGCAGCCAATGCATCACGGCGGGGCCAAAATAGTCCTATTATTTTCTGATGTTTCCCCGCTATAAACAACTTCAAAAACGATACACACTTCATCACAAAGGTCTCGTCAATCAAACCGAGGCACAGAGACGATCATCGGACCACACAGTCTTTCACTGGCCAGTGTTTTCAGAGGTGTCTCACTGTTGCAACTCTCCGACCCGGATGCAGGCTACTCAGTCAGGTGGCTAGGTAGCCTAGGCTAAACATGGTCCGCGGTTCTTACACAGGCTGCGACCGTAAAATGAAAAGCTGGAACCCCGACCGTTTTCACCGACTGCCACTGTCTAAACCAGCCATATTACGGGAATGGCCAATAGCATCAGAAGTGGACAAAACTGACATAAAACCCGGAGGGAGGGATCGCGACTACCGTGTGTGCAGGCAGCAGATTTGAAGAGTTGTATGGAGAGTACCGGTGGCAGATGGACACGGACGTGTAGCCCCAGGTGGTTTTATCACTCCCAGACGTTTGATCAGGTTGGCAGACTACTCTTACAAAGTAATTGCAACATGGTATAATATAACATGGATTCAACTTTGTAATAACACACCACTGGTGGTGTACTTACATCTGTAAGAGCACTTCTAGTACGACTTTATAAAATTCCTCCAGCCCTCCTCCGTTGCGTAATGGTCAATCTGACCTCGCGCGCCCTGGTCAATTAGTGTCTGCTTCACAAACTAATTCTACTCTAGCATGCTTGACATCAACCACATCGAATGCCTCAGGTCGCACAATTTCACTTGCCATCCCGCGCTAGTTTGTTTTGACAGTTTATTTATCTCCTGTAGTGGACTACATTTACTGCACCTGTATGCCTTCCCAAAACAGCTGAGTGCTTGCTGGCAAAGACGCACGGTGTTGCACCGATTCACAGACACTCAAGATTCATGAGCCAGACCCATTTACACATGTTTCTCTCTCTTCAAACATACCTCCATAGCCATGCGCCTTTTTGGTACAGCATTCATCTTTAGACGGTTTCATTTAGGTGTTCCATCTCCCTTACTCTTCTTGTAGTCATCATCCTCGAAATGCTCCCTCCATACACGGTAGTAGCGATCCCAAAGTGTTTTATGTCCACTTCTAATGCTATTAGCCATTCCCGTAATATGGCTGGTTTAGACAGTGGCAGTCGGTGAAAACGGTCGGGGTTCCAGCTTTTCATTTTACGGTCGCAGCCTGTGTAAGAACCGCGGACCATGTTTAGCCTAGGCTACCTAGCCACCTGACTGAGTAGCCTGCATCCGGGTCGGAGAGTTGCAACAGTGAGACACCTCTGAAAACACAGGTCCGATGATCGTCTCTGTGCCTCGGTTTGATTGACGAGACCTTTGTGATGAAGTGTGTATCGTTTTTGAAGTTGTTTATAGCGGGGAAACATCAGAAAATAATAGGACTATTTTGGCCCCGCCGTGATGCATTGGCTGCGTTTTTCGCCAAAAAGCTTAAAATTAGCTAACTCCATTACGGCGCGGCATTGCCCAGAATGGCTCATCATTATATACATTATGTGGCATGGGAAAGCGATGGTGAAACTTTCATTTTACGCCGGAACTATCCTTTAAGCATAATGGATCCATACATCTCTACAATGGGTTTAATCTGCATACACTGGACACTCTGGATTTGCCCACAGTTGTTGTATTAAAGCTTGAAAATTTCAGTCACTCAGACTATCTGCTGCTGGTGTTCAATCATCCCCATGCCTTGATCATCAAAGCAATCATCACATGATTTTGCCTGAAGTGTAAGGAGAGGGAAATAAATCTAACAGGACTATTCCATTTTAACACAAGGATTCATTGAAATTACTTACACTAAAATACAAGCAATGACTAACACCCCCCCCCCCCCCCCCCCCCGCCCCCCACACACACACACACACACACACACACACACACACACACACACACACACGCTCCAACCGTAAGTCGGGCCATTAGTGAAGTCTTTACGAGAAAAACAGAAAAAATCAACTTACACACACACTGACACTTTAAAGGACCCCTATGCAGCATTTTCAAGTTATTTACTTACCGTTAGGACTCAGCAGAGTGTGTTAGCAATTTATAGTTGAATAACACATTAGGCCTACAGATAAACAGCGGGCTGTACGTTTTTTGTAAGTTTTGTCTTTGAAGAATTTTGAACACTATGGAAAAAGCCATGCCATAATGACCGGATGCAGTAGGCTTAATGTGCAACAAATACTTGCACACAATTGTTGTTACACTTCTATTACAAAGAGTGGTGTTAATTATTCACACGGAGGCATCCTGGCATTTCCTGGGTCTTATTGCAGACCAAAAGTTTCAATACAAGATTGGATATTCAATTACATCAGATCAGATGCAATTGCAGTTAGAATGTATGTGAAATTATCATTTGTAGTCTTAGTGTAATACAATGAGAACTATACAGTAGTATGAGCAATTCCTGTTCAATTCCATTTCAGTGTCAATTGAAGGCACAGGCCTAAGCAGGTCACGTAGCCCCTTAATGCACGCCATAGGCTTTCCTCCAGTGGCACACTGTAATAGACTGAAAAGTTAACTACCATACTAGAATACTATGCAGGAAAGCTGACAAGAGGGACAAAGGGGTCAGTTGTCCTGGGCCCAGGGAGATAGGGGGCCCAGAATTGGGTTTTCTTTACATTATGTGTTGGAAGGGGGCCCTTTAAAATGACTTTGTTCTGGGCCCAGCAAAAGCTGTCAGAGGCCCTGATACTATGAAAAAGGGGCTTTAGTAATGCACTACGACTTGGTCATTGCCATTCTGGTAACAGCAAATGTGTAACACAATGTCTTAACGGGTTGTTGTCATGAAAACAGAGCAACCCTCCTCTGGATGTGATGCAATGATGCAGTAGGAGGAAAGGTCTTTTTTTACTTTATTGTCTGTTTTTCTTTATTTTTTAAGGGCTTTTTTGCCCTTATTTGATAGGACAGTTGGAGATGGTGACAGGAAGCGAGTGGGAGAGAAAGATGGGGGAGGATCGGCAAATGACCCAGGCCGGAATCAAACCCGGGTTGCCGGTGTAGTAACCCAGTGCCCTACTGTTACGCCACAGCAGGGCCTATTGTCTGTTAGTGTTTTTCTATTGTTGATCATTTCTGTATGTTTGCTTATATGCCCATAAACAATGAATAGGTCCAGTGAATCAATGTAAGGATCATGAACTTCAAACAATGTCAGTTCACAGAAGTAGCAACATCAACAAACAACAACAATCAATTGTCATGTTGTGATATGTGTTTTTTTCTCCTAAACACATTTCGGCCTCAGAAATGAACTAACTCACTCCAGTCATCTAACCTCAGATGACTGTCCATCCTTTAAAATTCTCCCCCTACAGATTATACATAATAGTTGACTAATTACCTGTGGGATTACTCTATCTACTACCAAATAGTAAATGTGTAGCACACAGAGTACAAAGAATAGGTCTCAACGTCCTCGGTCAGTAATGTATTGGATGGAATATGACGCAAAGACCTTGTCAATATCTTTTAAAACATAGGGAGCACACGCTGTACCCCCCACATAGGGACAGCCGTGACCTAGTGGTTAGAGAATTGGTCTTTCAATCTAGGAGTTGCAGGTTCGAATCCCCCCTGACCTCTCCTCCATCCATGGCTGAAGTGCCCTTGGGCAAGGCACTTAACCCCACATTGCTCCAGGGTCTGTAACCAATACCCTATACGTTGCTTTGAATAAATGAAAGCGTCAGCTAAGTGTAATGTAATGTAATGGTCTTGCATGTGTAACTGAGGTGTTCCTGCACAGTCCGCCCCCTCAGGTCTTGAACTCACGACCTCCTCAACGCGTTGGTTAGGGCATGGGAGGCACAGCAAGATACCACTATGCTAATGGCCCAGTCCGATAGCTTAGCACCGGGGTCAGGAACCTTTTTGGTGGAGAGAGCCATGACTGCCAATTTCTGAAAAGGAACATTTTATGAGAGCCATACCATTTTAAAAACACTGAATACAATTAAAAGCATGTATTTCAATTAAGCCCAACAATCTTAGAGTGTACTGTCAAGTTATTAATTTAATTGATAACATGTAAGTAGAGGGTTGCCAACTGTCAACATCATTATGGTGAGGGTCTGGGAGTCCTACCCCCGAAAAGTTTATATTTCTAAGATGTAATTTCCTGCATTTTAACACATTTTAACGTCCCATGTCCCGTTTCAATTCAATATGGAACCTGTACTTTTATTTATAAATATAGGACCATTCCGCATTCAAGGGATGGGTGGCAACCCCAGATAAATAAGAACCATATACAGTTTCCAAAAGAGCCACATGTGGCTCTAGAGCCATAGGTTCCTGACCCGTGGCTTAGCACTACTGACACTGTATGAGGCTTTGGGAGGGAGGTTTACTAACTTTCCACGCCTCACTCTGCTAGTTGGCCTCCGTTACACTCACCCCCTAAACCTCACTCCCATAACAGGTTTAGGCACCAGTGTAACTGAGTTGTTACCGCCCTCTTGGGTCTCGAAGTCGGCCTAAATTACACATGTCCAAGGGTTCGAGTCCGGCCTGGGTCATTTCTCACTCCGGCTCTATCTTGCTCTCCCACTCTCCCTGTCATACTCTCAACTGTCATTTCAACAACAAAGACACAGAAAAGCTCCTAAAAAATGTGAAACATATACAGTACGTCATGCTTTGGCCAATATTCAGTCTTCGCATTGTTCTTTTCTTTGACAGCCCTGCTTAGACACCTGCCTGTACACAGTCATTGGTCACTTTTGGTTTTGTAGTTCAAATAATACTAGTCAGTGTCATAAAGGAAGGGTCCTACCAGAGAGAGTAGAGAGAGAGAGGTTCCATTGGCCCATTGTTTCCTGGTTCTATTATGCCCCCCCTTAGGCGGGTCCCACTAGTTTGACGCCCTCTCGTGACTTCACATGGTAATCAAACATTTCAAACAAGCGAGTTAGGGTTAGGGTTAGGTTTAGGGTTAAGGTTAGGGTTAGGGTTAAGGTTAGGGTTAGGTTTAGGGTTAAGGTTAGGGTTCGGGTTAGGTTTAGGGTAGTATGACGTAAGCGGTAAGTACCGAAAGGGCGTCGAACTAGTGAGTCCCCCCCTTAGGCAGACCTAGGCAGACCTAAGGACTGTTCTATTCATTGTAGGAGCATTATGACACGGCCCTTTAGGCAGACCGGAACCTGGTCGCGTTAGGTGCCATAGAAACCTATTATGTTGGCATATCTCTATACTTAAAGAATCTCTGGTCCTACAGTGCGTGTGCTTGTGGGTGGTGGCTTGTGCAGCTCTGTAATGAAGTGCTTAAGTGTTGAGAAAAGGCACAATCTAAGTGTAAGCAACAATTTGTTATGTCAACTGAAGGTGTGTGTGTGTGTGTGTGTGTGTGTGTGTGTGTGTGTGTGTGTGTGTGTGTGTGTGTGTGTGTGTGTGTGTGTGTGTGTGTGTGTGTGTGTGTGTGTGTGTCTGTGTGTGTGTGTGTGTGTGGGGGGGGGGGATGCATGCATGCGTGCCTGCGTGTTTCGTGAATCGTGACTACACTACACTACCAGCCAGCCACTACGCCAGCAGCAGAGAGCAGAGCAAGCTAAGCACATAAGCCTGAACACCACCTGACTTAGTCCCCAAAGTAGCTGTAGCCCTATGAAGGCAACATTAAACAGAAACTCACAAGCCAGCTCAAACATATGAAACGTGCCATACTTCAAATATGAAGATTTGAAAATGGCAAATGATTGCAAATGAGTCAGATAATAAAATGACAAAGCATAGACAGACATTCTATGTTAATTGATAAATATAACAGAATGATTATTGTTTTATAAAGCCCGCTTCTAGTAATCTCTAAGTACAGTTTATACTTGCTTTGTTGCTTGCTTGCTTCTCTTGTGCAGGGCAGTAAAAATAGAAAATGGATCTCCTCCTAGGCCTTTCGAGATAGAGACACCATTCAAACACTAAAACGACCGGCTCGGCTTGGAGATCATTTGTACTGATATAGCGTGTCCGTGCTTGTCGTTTTTCCGTTTTTGGCGATTTTGTACAAGTTTGGGTCCCCATTGAAAACAATAGTGGAACCTTAAGAGACAGAGTTCCGTCCCACTCTACAGATCAGAGTGTAGGAGGCTTTTTCGTTCATAAAACGTCAACACTTTCACCTAGAAGTTTAGTTGACGCGTTTTTAGCGAGCTCTGTGAGATGTCTCTAAAGAGTGAAAGTATCATGCCCAAACTCCCATTACTTTTTAAATGGCAGGTGTGTAAAAAGTGCTGGGCTGGCCCAATGGTTTTTCCCATTGACTCTTGAAGTGCCTTTCTGAAGAGGTCAGCACATCTTCCACAAGAGGTCCATTTGTGACTGAACCGTTTAACCTATAAACTTCATTCAAGGACTGTTAGAAAGATCACACATATGACTCCAATCTGTGAGCAGGACATGTGCCAAACAACAGCGATCTAAAAAATAGAAACTGTTTGGATTCTGCCCTCTGCCTTAGAGCACAACTGCCATACAGTCAATCAGAACAGGTGCTGCCAATACAGGGTTCCATCTCAACTGTCACTTTCTCTCAACATTCTATTCTTAACGAGCAGCTGCACTACCGTTCTAGAAGTCTATTGTTCAGCTCTTCAATGCAATGTGATATTGTCTTGCTAGAATGCTTGGCTCAGCGGTAATGGTGCTGGATTAGCAAATATGGAGGTTGGGAGTTCTAAACCCACCCAGACTCATGTTGATTTTCAAAGTTATATCATATGCAGTGTTCCTTAGCCAACTTTAAATACCATGTCATTTAGTATCAATGACAAAGGTGCTGGATTAGAGATGTGTAGGTTGCGAGTTCGAATCCAACTCGGACCATGTTGATTTTCAAAATTATATCATATGCAGTGTTCCATAGCCAACTTAAAATACCAATGTCATTTAGTATCAATGGCAAAGGTGATGGACTACAGATGTGGAGGTTGTGAGTCCGAATCCCACTCGGACCTAGCCTCGCGAGCCATCCTACGTACTTCCGCCAAAGGATTGGCTCCACTACTGTAGTCTGGCCGTGCTTCTCTGTGGAGTGCCTGGAGCAGTAGAATTTTGATCGCAACGCCCCCCCAGAAAACAGCCAATAATCGAATAGGCCCCCCACGTGGGGATGAAAGGGGGATGACGCTCTTGACAATGACGTACACATCTGCGCCAGAGCCATTGGTCTGCGCTATGTTGTTGTTGAGTAACTGCCAGCGATTGGGTGAGAGGTGTCCAATAATTTCAAACCATAACTGAGTGCAAACTTCCTGCTTCCTACAATCGCTTCAGAGCAAACAAATGCCAGACCATAAATACGAAATGAAATGGTAGTATTATGGGATGGTCAGGACCAGGCTAACTCGGACCCATGTTGATTTTCAAAATTATATCATATGCAGTGTTCCTTAGCCAACTTAAAATACCATGTATGTCATTTAGTAGCAATGGCAAAGGCGCTGGACTACAGATGTGGAGGTTGTGAGTTCGAATCCCACTCGGACCCATGTTGATTTTCAAAATTATATCATATGCAGTGTTCCTTAGCCAACTTAAAATACCATGTATGTCATTTAGTATCAATGGCAAAGGTGCTGGATTAGAGATATGGAGGTTGTGAGTTCGAATTCCACTCGGACCCATGTTGATTTTCAAAATTATATCATATGCAGTGTTCCTTAGCCAACTTAAAATACCATGTATGTCATTTAGTATATCCCCAAAACGCGGAGCTACAACACTTTCAAGATGGCTGAATCCAAGATGGCTGAATTGTTTGGACCATAACTTCTGACTGGGTGGATGGATTTTTCCAACATTTCTTTTAGCTTTGTTTTCTCAATAGTAGTTTGTTTTTAATTTAGGTATAGAGATATCAAAAATAAAACTGCTCATCTCTGCCCCAAAAGGCAAGCCCGCTTCCAGCATTTTCTGTGAGAATGCAATCTAGTTTTTGTTATTAGCTCTACGTTATACAGCCACTGCCACATGTGAAAACTCACAAGCAAGCTCAAACGTGAAATATCCCATAACAGATTTGCGGCAGAGCTGCGGCAGGTTGTCAGGCAATGTATAGCAAACAAAACAAATAATTGAATAAGTTGAATGACTTAAGTAAACCTAAAATGTGCTAGTGGTGATGACTGTGATGGTGTTACCATTTTCTAANAACACAAACACAAAGGAAAAACAGAAAAATAAAAATACATAAATGAATAAAAAAAAACAAGAAGATACCACACAACTCAAATCGCCCCTCATCATCCTCGACCCTCCCACTCCACCCTCAGCTCCCCAAAACCTCCCCATTCACAATCTACGTGCAAAAGTGATCCTCTCCATCAAATAAATGTCCTCGACTGTAGGCTATCAGTCCACTCCGTCACAGCACATCCGCTGCAGCCAATGTCTTGTAACAATCTTTCTAGCAGCAGATATCAAAAACCAACTCAAGTTGTGAAAGGGGGTGCACAGGGTAAAAAAAATAGCATGGCGTGGCCCAATAGTATGGCGCGGTCATGGCTGCGCCTATGAGAGGAAGGGGGCAGGCCTTGTCATGGTAAAGTTTGGGAACCCCTGCGCTATACAACCAGGCTCTGAGTGCATCCATTTAGCGAAATGAAAGCAAATGCCGGGGATATCCAACTCCCACAAAGTGCCCACTGCATACAACGAAATTGCATTTATGGGGCAGTCCCCAATGGCATCTGACGGTACCATGCTCAAGGTACCTCAGTCATTGAGCAGAATGGGGGAAAGCACTACTTAATTACTCCCCCCACCAGGGCCGGATTAAGATGGTCTGGGGCCCCTATACAGGTTGCTGGGGCCCCCGGAAGGCAAATTTCCTGACAGATTTACATAAGCAGTGTCAATAACAAGTTAGGAATTGAGGATAACATGTCTAACAACTGTACCCAACATGACAAGTGATTTTTTCAATATTGCATCTGTCACATTTTTTTATTTTTGGCCAATCAGGGGTCCCCTGGCAAGTGGGGGCCCCTAGACTGCGGCCATATGTAGCCTGTGCATTAATCCGGCCCTAACCCCAACCAATCTGGCGGGTTGAGAGTCAAACCGGCAACCTTTGGGCTACAAGTCTGATGCCCTAACCGCTTACCCATGACTAGCAGTGTGTGCTCTCTTACAACCAGGCCTCTGTTGGACTACCATGGTAATGTGTGCTGTGTACAGTCCAACACGGCCTCTGGTGAATACACATAGCAGTGTTGTGCCATAATACAACCAAACCTCCCGTGGATCCGCAATGACACAGCAGAAAGCCAAGAGCCAGGCAGGGCACCTGAGAGGCACCTCATTGGAGAGAGAGAGAGAGAGAGAGAGAGAGAGAGAGAGAGAGAGAGAGAGAGAGAGAGAGAGAGAGAGAGAGAGAGAGAGAAAGGGAGAGAGAGAGACAGAGAGAGAGAGAGAGAGAGAGAGAGTGCAGCACAGACACGGCTAGGCCCACTGACAGCATTGGCCAGGCCAGGACAAAATCAACTAAAAGGGCCCCCTCCCAATATATATAATGCAATTAGGACCCAATCAGGGCCCCCTCTCTCCCTGGGCCCGGGATAACTGACCCCTTTGTCCCCCTGCCGGCTTCCCTAAAACAGCCGAAACCCATGGAGCTGGGCCCAGAGAGGGCACTTTAGAAGGGATTGTAAAGAAAACACCTGTCCAATAGAGGTTTCTGATGACTGATAGTAACATACCCGGCTCTAATTTAAGGGCTGAGAGCATTTAACACCACAGAAAGATGCCTGCTGCCCAATGTGTCCAGCATCCACTGTTGTTTGTTATGGCTTGTTTACGTGTTTGCAGAAGTGCTGCATCCAGATGTCTCATTTGAGGTTGATTTGCATGGATACATAATGGCCTACAATTTAGGCTACAGTCATTTCATAAAATATTTCCAAGGTGCAGTTCATTGAACCACTTTGCACTTTGTGCATTAAGATTCCTCAGCCAATCAAGGGACACCCCATCCCTTTCATGCACCCATCGAATTGTCCTGATAGGCTGAAAGCGTATATGGGTTGGACAGTGCCACTGGCTACATCCCCGTGGACAGAGACAGGACTGTCTGTCTGAACAGTACAGTGGCTTGTTTGTTTCAGTCCACACGCAGAAATGGGAACTCTGGTTGGATCATTTTGTTGAGGCAGAGAAAGTGTGTGTGTGTATACAGTGCGTTACAAAAGTTAAGAAGCTATCCTAAAGTCAGACTATAATATGAAAAGCGTAGTCTGTCTCAGTATCATTAGTGAAGGACCAATGATTGGCTTTCAAATCCATTCAATGTATTTAACCGCACCAAATAGGCCAACACTGACGTGTCTTCATAGAAGACATAGATGGAGCATTGTCAATGCAGGACAGATTTTGTATCCTTGCGTAGGCCCTCCCCTTAATATCCCTGGATTATATCCTATGGTGTGGTGCTGGACCAACTTGCTTAACAAGTTCTGCCGTTAGGCGGGCTAATCTTGTTTAATAAGCTCTTGATTCGTACACTCAGCACCAAAGAGCATCGTAATCAGTTTCCTCCTGATTAAACAATGGTTGATGACCATGAATAGAGTATGTGATGCAATGGAGGCATAGTGTCGAATTGCTAGCAGTATAGGGATAGGGGCAAAGGAATGTAACGCTGTGGAACACACACTATACAGTATTCCAAGTGAGAAAGGTTCTGTCTCAGATGTATTGTTCTGCACACACAACTTAAGAACAGTATGAACTGGGGGAGAACATTAAACAGTTTGCTTTTGTTATTGAGATTACCACATGTGACTCAAAGGACAAACTGCCAATAACTTGGTTTAAAGGCTTAGATTAGAACATTTTCTCTAGAAACCACTATAATATTTGCTGACAAAATGTGTGTGGGACAGCCAGTGCTGGAGTAAGCAGAGTGTGATTTGCAAAGCGGGTGGGATGAAGGGGCATTTGGGTTTGGTTTTGGTTCTGGTTCTGGATCTGAAACGCAACACATACACACACACACACATGTACGCACACACACACACACACACACACACACACACACACACACACACACACACGCACAGCCAAACTGTTCAAATGGCTGCCACGCACACACACACACGCACGCGCGCACAAACACACACGCACACACAAACACACACACACAAAAACACCCACACATACCAATAAACCGCTCCCAGCCATATACAGTATCTTCATAAATTGGATTGTGTGTGGGCCCCCTATATATGTCCTGTTGGAAAATAGGCTAGATTCTGAGGTCCTGAAATTTAATGCATTGGCTTACAACAAGTTGTTCAGGTATTCATTTGTGTTTGCAGGAAATTCTACAATATTTGGTTATGATTAAAAACATTAAAATGAATGTATCTTGTTCCTCTGTTGGTGGGCACTCTCAAACCATTGAGTGATGGCCCCATGTGACAATCATGAAATGAGGAATTGCCCATTCTTGTTAGGAGAGCCTACAGATGTCATCAAACATTGTTGTGAGACAAGCTGAAAGCCTGTCATGTGATGTTTGATTAACTGATTGCTTATTTTCTGAATAAGTCTGAAGTCCATACTAACTCCTTGAAGTATCATTCTTTCTAGGACACAGGATACAGTGTTGTCACTCAGAAGCGAAACTATTTGACTTAATCCTTTTTAGGAGGCCAGGAGTAGGTGACAATGTGAAACGACTAACATTGGATTTCAATCTTTTCAGAACCAAGGACCCTCAAATATGTCAAAAGAATGTGCTGTTGTATGTGTATTGTTTAATCAAAGTCACAGAACTCAGGAAGTCCACAGATGAGGTCATGAAGACCTAGAGTGATGAAATCAAGGCCCACCTGGAGATGATGACAGCAGCGTACAATCGACACAGATTAGGCATATTCTGGGTTAACTAACAAATCACGTAATTGCTTACACATAACCACACCCATACACCCACAAACCATAAATACCAACAGATAGGGGATATTCAGCAGGTCCTAATTTTTGTTATCGGTCAGGGCGAGAGAAGGTTAGGATCTCCGGAACGTTCCGTAATGCTTTCATTGTCACTGTCATTTTTATGTAGTAGACTCTGCAGTTCTGGAAAGCTGTAGTGTTTACTGTGTATGGGCCATTGCTGGTATTCTGGATATTACCAGTGGTGGTCATTTTGTTATTTGGTAATTTTAGAAAATAAATAGATTAATTTGGCTTTTGGAGTTTTTGATTCCTTTGACTCGGATTTTGAACATGCAAGAAGTGAGACCAAGACGGTAAACTTCAACAACTAGTACATGGGGCCCTAGTGACTCAATCACACTTTATCCCCTTGAAAGACACCCCTGCACACACACACAAACACTTTTTTTTTGCCAAATTGTCCAGATTGCAGAGTACAATGGCTGCCTCACCAGTACAGTTATCCTCTGGCTCCCCAGCATGGTGACTGGTGAGTGAGCAGGGAAACCCGACCCCACCAAGCACAGATGGGTCAGTAGCCCTGGAAAACAAACCCTCCGTGGGGGCGCTTTCAGACAACAAGCCGTCCAGACGCGGTGAGTCAGTCGGCAGTCGGTGGTGAGACAATCCGGCTAGGAAAACACAGCCGACGCAGTCAGTGAGAGGGTCAGGAGACGGGAGACGAATGTTGCAGTCTGTCTGCCCAGGTGACCTGACCATTAGTGGCTGTCTTTGGCTACGACAGACTGGGCGTGATGGACGGATGGATGTAGTATGTTCCCCTTGGGGAGTTTCAGCCTACTCCTCTAGGGTCAGTGGCCATGGCCAATTACCCCTACCTCCTCTTTCGCTATGTCACTGGGAGGCTGTCGGTCTTAGACCCCCTTTACACCTATATGGCTATTTTTTGTAAACAACTTTAAATCTTTTGTACGGACATAAACAGTTCAAGATCTTCTAAAACAGTAAAAAGATGTACTTCACAACGGTGTGTAAACTGCCATGTAAACTGGATCAAAATGTAAATGGATAAAAATCTGTTTTTAAAAATGTCTGCATATGTATAACCTATGCCTGTGTTCTCCTGCCTCCTCCTTTGCCCACCACATCCAAGAGGTCATGTAAGCCATGACTACTGTTGCCTCCTCTTCTGGCCTCCCCAGGGGGTGGCATGCATGTGACTGCTACCCCAGTCTCTTCTTCCGTCTCCCGGGGGAATGGTGGTTGGTGGGGGTGGTGAGGGCTACGGCTATTGCAACCCACAGGAAAGCTGACGAGGGGGACAAGGGGGTTACTTGTCCTGGGCCCAGGGAGACAGGGGGCCCAGAACTGGGTCATCAATGCATCGTTTGCGTCGGATTTGGGGCCCTTTCAGATGACTTTGTCCCGGGCCCAGCCAAAGCTGTCAGGGGCCCTGGCCATCCCCTCCTCTGCCGCTGGGGAAGGTGGGTAGGTGGTGGTTACCCCTGACAGTGTTGGCCACAGTCACCCCCTGCTGTACACAGGTTTGTTTGTTTGACCTGACGTCACCGGCTGCAGGGAAGGCACTTTCCCAGAGCACCGTTTGGCAATGCATCAACCAGCTATTCAAACGACTCTCGTACAGTCGTAGCAAAGAATCGTCTTTTAGGGTAATTTATGCAAGCCACTACCACCAATACCACAGAAAGAGAGGAAGAATGATGGGACAACACTCCCTTCTAGGAGACCAAACTTGAGCACACGCCTTAGCATCAAATGGGCGAAGTTTGACTTATCTGACTCTAATAGACAATGTTTTGGTCACACTCTCCACTTACACTGTAAAAGGTGATGAGACACTAGGCAATTTCCTGAGCATTGCTTTCAAGCAAAGATGTAAGGGTTTTTTTGGGATGGTTTATCACTGAACCACTTTTATCTGGAGAAGTTGTACCAGCAGTACAATTTTCTCAGTACTTAGTAAAATTAGGAGCCAATCATGTCGTTGCCTGGCAACATTGTTCAAAAAGTTGCCCTGTGTTTAACAGACCAAGAGCAGGCTAGAAAAGTCCAAACAGAAAGGAAAGAGGACACGTGTAAATCGATGAGCACTGATCTCTTTTAATATCAGGCAAGATTGTTGAACATTTCCGTGCAAACAGATTTCTTTCCTGAACATCATTTTTATAAATACAGTGTCTGTGCTTTCACAAACAGTTCATTTTTTTCGTACAGCAGTGACGACAGCTTCAGAAAAAAGAAGCCCAAAGTTAAAAACCCATTCATACAAACACACATTTGCAGACACACACAGGGTCTCAGGCTGACAAACCCACACAGATCCAAAGGCCTATGCACTTATTGTATATTCAGCAGACGATGGGAGCTCTTTCACTCCCAACATGTGGTAAGACATTACAGACAAAGGGGAAAAAACATTTTATATTGCACAGTTATGTTTTTTTTTTAAAGATGTAGCCTACCTGCAAAGCCTCTGCATACACCACTAGAACAATTGGTAACACTTAACTAGACGCCGGCGTCTTACGTATGACATAACAGTGTCATAATAGTGTCATGAACAATTCATAAACATAATGATAATGTCATAAACGTTTTATGGCCATGAAAAGTTGACATTGTTATGCCCATCTTTTGTCATAACCAAATTCACTTAAAGACAGTCATACAATGTTTAAGACATTGACAATGTTTGTGACACATTCATGACTGCATTATGACAGTGTTATGACACCGTTATGTCATATGCATGACGTTGGTGTCAAGTAAAGTGTTACCGAACAATTTCAGCAAACCACAGGAGGGCAATATAATGTGTTGGTGCCAGTGACTACTTGCATAATCAATGGTTGATGCACAGCCTACATAACTCTGTCTGGCCCTCTGCTGGTTACAGCCTTGTTAGTGCACTCACAGCTTAGCATGCAGTGCCCATATACTACTCAGTACCGATGGTGCAAGCACTTCCAATAAGCATTGATAAGGTTCAGATTTTGGGGGGGAAAAAAACTAAGGGAAAAAAAAGTAAAGAAAATATCCGTTGCCATTGTCATTTCAACAGAACTGTGGAGTGTCTCAGCACTGACTGTAAAGCATCAGACAACACAAACACTAATCTCATATGCCGGGCTCAGAGTCACTTCTCCCAAATGGTAACTGTGGTAAAACAAACACGGCTTATCAAACACTCTTCCCCTCACACTCACACACTTGGTCACTGTTCCATGTTTTGGATCCAAACATCAAAACATACATACACTGGATTTCATTTACAGTTGTGTGCAGTCATGGGGGATACCCTGGACAAGACAGACATCCTTACAAACAAAAAGTCTGAAATATATACCCGGCTGTCAGTGATTGGCATTGCCAAAATGACTACCACCCTCTCTGAGGGATATAACCACAGGTCCTATTCCCACGATCAAGCTGAAGGGTGCAGCTGAAGGTGCAGTTTTAGCATTATAAACCATCAGGACTTGAACAGTTAAATGCCTCTCTTCATGATCTCTCCATACCAACAAGCATGAACCTTTTTTTTGCTTGTAATTATGACGAAAAAAAGAAAGAAAGAAACAGAGACAAAAACAAAATCAGGTCTCTCATCCTCAACATGGCACAAAGCGGAAACGAAATGACATCAAGAGGTCCGGTGACTAAGAGAACCTTTCAATCGGAATGTGGTCCTGGAGACAAAAGCTGCATTCATTCATGAGTGACCGAGACAACCTGAATGAAGAGACCAGAGGAGGAGGGGTGGCGGGGGAGAGAGAGAGGGAGAGAGAGAGAGAGAATGAGAGAAGAGAGAAAAGAAGAGAGAGCGAGATAGAGCGAGAGAGAGAGAATGAGAGAAGAGAGAAAAGAAGAGAGAGCGAGATAGAGCGAGAGAGAGAGAGACACAACTTCCTGTTTGGCACAGTCAAAACCATGGATATACGTTATCTCTGACCCTAAAACCATAGATATAACATTATCTACGGTCAAAAACAGACACACAGGGGCCAATCTCTATGTAAATCATAAGGGTAACATTGTGTGGAGTGCGGAAACAAATCTCTGTAGGCCACAGTAATGTATGTGCACTTTCAAGACCGTTCACATTGCTTATGGTCGTTAAAAGAAATGAAACAAGACAAATTGTAAAATGAAAATTAAAAAATAAATAAATTAACAAGGGAGACACATGATCATGATCGTTTCAAGACAAGTTAGACTGAAGCTGTTCTCGTAGAACAGAAAAAAAGTCCTCTCAGACGATAGTTCACTGAAGTTTTAACAGTCTTTGCACTATGGACTGCAACAGCTCTCACAGTCACATCCACCTGGGGGTAAACTCTCAGGCCAAAGGGAACAGACAAGCAGACAGACACACAAACCAACAGTCTCATCTCTGGTGTGGTCAGCATGATTATTGCCAGCTTTACAGCAGTCTGACCAAGGAGACCTTCATGTGGATTACTGGCCAGGGTTGTGCTTCTCGAAAGCTTAGTTGCTAGCCAGCCAGCTAGCCAACGTGGGTAGTTGCCAATGAGAAATTGCATTGCAAAGAACAAAGTAGCTAACATAGTTAGCAACCACGGCTTCGAGAAATGCACTCCAGAGGAGCACTGGCGGGACTCGGGTAGGTAGTGGAGACTCAGGTAGGGATGGGAGTAGGGGTGGGCACTAGCCCATTGACGGACTGGCTTTTTGGCCTATGGAGAGTGACGGCAACATCAGAAAAGCCTAGGCCTTCCTCCAACCACTGAACAGAGGATGGTTTGTGGTGGAGGGTGAGGGTTTAAGAGTCAGGTGGCGATAGGACTGGCTCTGAAGCTAGGCGGGCTCTGCGGGCTCATCAGCCTATAGCGTGATTGACATCAAAGGAACCCCAGTTCTTCCTCCAATGACTGCATAGAACAGGAGGAGTGTCTGCAGTGAAGGGGGCGGGAGCTAGCGACAGGCAGGCGCGTCAGCCTATAGGGTAACAGCAATGTTAGAACAGCCCTGTCCGTCCTCCAACCACTGCACAGAAGAGGAGTGTCTGCAGTGAAGGAGGCGGGACTGGTCCTGGCAACAGGTTGGCTTGTCAGCCTATAGGGTAACCGCAACGTCAGAACAACCCAGTCCGTCTGCGCAGAACCACTGCACAGATCAGGAGGAGGCGGGACTTGCTCCTAGACTGGCATGTCTGTCGGCCTATAGCGTAGCGGCAGCGTCAGATGAGCCCAATCCTTCCTCCAACCACAGCGCAGAAGAGCAGGAGGTGGGCGGGCCTGGCCCCTAGACAGGCAGGCCTGTCGGCCTATAGGGTGACAGCAATGGCGGAGGAGTCCAGTCCATCCTCCAGCCACGCGACTGAGGAGGAGGAGGCTCCGCGGTGGAGTGCGGCGGCGCGGCGGTGGATGCGGCGCAGGCGGAGCAGGTAGAGCAGGATGGACAGCAGCACCACCAGGAAGCAGGCCAGGAACAGGAAGTGGGTGTTGATGTAGGGGAAGCTGTGGCGCCAGTGGGAGTGCGCCCCCCTCAGGATCTCCTGCTGGATGTCTCTGTAGTGGCAGAAAAAGGGGGTAAAAAATACAGAAAAGTTGGGACATGATTTCAAGGTGGACATGATTTCAGAAGGTATTGCTAATCAAAAAAGGGTGGACTGTTCCTTTAAAGTGATACGGTCCCATTTTTGGAAATAAGCTCATATTACACCTCCCCTTGAGTTAAATAATAATAGGGTTTTACCGTTCTCCTGTACTTTCAACCGTTTTCTGGTTATGGCAGTGCAAATTTTACCTCCAAGCTAGCAGTTAGCATTGAGTCCTATGAGACCAGTTAGCCGCCAGTCGGTCTCATAGGACTCAATGTTAACTGCTAGCATGGAGGTAAAATTTGCGCTGCCATACTCATGCTCATGCTCAGTGTGTGCGCATTTGTCCTATAATGATTCAAGTGACACTGTTACTGCAGTATGCCCCTGTGGTTACCTGAGGGGTAGGAAGCTTAGCGTGTTCTAGAGGATGTTACCTGAGGGGTAGGAAGCGTGTCCTGTAGAGGATGGCCCCCAGGGTCCACTGCACCTCCTTGTCGTAGACCAACAGGGCCGTCTTCAGGCTCTCATACTGAGGCGGGAACGCAAAGCCCGAGTGGAACACCTCATACATCCACGCTGACTTGAAACACTGGTACCTGCAAACAGCAGACATGGAGCTTGGTAAAGGCATACTCCACCACATGCAGAACTTGACTTGACATGCATGCCACGACTGTTTAACATAAACTGAACTGTTGAAAATGTATCCTCAGAGGAAATAAATATGAGTTAGAGCAACACAATTAAATCCAGGTATGCTATAGATACTGCATGTATATATGATACTATACTTTACTACTACTGTTACTACTACTACAACTCAGGGCTCTAAACTAACTTTTTTCACCACCAGCCAATTTGGCTGGTAGATATTTTTTCTTACCAGCCAAACAGAAGTTCAACTAGCCATTTCTTTTATCTCGCCAAAATAAACTATGCATTATGTTTTCATTATTTTATTCAACTATTTCCACAACACACATAAAGAATATACATACTATATTATGCATACTATATAAACGTTACAAAAATATATATTTTTTTTACTTCTGTTTAATTTTTATTACTCAATCCATTGCATTAGTTTTTCTTTCATTTCCACTGAAAACAGTGAATCACATCACATGGCAGACCTTTAACATATCACTAACCAAACACATAGGCTACAGCCATCACCACAAACCCTCACATCCCCACACGCCCTCACTCACACCAACAGCCGTCAACACACAGCCAAATACCATGGACCATGCACAGAAGAGAGGGGAGCAGAGGAGAAGAGAGGGGAGCAGAGGAGAAGAGAGGAAAGGAGAGAACACGAACACACAGGCGCGCGCACACACACACGTTGTGCAATAAAGTGTATGATGTCTTATGTGTTTATGTAGGCTACAGTAGTAGACTGCTGCTAGACAACTTACCGTATTGGCCCGAATATAAGACGTGTTTTTTGTTCTAAAAATAGTACTCTAAAAAGGGGGGTCGTCTTATTTCCGCGCGCTAGAGAAAAAAGTAAAAATATATATATATATATTTTTTATTTTTTTTTAACTTAACCTGAATTCGGCCATTAGCCTATGCTTCACAACAATGCCACAAAACTCAATAATGGATGGGTTAAGAGATTGTTTTGTCCATATCAAATTTGCAGATGCTTGTTTCGTTATGACAGTTGCACCGCACGTCTATCAACTGTCAATGTCAACGCGATGCGGACGACAGTGCAAGGGGAAAAACACAAGTCAATCGCGGCTTGTTGCTCTGCTTTTATTTGTGTTTGGTTTTACAGTCTCATCAGGAAAGCTTTGGTCGTTCTCTCTGGGCAGCCGATAACGCCACTAGAACTAAAGAAATGAACGGTGATTTGACGAACAACCTGTAGGCTAAGTTTTGGATGCTGTCATAAGCCAATCAATGGTCATCTGTGTGTGCGCGACAAAGCGACGATATGCCTCGCAACGATGCAACAACACAGAATGTTAGGGCAAGAGATTGTCGTGTTCATATAAAATCACAAGGAGTTTTACCCTTGATACGAAATGAATATCAATCGGACTTTTAATGTCAACGTGGTCCTGATAGGCAGCGCATGGGTTTCAAGTGCAATGCGTCAATCTGCCTTTGGCCACGTTCGGTTTCTACAGTCCAACGGAAAACTTTGGATGAATAAAATGAACGGCGATTTGGCGAGACGGCTGCTGGTTAGATATTGCTGTCAACGAAGCATTTCGCAAAATCTGTGCATTGCACAATAGATTGCCTATCTCTACTGGACTGGTTGCCTGCCTGGCTGGCGCAGACTCTGAATGTAGACTATGTTGCGTCGCACTTTAAACAGGCGGGCCCAGACGGCTGTAGCCTGTTACGGTGCCTATTGGCGCTTGACAGGTGAAGTGAGTAAAGAAAGGAAAAGGATATGAGTAGCCATCTGTGGTCTTATATCATGGAAATTCCATGAAAATTATATTGTGAAATTTGTTCTTTGTAAAAAGCCTCAGATTTTCCAACAAATTAAAAACTGCATTTTGAGAAAAGTTTCAAATGTGAAACAAAATTAAGTCTTCAAAAAACTTTTTTCCCCAAAACATGAGCCTGAAAATGGGGGGGTCGTCTTATAATCAGGATCGTCTTATATTCGGGCTAATACGGTAATTTCCTCCAGGAGCTCAGCTACCACGTGCAACAAAATGACAAGTAGCGATTACGCCATATCACGGAAATGTTCGCTTTCTTTGTTACTTCCATAGCGTCTGTATTTTTTTTTTTGTTATAGTTTTTTTCACGTAGGCTTCTCGCACGTCCATGCAAGGTCTGCCTTTTCTGATGGCGTGGGCTTTCCAAATCAGCAACTACATGCAATTGGGCCAGGACTAAGAAAATGTCGACTTCTGACTGACAGCTACACTCAAACTGACAGGTACAGCTCTCCACATCTGTCCTGGTCTTATTCGCTCCTCCACCACAAGGTTCTGTGTCGGTGAATGCTAGTGGGCTAATAATAACATGTTTAAGGGGAACTCCTGCCAATTTCAATGTGCTGTTTTATTGCTCACGCTACCCTTGACTTGTCAGTACCTGGTGACGTCGCAGTTTTTGGCCCAGCCCTTTCAAAAGTTGCCCCCCATTAGAATAGCTCATATCTCGGAAAGGGCTGAGCCAAAAAATGTGGCGTCACCGGGTACTGACAAGTCAAGGGTAGCGTGAGCAATACAACAGCACATTGAAATTGGCAGGAGTTGCCCTTTAACGTCGCTGTTACTGTTATTATTAGCCCACTAGCATTCACTGACACATAACCTTTCTGTAACCACCACAAAATTCTTTATCATCCGTACAAAACCTACTAAAAAGAAGTAACCCGCGCTAGTCATATTATTGAAACTGGCTTCAGCGCTGCACGAGCCGGCCATTTTTTCCAGTCATAATGAATACCGGTACTTAGAATGTGATGGTGTTGGTAAGTATTCATGAAAAAGGTAACATTAGTGAATGGGCAGCATGAATTCTGGAAATAACAACAAAAAATCTCACACAGTGTCCCTGTAAGAAAAAAAATGAGCACAGACACAAGTGATATTGTACAATATTTAAATGATTGTCCTTCCCACTTACTTGAGTCTGTGCAGGTCAGCGTGAGAGGCGTAGAGGCCCCGATCAAACCTCTCTTTCAGGATCCTCCACTGGGTGGCGCAATAGTTCTGGGTAAAAACACACATGGGGAGATCAGGATGGCTGGGAAGATTGTCATTCATTTATCCAGGTCACATCTTGCAGCTTCTCGAGCAATGTGTAAAGCAATTCTGGGATGCGTTTCTCGACAACATCGTTGCTAACTAAGACTGCAACTTAATTGTTTGCAATACAATTTCCCTAGTAAGCTGCCAACTGGTTACCCAACATAATCCTTACTTAAGGCAGTACAGCCCCTACACAGGATGGTATGGCACACGTGCAGTTAGTTACCTTTGCAGCGTTGGTGTACTTGGTGGAGTTGTAGTCTCCGCCCATGCGCAGCACGTCCTCGGTGCAGTAGTAGAACTCGGAGAAGCCGTAGAACTGGCTGTTGTGGTAGTCGATGGGCGGCTGGTAGACACCGTTGAGCGAGGTGTGCGTCTCGTTGGTGCGGTTGAGGAAGGGCTGCAGCAGCAGGCGGCACGAGTCGAAGTCGCCCGTGCCGCGGATGTGGACCCGCTGGCTGGCCGGCCCCACCTCGTCAGGGAGGTCGCTGGGCAGACACGGGTCCAGGACCGGGGTGTCGGCCGACTCGCCCAGATGCTGGTCCAGCAGCCTGCAAAGTACAACCAAAGATGGTCAATGGCTACGTTTACATGAGACATTTAATTCAGAATTGACTCACTTTAATTCTGAATAAAGCTTAATTCCACTTTGAAAACGTCAGGTTAACACTTCACAATTCGGAATTAAATGAAAGATCAAAGTTATCTCGACGGAACTACTTAATTCGGAATTATTCATTCGGAATTAAAAACATCATGTAAACGTAGCCAATGTGGTAGACCAAGATAAAGCGTAGCATGCATCAGCAATACACTAAAGTGAGATTAGGGCTGGGCGATATTGAGAAAAACAATTATCTCGATTAGTGTTTGCTATATCTCGATATACGATATATATCTCGATATCTATGCAAGGGAAAAAAAAAACTTTTTTTAAAAAAAAGCTTGGTGGCTATCTAGCCAAAAGATGTTCAATGTTGAAATTACAATGTCATTTTTTGTTCTGTTTGTTATTTTAAGGAAGATAATATGTACAAAAATAAAAAATATAACAAAGCATCAAAATGCTTAAACCATGTGAGATCAAAGGCTAGACTAGAGTCAGACTTGGCTGGTTAACACCAGACCTAATCACAAACGATTGTGTAGAACTAAAGGCAGTATGAGAGTTCCCAGGCTAGAGTCAGACAGGAGTCAGGCCAGTTGCTCCGGACCGCTTCCAGGCGAAACGAAAATAAACCGGTCTTTGTTCCTAGACGGCACTATTTGTGAAGCGAGGGGTGCCGTCAGTATGCAGCGGTGATAAACAGAGAAAACGGCAGTAATGAACGCTTATGGCAGTCATGGGTGAGCGGTTAGGGCGTCAGACTTGCATCCCAGAGGTTGCCGGTTTGACTCCCGACCCGCCAGGTTGGTGGGGGGAGTACTCAACCAGTGCTCTCCCCAATCCTCCTCCATGACTGAGGTACCCTGAGCATGGTACCGTCCCACCGCACTGCTCCCCATGGGGCGCCACTGAGGGCTGCCCCCTTGCACGGGAGAAGCATGAATGCAATTTCGTTGTGTGCAGTTTGCAGTGTTCACTTGTGTGCTGTGGAGTGCTGCGTCACAATGACAATGGGAGTTTGAGTTTCCCAGATGGGCTTTCACTTGTCACTATATGCACTTATAAAAACAGCTGTAACTTTCTAGAAACACTTAAATCATATTTTAGTTGTTTATTATCATTTCGAAGCGGTTTCCAATGATTGGGAAACGCATCACGGCTGTATTAGCACAGCCGGTTTACCCCAAAAAGCGACAAAAAGCGTCACGGACGGACGGACCAACGCACAAAGCTCGAGATGCTCCTCATCAGAGGCTCTAAATCCGAAATAACGCCATATTATTGAGCCGTTCGTCCTTTTCTTTGGAACAAATTCTGCTGTTTCGGCTTCTTCTGTGGGCGCCGCCATGTTGAAAGAGTTTATCAACACAAACACACGCCGCTACACGCAAGGGGAGGGGGAGGAGGAGGAGGAGCAGGGGGAGGGGAGAGCCAGCTCTGTTGGGGGAAAACACACGCAAGGAGGAGGCGGGGCGGACCGCTCCACAGCACAGAAGGGAAATCAGAGTGGCGAAAATCTTACGCATTTACAGTCTATACTCGAGATATTAGATATGTCAAAATACTAATCGATTTCATAAAACTTCTCGAGAAACCGTAAAACTCGATTAACCACCCAGTCCTAAGTGAGATCATCTTCTCCCGTCTCATAAAAGGGAGTGACTTTCACACTGAACTCCATTCATTCTCTTAAGGGCTCCGCATACTTAACGTGCGTGATTTGGCGCATTTGGCGCGAGAACCATTAAAATGTGGCAGACCATTCATAGTCAAGAGCGCCATTTACAGGCATTTGCTTGCATTTTCGGAAGTATGCCCTCTGCTGTTCATGAGAGAAACTGCAGAAATCGGCGGCAGAATTGTTGTAGAGGTTGCGATTGTAGCGGTTGTAGAGATCTAAAATAGAAAGCCAAACATGTCTGCTGTAGGGCTACTGAACATCTGACTTATGACTTATCACAATAAAACATAGATTTTTGCTGTAGCCTACATTGCCAGATCATTCCAAGACCATGCGAGAGCATTGTTAGCTGCAGAATTTATAAATAGATCGCCAAACACAACGTGCTTATAGCCTACTGAACAAAGTAAACAATTGTTTCACTGAACAACATTTAAGGGAGAAGATAAAATAACTCTCTAAGACATTTTATTATCCTCAAAATGATGCAGGCTCCATGCTGTAGTAGCCTACAGTAGCTGTAGCCTATCTCTTCGCAACTCCTGCTTTGTCTGCCTACCTGCATGATCGCTGGTGGCGCACAGCAAGTTACAAAAAATGTGGGGTGCACGACCCGCGCCGCAGCAGCTTGCGGAGGGGCGTGAGACGTCATTTTGAGCGCACGCTATCGTCGCGAGGGAGGTATGAATGAGGATAGCACCAGTAACGTTAACTATGAATCCGCCTTTAGTCTCTGTACGGACACATCAAAAGTGACCAAAGCGACAGAAGTCATTATTACTCTATTTCTGTATGGAGGGTCGGCGAATTGAGTGGCCAAAGCAAATCTGCCAGGGGCAAAACAAATTAGGAGACCAAAGTGAATTTCAATGAATAAAAGTCAGTTAATATTATGGTAATGAGCTATGACGAGCTTTTGAGAAAACCATGTGTAATGTTCATATCTTAAAATGTCCCAGGCTGTCAAGCTAAAGCAGCCATGTGATCAGCTATATCAAATCTGTCAATATCATGCGAATGTCCAGAACGAATATAGTAAATTCAATGACTAATTAGCCTTGGTCATTTCTGGTGTACATGTACAGTAAGTAACCTAAAGGGGCATGTTTGCCATAGAATTGCAACTTAGAACTCCATGACCCAAGTCACAAAAACACAAACACTTCTGACAATTCTGAAAGAATCTGAACCATTTCTACCTTATATTCATGAACGGCCATTTGGGTACTTTGCTCGTAAATGTGCATTACGCCCCTTTATGGGGGAAAACAAACCGAATATCTCACTAACTTACCGTATCAACGGTATCAACGTATCAGTAGTCTCTTGTACAACCACACACAGTTATTTTAGAAATGAATTTGGGAGGAGACTATATTGAACTTTTTGTTATTACACACACAACAAAAACACCCAGAGGCAACCCCAAAAAAATCACAAACACACATCCCTTCCAATTCGATCAAGGCGCTGACTCACTTGTTCTTGAGCAGGGTCTTGCTGACCAGGTTCTCCTCGTATCGCTGACGGGCCGCGTTGCCGCCGTAGCCCAGGAAGGTGGAGACGTAGACGCGGTAGACGTGCTCGGTGCGGTGCGCGTCACAGCCCAGGTTGAACTCCGCCAGCAGGTTCTTAGCCATCTCTTCCTGCAGGGGGCGCAAGACTAGGCTATGACACAGGAAATGACATCATGACATGTAGGATAATATCTAAATAATAATTAATATCTAAATTATATAACAAACGTTACATCTCAATTATACACTATACATAATCAATTTAAAATAAGCTCTTAATACAATGTTGTCAACAACAGGTAGTCCAATCTAGTGAATAAAACGGGTATCTGTAGGCCAAGAAGTCACCTGTCATTATATATTTATTTATGCATCTATATCATTTAAATGAATCACCCTAGATCCCCTCTTTGCACATATATGTTAGTATCCAGAAAGGTACACGTAACAGGTGGTCTAATATAGTGGCTAAAAGGGGAAGGCAGAAGCCAGGAAATCATATTGGAAATGCTCTGATTGTTTTTCACCAACCCAAAATACCTCTTAACAACTAGTGTTAGTCAACAACATAGTCTTCTTATCTTTTGCGGTGGCAAGTATGATGTTTACAATACCCTTTTCTTATCATACCAAAAAAAAAACATTTGCACATACATGTTGGTTAATATCTGGGTTATCTAAATGTACTACTGCTGAAGGAAATTGCAAGAACAAGAATGGTTTCATTCACAGGACACATCACCCCCAAAAAACTCTTACACATAAAGGTTAGTCAGCGCATTGGTAACCTAGTGGTTCAAGCCTGCATGCAGTACACCCAAGCCACACACAACATTCAAAAGCTTAATCTAAAGGCCATCTAATGTTGGTTAAAACCAAGCAGTTGGCACATACTCCCAATCACCACTATCCCTGCTGCTGTTTTTATTCAAGCACACACGCACCCACCTAGGGCGAATTCCAATATGCGGACTTCCGTCCTCCCTTGCTCACTTGCCTGCTTGTGACCTCTTGATGACGTCACTGACGACAGAAAATTAATGCAATATCTTGCAAAAGCACAATTCTAAATGTAATTGACTCATTTGCAATCAGAATGGTGAATGAAGAACAGTCCCCCCCAAAAATGTTGTGGCTAGGCTGACGGCGGGAAACTTTATTGTTTTATCCACAGAGTCGGGGCGTCAGCCAAACGCGAGGCCACAAGCACAAGTGGAGGACGGAAGTCTTCATATTGGAATGCACCCTTAATAGAAAAGATTTTACAACTTGCTTTTGATCACTCTAGTTCAGTGAAAACATAAAACGCTGCTAGGAAGGACTCATAGATGTGACCACGTAATCAATTTGCGCACAAACAATCACCACATATAGAGATCTGCTGTGCTGGCCACTGTTTTTATGTCTCTGAAGATTCTCATTCATCAAGGTGATCTCAGACAAAACTAACACCAAGGGCCTATACTAAGAAGCTGGTTCAGGAGTAAACCAGGTTAAGCAGTAAATTATCTAAAAGAAGAGCCTGGAGTCCATCATTTCCTTAACTTCTATTAGATGATTTACGGTACCTCTTAACTTAACCTGATTTACTCCTGAACCAGCTTCTTAGTATAGGCTCCAGGCCTTTTACTTTCTGAAGCTGCAGCACCAAAACCATGAAAACACCTGCAGGACAGACAGCAGATCTCCTGGCACACACTTTGCCTTCAGTAGCTCATTGGTTAGTTAGTGTTGCTAAGCTAGTGGTTGCCCATGTGCCGTCCTGGCTGGGCAGAGCAGGACTGGACAGGGCTGCCCTGTGTACATGCATCTTAGCTCTGGAGGAAGGAGGAAGGACACCCTCCCACATCAACTCCATTAAAGCAGGAGCTGGGCACCGCACAAAGGTTGGTAGGTGGTTGACGATGGGTCAACGGAACCAAGGAGGGGGAAGAAATTGGGTCAGTCACACAAAGTCACGGAACTTGGTAAATATATAGGGAAACTTGTTTAGGGATAATAACCTGCTGTGGAGAAGCAAAGCTTACACTTTTGGGCACTTCGAACGCGATCTGGGTGGAGACGCCGCCCATGTCCAGCACCCCGGCTGTCCGCTTGCGTACTACTGCCTCCTGCTGGTCACTACCCGGTACCTGCACCTCCACCACCGCCTCGCCATCTACAACAGGGGGACAAGCAGTTATAGTTTAGTATTAAACATCTCAAGCATTGCTAAATAAGGCTGCGACCACCACACACCAAACATTGATTTCTGCGTATAATCCACCCTGTGTAACTGATATTTTGATATCAGACCGAATGCTTTTTTTTTTTAAAGGACGCCAAAAAGGTGTACAGGCCCTTATTAAATGCATTATTTATCCTTACCGAATGCGTATTATTGGACGCCAAAAAGGTGTACAGGCCCTTATTAAATGCATTATTTATCCTTTACATCTACAGATGTGACATGCAAGTAATATTAAATCAGGGCCATCACAAGAACAATCTTCATGTGTGTTATGTCAAAAAGAACTAATCAAATCCAAAATAAATAGTGGACGAGTAAAGGTGTTACAGCTTGATATTCCCAAAGTTACCGACAGAACAAAAGTTTCAGGAAATCTGAAACTTACCATCCCCTCCATGATTGAATTTTCCCAGGACAAAGTTGATTCCAATCCATGCATACACACCTGCATAACACATTAGCAGAAAGGAATTTAGATGAATCTTTCAATAATTCACTGCTCACACAAAGAGTCATTAGAAACGCTTGTCATCTGAACCATCAGTTTACAAAAAAAAGCCAATCAAGAAGTTGAATCGGTCTATTTTAATTTAATCCACGGTAATCAAGTAGTAGAGCAAACTCACCCTCCTGCTTCCCAGAGATGACTTCAACATGGGAGTCGGAGAAAAGGAAGTTGAAATGCACAGGGATATCAGTACGCAGATCCTCCAACAGGGCCTCCTGCTGGCTGGATATGAAAATACGATCATGTCATATTAGTATTTCATACTGCATGGTGGTTTACCTTGTATTACATTTAAATGTTTTTAGCAATATAGTTATATCTAAAATTAACAACTTCTATCAAAAATAACAGTCGAAAAAAAAAGACCAAAAAAAAAGGACAGTGTGAGAGGTGGACAGGAAGCGAATCGGGAGAGAGACGGGGAGGGATTGGCAAAGGACCCGGGCCGGGAATCGAAGCCGGGTCAGCCGCATGGCAGGCGAGTGCCTTACCGGTTGGCCAAAGCAGGGCCACAATTAACAACTTCCACTTCTGCTATAGGGCATTATTATTCATTCACCAGCTGTGGCGCCATGAGGGGTTAACTTGGATGTCTTGCTCAAGGCCACTTCAGCCATGGATGAGGGGTGGGGGAATTGAAGGTGTAGGCTAACATTTGTACTACTGCTAGCAAATGTTGTATGCTTTTATGTGGGCCCACCTATTCCCATCGCCAACAACAACAAAAACTATCACACCAGAGAAGACAAATTAGACTTGGAAAAAAAAGACTTGGAAAGCTCGTCAAAACAAATTTAGCAAAAAAGGTTTTGAGACATCATATCAGTGTCCTGCCAAGTACTTAAAGCTTTCATCAAATTTCAACAAAATGCAACTGCATACATTTTCTCATAATAATCAACAAAACCAGAGTTTGCAGTAAGGCCACAAGTAACATTTGTTAAGATTTCCTGTGTGTGAGAACTTATCTGCACCACTGAGCTCAGCACTGGACTCTCTGGTCTCTTTTGAGAAGTTTAAGTACTGCTTAGCTCAATTTTAAGGAACCAATAATGCCACCTAATATTCTACGGGTTCTCAGAAAATGATCCATGTATGCATTCTTAGCTCCTATAATGGTCTTGCGAATACATCCAGCTCCTGCAATATGCGTTGTTCTCAACAGCAAATGCACTGAAGTGAAATATTACTGATATGGGCTGTGCACAGAGTTGCCCCCCAGGCAATAATTCCACTCCCGGTCTCCGAGTTAACATAAATTAATTCACTACTACTACTATTATTATGGTACAACTACTGTGCTTAAATAATGAACCTACAGTGTTCCTGGGGAACAAGCCTAATCCAATGCAAGTTGCTCAGGATCAGAGCGTAAGCAAGCAGGGCCACAGTTAATGTACACTACACTGCAATTAATATACTAGGAGCTGTGCATGGAGTTACAATACCCTTTGCTGACACTCTAATCCAACCGAGTTTAGGTTAAGGGTCTTGTTACAGTCCATGGGGCAATTTGAGGTGAAGTTCCTTGTGCTCAAGGGCCCTTCAGCCATAGATGGTATGGGATTCAAACCACCGACCAACATCTTAACCATGCTGCTCCGTGGCTTACCTCTCGGGCAGCACCCTCATGCCTGCGGTGCAGAGGATGTACAGGGGGGTTTCCTGGTGCTTGGCCTTAGGGATGTGCTCCGCTGCGAAGCTCAGCAAGGGGTGGATGTAGTCGCTGGCCTTCTCTGGAGTGGTGGCTAGCTCGGAGATACCTGTGCACGTTAGAAATGCACCACAGGGTTAATTATAAGCAGACAACAACAATGTGGAAAGGAGAGGAGTAACATAATTTCAACATGAATAACTTGTAGAGAGCAGACAGAGTCCAAGGCTCTCTGAAGTGAAGTCAAATGTCCTTTATTTTTCGAAGTGGGATATCAAGCAGACGCGATTCGGTCGTGAACGACCTTCTTCAGGACCAATTAGCTCTCTACATGTATTCCTGGACACCGATGAGCCCCTGAAGTTTCTTAAAACCTACCCACAGAGGCAACTCTACCCCCCCCCCCCTTACATGAATAACTTGTAATTGACTTATGTAATGGCATGGCGAAGCTCTCCAAACTGGAACTAAACATTCCCTTTGGTTTGCCATCAATTCAAAGCACATGGACTCAACCAATGACCTCAGGAGGACAAAAGCTCACCTGGTTTGATCATTAACCCTTAATGTCATTGAGGAGAAAAGGTATATCTCTAGCCTGAAACCACCTATACTTCCTGTGGTCTGATAGTAGATTTGACCAGTAGTGTACAGAGGAAATAGACAGAGACGGATTAAGCCCACCCTCTGACCTCTGAAGTCAGGATGCCATGGGCAGAGCAAGCTCATCTGAGCTTTGTAGCCGCGATGGCCAGGCTGGCGTATTGATGCCGAAAACGCATGCTAAATGCCTTTAAAACCTGAATATCTCATCCTCTGAAACACCTAAAAACCTGAAATAAATTGTACCTTAAAGCCAAGACCAGCATCTGGCATTAGTACATGCTCATGCAGCTCTAGTGTACCAAAATTTCTCATTTAAAATATCTCAAGTTTCAAGTCTCATGAGCATCCTGCAGCTCCTAGCGATAGGGTCAATGTTGTGCTACACAGCATGCAACATCAATGGTTTAACTTAAATTTGAGGAGGGCGCATGGCTAGGCTAACACATATCTCTCCTCTAACCCAGGGGTGGGGAACCTATGCTTCGAGGGCCGTTTATGGACCGCTTTATCCGTCCCCCGATATAATTTTAATGCTATATAGCTTAACGTGAAATATGACAAATTTTGATAAAAAATCTTTAAAGCTTTAAGGCTTTATGGCTTAAAATTAAGCCATATTTCAGGGGACCTAGAGAAGGAGGTGTCTGTTGCAAAGGTGGCCGCCTTCCATATAGGCCTAAAGTGCAGGGGAGAATCACGGTTTGTGTTCATAATGTGGCCGTTGGAGGACTTTTACAGCCCTTGGAGCAATTTGAAGTGGCTGTTGAAACGAAAAAAGTCCCCCCATCCTGCTCTACTCCCCTGGAAGCTCACCTGGTTTGATCTTCATGACCACAGGCTTGCGGTGCTGGTCCCTCATCTGCCGGATGTCCAGCAGGTCATGCGGGTTGCCGTTGTGGCGTGGCCAGCAGTACACGAAGACCCGGGAGCCGCTGCTGCCACAGTCCACCACCAGACCGTAGTTCAGGTTGGGGTTACTCGTATCCGTCACCTCCAGATCCGTCACTCTGGCCAAATGTCTACAGGGGTTGAGAAAAGGTGGTAAAAAGGATTGGTTAATTAATCCAGAACATTGATGTTCACCATGATGAGCCTGCAGTGAAATATTAATAACATGAGCTGCCCCACATTCCAAGTGGGGTATTCCAAGAACATGGTCAAGTTAAAAATCAGACTAAATTAACTCACAGGAAGTAGTAAACCTGCTAATAGATAGTCCACTACAGGACTATGTACAGTCCAATGTAGTGTCATTTACAGTAGTTAAGAGAATGAGGACTCCAGGCTCTTTGGTTAGCCGATTTACCACTGCATCAAGTTTAACTTAACCTGGCTTACTACTGAGCCAGGTTTTTAGAATACCCCCAGAAGTGTAAAGAGGGTAGAATGGCGTCTTAGTATAGTGTAGATTGGGTTGTCACACAATATAGTTAATAAGGTCAATAACATCCTTGTACACTACAAATATGTAAAGCTGAAGGAAGGCAAAGGAGTGCGTGAGCGAGGGCCAATGTAGGCTGAGACCTAACTGGTTAAGAACCAGCAATAAAAACATTCCTGCACTCCAGTCCACATATAGGTACATCAAGGAAGGCAAGCAAGCGAGTGAGTTAAGCCCAATGCAGGCCAATAACAAAATTATTAATAAGAACCAATCATTTCAATAAGACCAGTGGCACGCGAGCGAGCAAAGGCCACTGTAGGCTAGTAACAACAAAACCAACAAGAGTTTCACCTGTGAATGCGCTTATCCTCCCTGATCCAGCTGTACTGGCCCTTTTCCGTGGCCAGCAGCAGGTAGAGGAGGCCCAGGAGGCCGGCCAGCAGGCAGAGGAAGATCAGCTGCCTGAAGGAGGGGAGCAGGAGGCGGGGGAGGACCGAGGGGGACACGCTGAAGTGCCAGGAGGCAGGGAACAGGCAGGAGATGCTGAACCTGGGGGGAGGTGGGGTGGGGGTCAGAGGAAAGAGAGAGCTGAATGGGGTGTGACGTTTCATTTCTCACCCCAAGGAACGTCCTAAGTTCTGTGCGATACAGAACCATTTAGTACAGTTACTAATGGCCACAGTCAACCATAACTGTTCTTTGGATGAGGAATGAAATACCCCTCAAGCTACAAAATGTCCAGTTTCTTACAAATAAATTCTGAAGATGTGTGAATGTTGTGGATCATGTTGTTCTGCAATTGCTTTAGATTGTATAAACCAGGGGAGACACGTAGGCAATATTGGGGGGGGGGGGGCCCTAACCACAATGTTTTGTATTTATTTTCATTTGCTGAAGAACTTACTTTCCCATAATGAAGTATCTGCTGATTCAGTCCCTCCTAGCTGGAGTGTTGACATTGAAGTCCAGTAACATTACCGGTATCCTCGTTGGTAGACATAGATAGCCATTCTTTGCTTGCGACATCACCAGCCTGTCATTGCATGAACAATACGTACACTTACATTATTAACTGAACACAGAGTTTCACAGTTCTATATCTCAAATTACACACAAAGATGTATCCGCAACATTCTCACCATCTGATTAGCCTACTTAGTTATTACCATCCACTATAGCAACACACACGCGACAGAATTGTTTACTGACGTGGCAAAATAATCTCTGCTTGACAGCTCAGATTGAATTACCTTACATGACAAAAACAACCGGTTTCAATGGCAAGGAAGCTCGTCTATTTTCTAGTTACTACATTCTGCCAAGCATCTTTCCAGCAGAAATAAGACGGAATTATGTTCAAAGTGGTGGATGAACTCAGCCTTGGCTACGTTGACACTCTGGTTGGTTGGATGACAGACTTCCTAGAACGTCTTCGTGAAATGTACCAGCTGGTAACCAGAGTCGCCGGTGTTGCATAGCTAACTTCACTTGTTAGCAGTCCAGAGCTGCGCAGCATAACATTCACACCAACCAAAAGTGACACGCCAATCGGTGTAGTATAACCTGCCAATTAGTCAAAATGCCATAGATTCGTTTGCTTATCCAAATAAGGGAAATTGTTGACACATCATAGCTCTAGCTACCTGTCCAAGGCGGCAAGAAGGCCGGTGTTTTACCATCGACGTCAGCAACAACACCATGCTGAATTTAAAACCTCAAGTTATATAACAACACAGCTCTACCGTCTAGGACCAACAGCCTAGCTGCACTTCAGCAAATATAATCACGGACAGTTAACACCTACCAAGACGTCTCAGTTGGTTTTATCATATGTAATCTCCTACCCACCCACCAAGTGATGTTCAATTGTGGCCTGATTAGCACACAGTCAGGTAGGCTACTCAAGTTACAACGATTCCCAGACTGGGGCTCCCATCTCATTACACTCCCATTTCATCTCGCTCCCACTAGCCAGACTAGCGGTACCACCGCCATATTACGGAGCCAGTTATCTTGTTGATGTTAGTTTTTTGTTACGTACAAGTGTATTTCACATATAATTAGCGCCAGATTGTTTCAAATACACCTACAATATGATCATTAGGCTATGAATTGACTTTGTCGTTACGTTTCAAATGTAAGTGGTGGATACATCCTCTTTCCGTTTCCGGTCAGTAAACGTCACACCACAGATACCAGAGATTTTGATAGGAAGGTATCTGAACTGTCTCTGCAGATACTCCATAGTGATGGGCAAATGAGGCTTCCTGAACCAATGAGGCTTTCAGGCAAAAAGGTTCGAAGCATTCGAAGCATTTTTCGAAGCCTCATTTCTCACTGGCGCCATCTGGTGTGCAATGAAATGACACGGCAGGCATTGATTTCATAAAAAAAAATTCTTGTGTCTTATTTGTATTCGTTCCGTTTCAATAAATGTGATGGGGTGTGTGTATGGAATTAATGACTCGTGATTGTGGAACACTCAAATCAAGTTTAACGCTGACCCATGTGTTATCGTGGAAGTGAGAGAGAGCATCATTTTGTGGAAGTTTGCGCGCGACCGGGAGTGGGCCATTAACGCAACAGCAGCCAATTAATCCGGAAGGAAATATATTAAATAGAGATACATTATGCCTATGAAGAATTGTAGGCCTAATTCAAGAGATTCTAACAAATGTCAGTTATCCACTAGGCCTATTTGAACCCACAATGATAAAGGTAGCATTCTGCCGCCTTCACCAGGCCAGGCTCACAGATAATTTCATTATTTATTTGGTCAGATTTCACAGAAGGCTACCCTGCGAAATTAAAATTTTAATTTATCATCACACTGCTACTACAAGGATTTGAACCAATGATCATGAGATTTCAGGTCGGACAGTTTAACCACTGCGCCAGCCATGTGACTTCTTACATGGCAGAGCTGAGTTTCCTTCTTCTGGTCAAGATGACACAACTTGTAAAGCCCATTAAAACCCGCACAAAAACCATTAAAATAGGCTGAATAAAATATGTCTGCACTTTTATTTAGCTATAAAGTTGAGTAGGACTACTAATAATTGCTGACAGAACTGCTGTCTCGTTTATGGTAGCTTAGCTCAAGGTAGGCCTAGAACTAAAACAATTTTCCACCACGTCTTCGGGAGCGTCTCACTTTGAAAATCTACATCAAAAGGGAATTGCATATCATATTTGGACATTTGGGTCAATCTACGGCATGAGCTGAATTTATTGTATAGTGGAACCAAATCAAAGTCACTACATATCCAGTCTCAACATTCACACAACAAACGCAATCTGAAAACTTGACAAGTGCTCCGAGGCGCAGAAAGCTTGTTTGGGTAGCGGCGCGCAATGACACGTCCACGCGCTTCGCAAAATGTGAAGCCTCATCTGGCATTGTCACGTGGTATTTCTTGACGTCAAACGCCTCGAAGCGAGGCTTCAGATTTTGCGCCCACTTTTGCTCGAAGCACGCTTCGAAGCCTCGCTTCAAATTTCCCATCACTAATACTCCAGAGTTCGCCATGCCTCTGGTTTGGTGGTACGATGTAGTAGTAGTAATTAAGTAAATAGTAGTTATTAATTAATAACTTATTTTGACTATTTAAACATCACACGTGCTGTCATTTTCACCGCATGCCGAATAACCCGGTTTGCACAGATCAGGCCCCCATGACCCCAAAGGCGAAGAAAGTTGTCTAAATCATACATCATTTGAAAGCTTATGGTGTGAGGATTACAATGCATGCATTGATAAGGATGTACAAGAAGTCATTTTCTTATTTTGACTATTTAAACATCACACGTGCTGTCATTTTCAGCGCATGCCGAATAACCCGGTTTGCACAGATCAGGCCCCCATGACCCCAAAGGCGAAGAAAGTTGTCTAAATCATACATTATTTGAAAGCCTATGGTGTGAGGACTACAATGCATGCTTTGATAAGGATGTACAAGAAGTCATTTTCTTATTTTGACTATTTAAACATCACACGTGCTCTCATTTTAAGCGTATGGGGAATGGGCCGGTTTGCACAGATCCGGCCCCCATTGCCCCAAAGGCGAAGAAAGTTGTGTAAATCATACATCATTTGAAAGCTTATGGTGTGAGGAGTACAATGCATGCTTTGATAAGGATGTACAAGAACTCATTTTCTTATTTTAGCTATTTAAACATCTTATTTGCTCTCATTTTAAGCGTAAGGTGAAGGGCCTGCATAGTTTTCATCTAAACATGCTCACTTTTAAAGCTATGGACCAAGTCACATATGGGCACCTATGGTTTCTAAATCATAAATCATATTAAAACCAGTGTTTTCACAATCAAAATGTATTCCATGCCTACATGACAACATGTTGCATGTTGTTATTATTGTCTATTAAGTCCTCAGTAAGGACTAAATTAGGCCCAGTTTTATAGGGTCTATATCTACAAGAAATTCAGCTTTGGTAATATGTATTAAATTCTGTAATTATTAAGGCTGTAATTAAAATATTCAATAAAGTAGGCCTATGGTTGGGCCCTTTGTTAAAAAAAAAAATAGGCCTACCCCTAAATTATTGTGACTGTGCTGCCAAAAACAAGAAAAAGACACTTGGGGCTTTTGCCATTATATCTATTTGACAGTCAGGCAAGTAGCATTCTGTTTTTACTTCGATACTGCCGTGGTAGCCTAAGCTTTATCGACTATGTTTCTTACTGACTGGCACCCCAATAAAATGTAAGGTGAGACACACATTTGCCATTATCGAGAGATATATGCTTAGTGTGCAGAAGAGTTACGAGTTTGACGTTCAGATATATGTATTATGCATAAATATTACGAGTTTGACGTTCCGCACGCTGTCGTGATATTAATATTTATAACTGTTCGTAGAAACCGCTGTTGGTCTGCGTCCGTCTCGGCGCTTTTGTTTTGAAGAAAATGCTAACATTTAGCCGTTTTCGATAGCACCTTTCCATGTCCGGTTTGAACGTTCTATTTTTGCTAGGTTCACACTGCTTTTTACCGCAGAGCTTCATTTCTATAAGTCCTATAACTTTCTATAACTGCATGTAGAAGAGAGCGAACAACAAGCGTTAACAATATTGCTAACTTTTACAAAGTGGTGTTAAGAAAAAATACGTGTGTCAATACATAATATGGTGAATACGTGTGATATAATCAGGTGGCAGTGTGTATATATATGATAATACGTGAGATATAATCGGGTGGGGACCGCAAGTCCGGGAGTGATAGAAACACCGGGGACCGCACGTCCGGGAGCGAACTCCGTTGGGAGTCCCAGTCTGAATGCCGTTACAACATTGCGCGTCTCTTTTATTAATGCTGTAGTGAAGGCATGCATGACATACTCAGTAACAACATGAACAGAGTTAGAAGATACACACCTCAACTAACCGAACACTGCCGGCTAAGTGGTACCATGTGATATCTTGTTGGTGACTGGACTCACCATTGTAGCCATTAGCCAAGAAAGTTTAGCCAGGAAGCACGCTAATATGCTAACGCCGACACAGGCACTAGCTCACATTAGCTAGTGACCAGGGACTCGTTGTTCTCTCTCACACATGATCCAAACTAGAGGGCTAAATGAATAATAAGACAATCTACATACCCAAGCATGTCCACCTTTGTACATCTAACACTTGGCGCCGCATGTATCTCCACGACATGAAATCAAAATCCAAACTGAGGAGAGAGCAGCCATGGACCAAGAAAATCTTGTTCCATTTAAAATGCGCATGCGCACAATCTAGGGCTCGCCTACAAGTTGTCCCCTTGGAATAAAAAAAAAAAAACGCACCTCTGATCAGCAGTTGAGTTGTGATTTTGAAGATGACCGCTTTTGCAAGTGATACGTATGTTGGATACGTTGTAATTGAATTGAATAGACTACATATGACGAAACATTTTAAGAATTATTTTTGATACATGAATAAAACCCCCGAATACCCTACACACACTGTTGCACACTGATGATGTAGGGAGCACAAAGAGGAGACTTTCCCTGAAATAAACCTTAATTATCACAGGCTCATTTCAAAACCAGGCAGCTTCGCTGCTTGGCCCCTAATGATCATTTCAAAATGTTCATTTAGCATGAAAGGAACAGAACTCAAGAATTTGACACACAATAATGTAATAAACCAGTCATTGATCGTTAATTAATATAATGTTCCCGCTGACATAAAGATAGCCCTCTGCAGTTTAACGAGGTGGGCCCGACACCAATGTTGGATGGTCACATTATATCACCTAGTTGGATGGCTCAAAACACAGTAATGATGAGCCTTCTTGGGTAGGGCACAAGTTTGGTCTGGGACTCTTGCCAGAGATAGAGTTTCCAAACTCATAAAAGGAAGGCCCATCTTGAAATTAATCAGATACTGTCTTTATGAATTATTACATTATAATGCACAGCAAGAAAACATTCACCCCCACACACAATGTTTGTTACTTACAATTTATTCTGTATTGTACAGATATGATTCAGTCACACAGAATCAGTGGTTTGGCATCATAATTGCATTTCTTTATTACCGACACACATCACAGAATTTAAAAGGCCACTTTTAAAACTTTAAAGTTTAAAAACACAAAAAAAGGTCACAAACATGCCATTACAAACACGAATAAGGGCATTTTGGAGACTGTGCTTTAATTGCTTAACACGTTGATTACAAATGTCTGTCCATAGTACTTTACTGGGCTGGCTCCATCCTCTTAAGTGGGGAGAGTGTTCCTCTCTGTTCACCACCTGTTGGAAAAACCACACCATGAATCAACACTTCAACAGAGCACGAGAACAGATTTGTTTTCTCAGGAAGAAAGGAAATGCCATGACAAACAAACAGTTGACTGCACTCTAAAAATCTACAGATGTTTTGTGGAACATTCCATGTTGTAACCACATGGTTTGTATGGGTATGGAGGTTGGAGCACTCTTCATCTGCGTGGAAATGTAAAAAAAAAGAGAAATACTTCCACATGTTATCTTCTTTTCCATGTGTATTTCCCATCACCACCAATTTCTAAGTATTCATTATATGACTTGGAAAGCTAAACTTCATATATGAATAGGTAGTTTCTGCATGTCCGCCTGTTATCTTTGGCTGTAAAACTTACTGTGCTTTGGCCAGACCAGTAAATATAACTTTATTATGATTAGTTTGTAAGCATGAAAAGATCACATTTGTGAATGGGAATGCATACATTTTGAAAATAATGGACTAAAATGGCAACTGCAGATACAGAGACGTGGTACACATTATTTTGGTGCCCAAACAAACCTGCTCCGCGGATGCTGAGGCGAGACAGCTCCCGGTCCAGCTCTTCGTCCGTGACGTTTAACCGGGAGTCGGGCACGGTGGGTAACGAGTTGAAGAAGTCGTCGGTGAGGATGCCCGTGGTGCCCTTGCTGGATGGCATAGGGCCCGTGGGCACCTCCGGAAGGTCCTGGTGTTCCTCTGAAGCGGACTCTTTCAAAAGTTCCTCCAGCTCCTCCTCCAGCTCGTCCCCATCAGCTGCAGGGAGAGGAGAGAACATCACATCACATCACACCCCCGGTTACATGTCTGTACGGTGCATGTTTTTCAGAGTGAGAAGTCCACACACTTAGAATCCTTTTTGTTGTGTTTTATTTTTTCAAGGACAACGTTTCAACCTCAACAGTCTTCTTCAGATTGAACTGAAGAAGACTGTTGAGGTCAAAACGTTATCCTGCCATGAAAAAATAAAACACAACAAAAAGGATGCTAGGTGTGCGGACTTCTCACTCTGAAAACTACAGTTGGCCTTCATCCTGCACCTTTCCCTGGGATGTGCACAATCCTCTCCTTCTACTGTACTGTGCATGTTCTCATTTAAGAAATCAGAGACTGCACACACATTAGTGGTACAGATGCAGGACAAAGCAAAGTAACTTAAGTAAATTATGAATGTCTGCAACACTGTTAATGCTCCCTGTTGTTTAATGGCACTTCGTTCCAGACCTCAGTCCTTCTTCAAGTGCAACAAAGAACCAAAGAACCGAGGTCGGAAACGTTGTGCCATTAAACAACTGGGAGCATTAACAGTAATGCGGACATTTGGCATTTACTTAATATTCTCATTCCCAGGTCATGTTAGTTTAAACGCAGGAGAGGGGAACCTAAAACTGTTCAAGCCCCTTGACGCCTTCTTATCCGGCCCATGATATAATTCTAGTGTTATGCAGCTTCACAAGCATGCTGTGTGATTGCATCCTGCATTTGTGGTTGATATGAATGTTGTTACATATGGATGACTGATATTGCTGTACATACTTGTGTCCAGCGCTCCTCCGGCAAGCGTCTGGTTGACCTCATCCTGCGTGTCACACAGCTGAGTACACAGAAGAGATAGGGTTGTTTATTTTTGCAAGAAGACAGAAAGACCACCCCAATTCAGAGACACTATAAACAACAATACATCTGCATGCTGACTCTGCTCTTAATGCAGAGAATCAATCAAATGGAAGAGACGCTGGGTGAGGCAATAATACACCATCACATTACATTACATTACATTAGCAGATGGTTTTATCCAAAGTAGCTTCTAAATGAGGACATAAACAACAGCATACAATAGGTGGAGAGATGCAGACGTGTATACAGGCCAAGCAAGTTCGGGGGGTTGTTTTGTTAAAATAGTATGACATGAATAATAGAAAGCACAATATAAATGGTCACAGTCTACATTAGGGTACACACATTAATTTACTCTCAATGGGTACACAGTTCCAGTGCCTCCCTAATGAGGTAAATGCATGGTAATTACAGATGCACCGTATCCTGATTTTTAGGATCCTGCCGGATACCGGATCCACAGCTTAAGATCCTGCCGGATCCGGATCCGGATCCGGATACCGGATCCTACGAAAGGGTTGAAACACATAGCCTACTCACACATGTGGGCCCTTTTTATCACGTTGGCTCAAAGTATTTGGACTGAAAAGCCTCGGCTACCGGATCCTGGATCCTGGAACCGGATCCTGTGAAAAACCCTATTATCCTGCCGGATCCGGAACCGGATCTTGGATCCTGTACATCTCTAATGGTAATAGTGTACCCTTAAAGGTGCACTGTGTAATATTTGTAGTAGTATTTCAAAAATGCATGCTGCCCATTCACAACGCTACCTTTTTATGAAAACTTACCACCATCAAATTCTAAATATTCATTATGATTTTGAAAATTGCATTTTTCATACTTGAAAGATTGACATTTTTAGCTGCAAAACTTAACTGTACTTTGGTCATACTAGTAATATTAGTTCATTATTTAGTAAATATTCATGATCAAATTTGGCAATAGGCAGCACAGTTTCAATGAGCAGCATAGTTGCCATACCTACTCTGGCCCCCATCCTACACAGTGCACCTTTAAAGTAAAGTACTATGAAAGACAATCCCTACAGAAAGCAGTAAAACACAATTATGTGAGAAAGAGGCCTGACCTCCTGGATCTGGTCCACCAGGCTCTCTGCCTTCTCCACTGTGACGTCCTTCAGGGAGAGACGCAGGGCGGCCACACCTGCCTGGTACGCCTGGATCACCTGCACAGACAACACACACAGGGCTCAGCACACACACACACTACTACAGTGGTTCCCAAACTTTTCCAGCAGGGACCTTGCCTGGCTCGTGCCTGACCTGTAGTTCCGTGACGCGCACACAGACACGCACACACGCACACACACAGGTCTGGTAGGAGCCAGGCTAGCGGGGACCCCCTTTTGGACCACCTTTTTGGACTATTGGAGAATATTTTCGCGACTAGGCAATTTTTTTGTCTTTTAATATTGCTAGATTTTCCATTAATAGCTTGTCCGCTAATATTGCTAGAAATCCACAGGACAGCAAATACATCTGTTAGCTCTTATCTGTTAGCCTGTGGATCTCCCATTTTTATGCAATGTCCTTTTGTCCACGACCCCACTTCAGTACCCCAGCTACCCCCTCTACTGGTCCTGACCCCCAGTTTGGGAACCACTGCACTACTACGTCAACACACATTCTTCATTTCACTTAAAGACCATGATTTACATGACAAAGCCCAGCCCAGTACAGACACACCCTCCGCAACACACCTACACATGTACACCATTTCACTTTCACATTCCTTCATGATGACGTCAACACGGACAGGGCTCAGCAAAGACACACCCACACTACAACGCCATCGACGTCTACTCACTACACACATCACTTCAAGACCATGATGACCTGGATAAGGACAGGCCTCAGCATAGACATACCCACACTACAACATCTACTCACTACATAAATCACTTCAAGACCATGATGACGACTTGGATAAAGACAGGTTTCAGTAAAGACACACCCACTGCAATGTCAAACCAAATACTCAACTTCACTTAGCATTGTTGCATCATTATACATTCAATTACATTAACCCCTGCAACATCTACTGAAATACTTCTTTGCGTTAAATGTAGCCGTATTGGAAGGGGATATAGCTATTTCAGGCACAAGGTACCGTTTCCCCTTAAACAATTACAAATGTGTGGAATATGAAGGAATATGAAGAGTATGCAGGCATAGAAGGTTAGTGAAGGAAGGATTTTGAAGAGGAGTTATGTTTTCTGATAAAGAGAAGCACTCGGAAAAGGCTCATTGACATTTTGCTGTGGCTGTCGCTGCACCACCTCATGTCTGCTACTAAAAAATGGCAATGATCCAAAAGAGTCTGCTTGTCTCACCAGGCGGTCTGTTTGGGAGTGGGCGATCCGGTCCAGAATGCCCTTGACAGTCTCCAGCTGGGCGTACAGGCGGTCTGCCCTCTTCTCCACTCGCTTCCTGCCCTTCAGGCACCTCAGGGCCTGCACAACAAGGACATATAGGATACATAGGCATATAGGCATATAGGACATACAACACATTTAGCATAGGGCCCTTATAGAATTGATAACTAGATTTTACATTTAGGCCCTGCCTGTGGCTCAAACGGTAGGGAACTGCACTGTCATGTCGGGGACCCAGGTTGAGGTTCAATTCCGGCCCGAGGTCAATTCCCAATCCTACCCCATCTCTCTCTCCGACTTGCTTCCGGTCACCATCTCAGACTGTCCTGTCAATAAAGGTATAACCCCCCACACACAAAATATAACAAGATGATTTTGCATTTGCATTTATAGTCAATTGGAACAGGGAGCAGGCTTAACTCAGATTTAATTAATTACTTTAAAGACTTCAAATTGAACAAAAAAGGGGTGCACATTGCATCAAGTGTATTGAGTAGTTTATTTGAATAATATACACTTGATGCATACACTTGATGCAAGGTGCACCCCTTTTTTGTTACATTTGTGTTTATATTCATTCACATTCATATTCATTCGTAAATCCTTTTCATATGAGATTCTTTTTCAAAGTAATATTTTCAAATAACAATTCTTCATGTGATCAGGCATCATGAGGGCCTGAACAGCATAAAGGCCCTGGCATGCTTAGCATATAATCCATTTGAAATCATTTTGCATTTCTACTGTAATCCGTTTCATATGAGCTACTTACAGGCTAAGAGCATTTTCAAAGATAAAAACTCTTGAACACATATGACTTCTCAATGACTATTTCGCAATCATGTCCCTAACTTAACAAGCTATTTTAATCAATCTGCAAGTTAATATGTATAAAATATTCCTCTTATCGTTATTATTGTTGTTTAATTCTCTGTTCCTGTTCAAACTCCCTGGGCCGGGTAAAAGCATAATACCCAATGTACAGGCCTTTGTAATTCCAAGAATGTGGGGCAACAAAAGTTACCTGCGACTTTTTCCCCTCGTTGAGTAGAGCTCTAGCCTCCTCCTTGCATCTGTAAAACAGGAGAAGTAAAGATTTTATCTCAAGTCGACTGCATTAACAGTTCTCAGTAACTGATATAACTGTAGTGAAACATTTACAAGTTACAGATTCTGGGTCTTAGGGCTTCCGCACACACCGGTTCCGACAAAGTGCGGAGCACTAGCCAGGCTGTGCCCTCCTAGTGACGCAACAGCTTCAGCGTTGCTACCAGTCAGGTCAAGAGCAATGCAAGTACTTTCTGAGATCCCGCAAAATCGGGAACTCCTCCCACTTTGTTGGGAAGAAAACAATCATTAGCAAACCAAGGGAGGCCGTTTTGGAAATGCCGTTTGGGAAATGTTAATTGTTATGCTCTTGGTCAGACCAAGTCTCGAGGAGATTTGAAAGTCGATGATAATCAGGCTAGCGGAGCACTGCTCTGCCAGAGTTTGATTCCACTGTTTTCAAGAGAACCCACACACCGACACCAATGTCTGCAGAAGTCGGCTGCTGATTAGGGGAGAGCTCTATTTTTGTCGGAGCCACCTATGGATTATCCATACTGTGTTGTAATGAAATGGGCCACTCATTATGTATAGCACATCTGCGCAAGTGTGAGGGGATAAGTGAAATTGTCGGAACCAATAGTACTCCACAATGCTGTGGGAACCGGTGTGCCCTGGAGGCCCTTACTTGTCAGCCTCCTTGCCCATTTTCTCAGTCATAATAAATACTTAGAATTTGATGGTGGGGGTAAGTATTTGTTGAACAGCTAATAGATGTGAATGGACAGGATACATTCTGGAAATAAAGTACTAAAAATATTACACAGTGCACCTTTAAAAAACAAGATTCTGAGTCTTACTTGTCAGCCTCCTTGCCCAGTGCTTCCACTCTCTCTCCCAGGAGCTTCTCGCTGCGCTGCAGCTGGTAGATGCCCAAATCGACATCACTGACGGGGCCCACACGACCCTGGCCCTGCTGGGAGAACTTCACCAGCTGAGACAAGAACACAACAAAACAAAATCACATTGTCATTGTGGGTATACTGACAATATTTTGAGGATACATGGCAGCATCCTATACAGAGGACAGCTCCATTCCACATCGTTCTTAACAATTTGATTCTTCTTTGTAACTGCGGTTTCACTGACCTAGTACAACCACGATGGGGCACTGACAATGAAGTTATGGTCACTCTCAACAATAGATAGTAACTGCAACAACCCAACTAGTTAACATCATCAACTGTGATCCATCAAATCATAGCCAAACTAGTGCCACCTAGTGGCCACTGGAAACCGACTGATGTACAGTGTCAGCCAGGCTATGAAAACAACCACTAATAAAAACAAAATACAACCTCAGGAAGGTATCCTAAGAAGCTGGTTCAATAGTAAACTGTGGTAGAGGTAAATTATCTAATAAAAGAGTCTTGACTCCTCATTTTCTTAACTAAACGATGCCTACAGGTATATCTATTAGCAGGTTTACCACTTCCTGTACATTTTTAAGCTTGGTTCATCACTTAACCATGTTCTTAGTATACCCCTCTGACCTTTTCTCCCTCGTGAAGAGACACGGTGACCTGCTTGTCCCTCTGCAGCTGTAGCAGAGCCAGGCAGAGGGAGGTCTCGTCTGGGCAGATGTCACAGGCCAGCATCCTGACGTCCTGGAAGGACAGAAGGCTGCGGTCTGACAGCGGTGAGGACCGGTACGTCTCCAGAAGCTTCACAGCCTTCTCCTGAAGACGACAGAAATACAACAGCAATCAGAGATAGCAACTTGGCTCCCTGGCCAATGGTAGATGCATGTGATGATCAGAGCCGTATATAACGGATATGGTGATGATGTGTCTTTGGCGTCACCTACAGGAAACCAAAAACATTGCAGGTGGACAAACATAGGCAGACAGACAGACAGACAGACAGACAGACAGACATAGTGTGTATTCCAATATGCGGACTCCCGTCCTCCACTTGTGCTTGTGGCCTTGCATTTTGCTGACACCCCGCCTCCATGGAGAAAACAATAAAGTTTCCCTGCTGTCAGCCTAGCCACAACTTTTGGGGTACTGTTTAGGGATGGGATATCGGTATCGGTGTATCGGTATCGGGTTCAGATATCAACATATTTCAAAGATCGGATCGGATCTGAATTTTCCCAAAATATCGGAATTTACCTGATACAGACATTGAGTCAGGTGCAATGTTAATTTGAAATCTTAACACTTGCATATTAGTTTTCAGGATGGGATTGTTACGCCTTTTACTTGTTACTTTTTGCTTATTAAGCTTAATTGGTTTCCTGTTCTTCTGACTCCCTTTTCTGACCAAATAGTCTGCTTGGGCCTACCTCAAGTTGAAACCCATGCATATATGTGATTTTGGTATATACTATTGGATCGGAGTAGTATCGGTATCGTCAGATATCCAAATTTAGATATCCGGACCGGATCGGAAGTGAAAAAATGTGTATCGGTGCATCCCTAGTACTGTTCTTCTTCATTCACCATCCCGATTGCCAAAGAGAAAATTACATTAAAATTGTGCTTTTGCAAGATATTGAATTCATTCTCTGCCATCAGTGACGTCACCACAAGAGGTTGAAGATTTGAACCTCACATCATCCATGATTGAAGTGCCCTTGAGCAAGGAACATTGTTCCAGGGACTTTAACCAATAAACATGATGGGTATCTCTGACAACGTACCTATGTGTACATAGCCAGCACTGGCATGCTCACCTTAATCAACTCGATCACAACGAATGATTCCTCCAATGGCACCCGTCCACTGCCCAGCAGAGTTGACAGTGTCCACTTCAGTGGCTTTACCAACAGAAGACCGACTCCCCACGACAGCCACCCGGAATCCACATTCGTGGCAAACTCTGACTCCTTCTGCACTTTCCCATTCCTGTACGTCAACAACAAGCAAAAAGAGACCTAACCAGACCAGACACCAACTAGAATGTGGAGTTTCCTAACCTTGTTGTGCTTTAATGTTTCATTCTCTACACACATAACATTCACAAACATCTGAATGGCATGTCTGAAGTTCTCTGAACATCAGGTTATGGTGTTGAAATTAAATAACACTTTCGAAAGGGGTCACACAGAGGGTCATCCTTCATTAGAATAAGCCTATAGCCAACAGTTTGATCTCCTGAGGAGGCAGTACATAGTTACAGTATCAGAGGTAGAACACTGAGTAGGCTTACCTGTACATGGACTGAAGAACTGTTCCCAGACCAAGAGGTAAACTGCCTTTCCTCCGAAAACTTTCATTAAGTTGGTTCAAATTCAGGCAGACTCCCCCACGACGTCTGCAATGGTTTACTATGAGTGGCATCCAGAAGTCCATTTTACCATCCCAGTCTGTCGCGTCGACATCTCTGTTCTCTTTGAATGCCGAGAACAGGAATGTCATGCGTGCATCGTCCCTCCAGTCTGGAGGAAACTCGAAGGAGCCATCCTCTTTGGACTGGGGTAAAGCAGACATTGTTCAAAACTGAAACTGAAAGGGTGGTGTTTTGGCAGCTGGCGAAAACAAGTGGTTACAGTACACCGATGACATGAAATTACAGGGACATGGCGATGAAAGTCTAGTTTACACGGCAGCACATAGCTGGTAGTTCTCAGCTATAACATTTCATAGTTAGCCTAAACGTATGACCTGAGAATCCGTCTCTCTGGCTCAAAGGCGTGCAGACAACTCCTTACACAGTACTTTAACGCGTACGGTGTATAAACAATCCCGATGCCAACCTCGTTTTAGCCAAGATATAAATTGTACAATTAAACGTCACGTTTAACATGAGGCGAAGTGCTATGTGACATGGCAAACTTCACCTAACACACACTGATTGAGCTGCTGAGCATGCAAGGGTAGTCGTCGGCCTAATTTAGGTGTCAGTAATCCAGCAAAACAGTCCGATCGGCATAGCAAGTCCCAGATATATACGACTTCACCAAATAAAGCGTTTAGTTCCCAGTAAATTGTACTGTACACGGTAAAATAACATCATAACAACTCTTTGGCAATTTCGGATGTGACAACATAACTTGAACCGGAAACACATGTTAATGATGGTTTGTCTTTATTTTTGTAAAACAAACATACAAATATGATACCACTAATAAATGAACTGAAAACATCCACATACTATTTACAGAGCGACTGTGTTAGTTGCTACCGACATGATCTTCTCCTTCATTAATAATGAAATATAATGACATATGTGAACCGGAAGAGGTTGTTTCCGACTATCAAAACAAACCATCTGTGGAATTCCTCCTTACAGAGCTGCAATGTCCCCAGTATGGAAATCACATTCCATCGGTTTATTGGGTGGACATCTCTTCTTCTCGTTGTAATTTGTCGAACTGTTCTTTGTAAATATGTTGACATAGTTGTAGACGTCCAAACACCCTTGAGGAATTTAAACCATTTCTGGGAGAGCACTGGTTTCTGGTAAGTCGCCAAGCTTGTTATCACATTTTAAATTGTATCAGAGACAGTTTAGGTAGGAGAGGAACTTTGATTGTATTTTGCAATGGTTGTAGCTTAAGCTCATATTTTGGTTTTGTAACAAATATCAAACAGAACTTCAAGTCACCTTCACCCCCAGACAGTCTTTCGTGAAAGGAGATGACAGAGAAGTGATAGGATTGCCACTTTTGATTGCATAGCCTGCCTAGTAGGCAACCTACGAGATAACCACCTCTGCACACAGTGCACAGAACGTCATTGCAAGTGCTTGACTGCTTACACAGTTATAATGATAAACATTTATTACACAGTTATGGCATTGGTATGTAACATTGTTCCAAGACCTTTGGTCACTTTGCTTGTAAACCTGTAGTTCACTGTTGTTTGCACTTGACATTCTTCTAAATTTCCCCACTCCTAGCCCCCCTCTTCCTCACACCAAGGCAGATGAATATGACCTGAGTAGGGACCAGGAGTTAAATCTGGCCTACATTGGCTCAGTACCTCACCATGGGATTCAGCAGGTGCGCATCCATTGGCTGCTCGAGCTCGTCACAGCACAGTAAGCATGATCCTTTTCTATATTTGTTTTACTCCATAGGAATATGTACAAATATTGCGATGTTTACTTGTCTAGGTTCATTGCACGCATAACTTTATAATAACAGTGATATCTTGGATATCCTCCTCTGTGTGTTGCTTGTGTTGTTCAACAGGGTAGTCAATGGAAAGGTATCATACAATTTCACCAGTCTGGACAAGATGGTGGACCAGCTGTGGCGGAATGGGCTCAGACCAGGTAGGCCTGTTCCTCAAAGGTACCCTATGAATGATTATAGACAGGGCCCTCAGTCAACTTGTTTCACCACCAGCCAAAATGGCTGGCAGATGTTAATCACACTAGCCAAACAAACACACACTCACTCATCATGGGTCAAAGTGGCTAGTAACTTGGTCTACTTTTGGCTTTTCTACGTGCTGCCAAACTGACATTTCACCAGCATTTGGCCGGTTGGTGTAAATTTGTGAGCCCTAATGTTACCTTCAACATCTTCAGGTGTACAGCTAGTGATGGGCTTGTTCAACTTCTATAGTGATAAGATACACCCTTTCCTTGGTTCACACTATGCACTGATGATGGCTTAAGGGCTGAAGCTTGTCTGTGTGTGAACATGGTGGTACCATAAATAATGAGGTTCAGTTTGTGAGTATATTTTTTTATTCCACCATAGACATCTTCCTAAGTAATAAAGTGATGTACTCATCTACTTTATTCCAGGATTTGAGTTGATGGGAAGTGTGTCTAACTTCTTTGATGACTTTGAGGACAAAAAACAAGTAGTGGAGTGGCGAAACCTGGTCCATCGCATAGCAAAGCGGTACATTGGTGAGTCATAATTCACATTTGTCCATCACTTAGAAAAAGTAATGTTTTTAGTGTCTTTTATTACCTTGTCTATGACTTAATTCATCTTCTGATTTTACAGGGAAGTATGGCCTGGGATATGTCTCTCAGTGGAATTTTGAGACATGGAATGAACCAAACAATCATGACTTTGACAACGTCACAGTTTCCATTCAAGGTAGTCCCATTTCCTTTCCTTGACCTTGGATCAGGTCATTGAGCCGCCCATGTAACGCTACATTGCATGTTGGGATAAGAGTGTCATGTGTTGTCTTGATTGTGCATTTCTGAGTATTTCAGTGCATGGATGGCATTTTGATTTCAGATGTTTGACGATGCAAAATGAGAAGCTATTCCATTTGTTCTTTTTAATAGTGTTTTGGATGCAAATAACAAAACAGTTTGGCGGGGGTATACCCTCCCTCAAAATTAAATTCATGAAAGTTACTTCCATGGTTCAGTACGGTGATCATAACCAATGCTTCTCTTATATTATTAAGTCTATACTTCTCTCCTGTTTGGGGAAATTTTGTGAACTGTCTGAGCTTCTTAGAGACTCTTTGAGTTATGTTACACCTTGGTAGTAAAAATGTTTGTTACTGTCCACTGTCCCCCCCCCCTTTCTACTCCTCCTCGATCTTGACTTTGTGTGGTGAGGATGACTGATTTGTTCATTTGTTTTGATTTTGTATTTACTAAACAAAAAACTAACCAAAAGTTAATCACAAAAACTCTATGCTCCTCTCCACCTACTCCTCTAGGGTTTCTGAATTATTATGACGCCTGCTCCGAGGGCCTGCGTGCGGCCAGCCCCAAGTTGAGGTTCGGGGGTCCTGGGGACTCCTGCCACTCCCCTCCCCACTCCCCCTTCTGCTGGGCCATGCTGCAGCACTGCTACAATGGGACCAACTACTTCACCGGAGAGACTGGAGTCCGCCTGGACTACATTGCCCTGCATAAAAAGGTCAGATTTGATCAGAATGTTTTTGCTTTCCTGTGAAATCATGTCAGGCCCTACACTGTAGGCTTGCTTTTATTCACTTACCCAGTTCTATTCTACCAATGCATACATGATGTTGTGGACAGATAGCGGTTTGGGTTTCTGAATTTGATGTGTTGACTTGTTTTGAGTGTGATGACAGTCTAGTGGCGCTACATGGGATCACGTGGTGATCGTCAATTAGTATTTCACCTGTTCACTTGGGGTGTTTGTTGTCAGTGAGTGGGTGATGGGGGAAGCCAAACTTTTGCTGACACATGCTATTTTGCACATAATTCGCACTTTATGGATTTTAACCTCACCTGGATTATGGACTATGAACCTGTTGTTTTAACCCTTTGATACTGAAAGCTGAATAAAGGATGCGAAACGGACATATGGACATTGGAACTCCTTTATAGCTTTGAGCGCGTCGAGCATTTAAACTTCCCTCAGTCAGCTGCTCCGGCGGATGAAACTTAGTTTGACAGTCGCTCAAACACATGATTTTTCTGGTATGCACATAGACCCATAAAACCACTACGCCATAGAAAACTGTGTGATGGCATGACATAACATAATGTACATAACATTTTCCTGCTGTTTTTGGCCTTCATTTGTCCAATCCCAGCCATGCCTATGTACTGGTAAATAAACTGAACCTCATGTTCCTACAGGGAGGTGGCCATTCTTTACCCATACTGCAGCAGGAGATTGACTCTATGAAGGAGCTCCTGGGCCGTTTCCCAGCCTTCCGGTCCAAGCCCGTATACAACGACGAGGCTGATCCCCTCGTGGGCTGGTCCAAGCCACAGTCATGGAGGGCAGATGCCACCTATGCTGCGATGGTGGTCAAGGTAGAGGAATACATCAGCAACACAAAGTTGTATTTTTTTTGGTTTTGGTTGCAATTCCAATCGTTGTACTCTGTGAATTGGTTACTCTGTAGGAAATCAGATGTTCCTTTTTTTTTTTTTATCCTTCTACAAGTTCATGAACTACTGATGTGAATTTGTTACCAGTATTTTTAGGTTAAGGCTACTTAGTGTTGCTTGTAGATTTTTTACCACTAATCACACAAATGCATCTCTGATCTTGAATTGATTTGAAATTGAAACATGGGTACTGGCTGCTTGCTGCTCCCAGTTTATTGTACACAACGTTTCGACCATCTGGTCTTCGTGAGGTGTAGGTGTGACGAACAGACTGGTCGAAACGTGTACAATAAACTGGGAGCAGCAACTGTGTGTGGATCTTCTTTCTTTTTTATTTGATCTTGTATAGTCCGGCACCTGTTCATTTGGATGTGCACGCACAAACACTTGTTTCAGTACACTCATATAATGTAAATGTTATATGATAAGAAAGTTTCCCATTAAGCACTGTGGGAAGTGAACCTGTTTACTTTGTCATGACAGGTGATCCACCAGCACCAGGACCTGCTCATAGCCGACCCTGACAACAGCATCAACTACACGTTGCTGAGCAACGACAACGCCTTCCTTAGTTACCATCCCTACCCCTTCACCCAGCGCACGCTCACCGTACGCTTCCAGGTCAACAACACCAGTCCACCTCACGTGCAGTTACTAAGGAAACCTGTTTTGACTGTAATGGGGTTACTGGCCTTACTAGGTACTCAGAGTCTTTCTGATATTGCCAAGAAGTAGAGTAGAGAATAGAATACGTAGAATATCTTTGTCACTATACATGTGTAAATGTAAGCTACAGTATACCTACCTGTGCGTGCCAGTGTGACTGACATTGATGTTGGTGGATTAACATTGTTCTCCATCTTCATGTCAATAACTATAATCCCTACAATGTAAATAATTATACTAATACAATACATGTACTGTACTGTAAATAATTATCCTAGGCACTACTACATTTATTAGATTTAGAATTAGAATTAGTACATTTTAGTTTCCTTACTGTATCAGATCAAACACTTGAACACTAAACCATGCTTTTCTTTACCTCTAGGAGAGGCGCAAGTACTAGCTCAGAATCAAGTACTGGATTCTTCTGACAATAACACGGTGGGAGTCTTGGCGAGCGCCCATTCCCCCTCGCTGCCTGGGAGCTCCGATAGCTGGCAGTGCACTGTAGTTATCTACAACAGCAATGACAACAGCACGTCCTCCAGTGTGGATCATGTCCAAGTCCAGATCAAAAATATTCCTCCTACTCAGCCAGGTTTGGACGCACACATAGACTCAGACACAGAAATCGATATAATTTTGGGTGCAGTGGCATAGCACAAATGCCCCCCATGTTTTAAAGGCACCTTATTAGGTCAATTGAAGATGGAGATGACACATTTTCCCCACCTGTAAAAGTGTAACTTAAATCTCTCTCTCATGCATGCAAACACACACACGGGTTGGAGACAGACACAGGAAGCTAACATTTTTTTTTAATATATACAATTGCAGAGCTGATGTATGTGACGTACTACCTGGACAACAACGTCACAAATCCCTATGCCCTGTGGCTGCAGATGGGCAGCCCTGACTTCCCCACTGTGGAGCAGTTCAGGCAGCTGAGGAAACTGGAGGTACAGTAGCCTGACTCACTTCACATCACTGGAAATACATGGTGACGCATAACAAATAACATGTTATGAATATCATATTATAAGGACAGATGTGCCAAATGTACTTTACTTTTCATACTACAGGAGTCCTAGTATATTATCTAGTATATCAATTGTTACGGGCAAAAATGCAATTTGATGTGCTTGCTTATTTTCCTGCAGATGGGGTTTTATATTGCTTTATACTTGTATTTTAACATTAACAGTTCAAGGTGCTACTAGAATAAACTGTATATATTTTAAAAGCTATAACATATTGTAGAATGCATCCCATTACCCCATTTCACCCTGGCTCAATATATCATTGTTATGAAGCTTGATCTAAAGCGGTGATGTTGGGTATTATATAGTGTGTTGGTAGGTACTGATTAGCTTTGCTTTGTATACTGACAGGATCCAGTAAGGGAAGGGCCTCTGCCTCTGCCCAGGGCGGGAGGCCTCACTCTCAGGGCCAACCTGCCTGTCCCCTCGGTCCTCCTCATCCACCTTTGTGCCAAACCCAGTGCTGCACCAGGCCAGGTCAGTGTCTCTTATACGTACTTATGGCACATCTGGGGTGAATTTCTCAAAACCAAAGTTGCTTACTACATTAGCTACTTTGTTGTTTTCAATGCATTTTCCCATTGGCAACTACCGAAGTTGCTAACAGGCTAACAACTTCTCTTTTGAGAAACTCACCCCTGATTAGTTCAGCTGACCTTGTGTGCTTGGCTCAAGGGTTGTTCATTGAGCCCGCATCTCCAAACATACTTAATAATGCTGTTATAGCTCATGGAAGAGACCAAAACAAATTCACACATGTATTTTTCTTCCATTCCCTTACAAAGTTATCGAAGCCTGTGATACAATGTAGAGAACAAACATTTCGACTTAAGGCTTTAAAAAATGTTGAATATACTCATTGATCTGGCGCTGTTGTGCCTCAGGTAAATGGCTTGCGATTCATACCCATCACAAAAGGCCAAGTACTGATCGTGTGGAAAGATCACTGCATCAATTCAAAGTAAGTTGCAGAACTCATGGCCATGAACATCGTACACTCTCAGAAACCTTTGGACAGTTTGAGCAACATAAGTCGTTTCATATGATAAAATGCTTTGTTGTACTTTTTTCAGATGCATCAAATGCTACGAGATCGAGTTCTCCAGGGACCAAAGCAAATTCCAAAGAATAAATCTTTCCAACACCATCTTCACTTCATATGCACATTCTCCAGGTGAACAGTCTAGACTACTGCGTAGAGTACATAATATCTCTTGAATTACCGAAGTATTTGTATTTCCCAATAACTTTTGTGAGGGCCCGCACTGCACACATCAGCAAGCCAGAAATAGTGGTGAAACCATAAAGAGAAATATTTGCATTTCCCCCATCTTTCGATCAAACGTGTATTGTGATAAATACTTGTTTGTAATGAATGCCTATATATTATTAAATGTTTGCAAACACTTTTGTGTCTTCATAGTCACATGTTCTCACAACCATTTATCCTTCCCTTTTTGGTTCCAGAAAACATGCAGGTGTCTGGCTTCTACCGTGTCCGGGCTGTGGACTACTGGGATAGATCAGGTGAATTTTCATTGGCTGAGAAATACACAGAGGAAAATGAATGTAATCTCACCAATTGCAACTAGGGAATCATTGCTGCCATCTGCTACAAAGTACTGTAATTATGACTCGAATCTTTTTCACCAGCTTCTGTGAGCATTTGCACATTTTCTAAAAAGGGAATTGTTTTCAACTTTTTGTAATTTGATTTTAAGCCATGGCATTTTAATAATAAAAGGCTGAGCCTTGTTTGTTTATGGTTATCTGTAAAACACCTGTCTTTGGTAAACAAGATGTTTCCGTGCAAAATCAAAGCGTGCAACAAATGCCACCACCACAGCCTTTTGTAAAATGCATTAGTGCGGTTACATGCACAGAGTATTATCAGCATTTGGTTTTAAACAAGTTCCGGAATATTCCGTTTACATGTGTGGAACAGCGTTCTGCAACCGGAATATTCCATGAACATGACCACATTCATAATGTATAAAGAGTTTACATTACTCATGCAGTACATTTAAAATCAGAATATTCGTTGCATATAACTGATCATATAATCAATATAAAACTTAAAGATTACCACACATACCAGGAGATATTAGGTCTCATTATTTTTAATAGTCATTTACATTTATAAATTGAAAAATTATTTTCCTTCATGGTGTCTGTGTGTTGCTTGAATAATTCATACAAAGACCTTCAATGTACGTACGGAGTTCCAAACAGTATATTTACAAACTGCAAAGAAACAGGAAAAACAGGCGTGTGGTTGCTCCAGTCTACAGCGATTGAGACTCAGGAGTAAAAAGACACAGCACCATCACTCTGGAATACGTTGGTACGGAAGAGACTGCCACATGTGCATGTGAGGAGGGAGGAAAGTGAGGTGAGGAAATTCGCCACAGGTTGTTCATTTCAGAATGGTGTCCTCGCTCGCTGTGAATGACAAAAGAAGAGCGTGTTAATAACCAGGTTAGGTAGTCAAATGGAGCATCCACGCATCAGCTTCACCCATGCTATTAACTAGGGGTGCGCAAAAAAAAAAAACCTAATCACAAGATAACGCATCGGGCCTGTTCATGATGCATGCGTTGCATCAGGATCCCTGTATCGTGATGCACATTAGCTACAGGTTTTTGCCCATAGAGGTAGAACATTAAACAAGAGGTGACACAGCAATTTGCGACAGCACTGGGAAACAGCACATGGCACTTCCCATCTTCTATAGGTAGTGTAGACACCTTCAGTCAATGCAAGTCAATGGAGAACGCGCCCACCCCTGTCAAAAATAGACTAAAACTGTGAATATGAAGTAACACATTAATCAAAGACCAGATTTGAAATGTCAGGCAAAATATCTACTTAAATCATGAGTCGATAAAAAACATTTAAAAATCTAATTATATTAATTATGTAGATTTCAGCTTCAGCTTTAGACTTTAACTATTGTCCTTGTATAGAGTGTTGATGGACATTTTCACATTATTAAGCCAGTTTTTGACCGAGTTGAGCCTCCTCAATTCATTTCCATTTTTCAGGTCTACCTCCAAAAAATGTCTGCCACCGATTGCCGTGAAAAGGGGGGCAGGGTCACCTCTAGTAGTCCAGGACCAGCTCTGTAGACCCGTTCGCAATTTTGAGTTGAGGGCGTTTCTCACTGGATTTGAGTTAGTGGGTTCCTAGACATTAAAAATCACGGAGGTGCTCGTCCACCATAGTGCCAGATTTTTCACAATATGGACGCCAAAAATGGCCGCCATCGCCTATGACAAAAACGTGTGTTTTTTACTTTTAAACTGTTTATACACATGCCATACATCAATTCTGACCATTTTTTGGAGAGGAAATCATTTCTGACAATTACATGAGGAGAATGTGTGATTGTGACCTTAAAAGGTCATTGCCAAGGTCAAATTTGCAATTCTGAAGAATGTCAATAGACTTTCATTGATTTCATTAATTTATGATTATTTTGTGTCAGGATAGAGTCAGTATAGTTCTTAAAAGGTCAAGGTCAAGGTCAAGGTCAAGGTCATGTTCCAGGTCTTTTCCCTATTCTGAAGAACTCGGCCCTGTGCTTGCCAATTAGGTCATTATTAAGAATAAGGAACAGCCACTATAAATGTAAATCTAACATTTCCACACAGTCAGAGGACAGGACATTACATGCACTGCAACAGTCAACACAGAGAGGAGCCCCCACTAGAAGAGGAGAAGTGTATCAGACATCCCAAGAGTACACAACTTCACTGCCTCTTTGAAACGCTTTCAAACATTCAAAGCGGAAAAAGGCGAACACCATTGCATATGATCCTTCCCACAGCAAAAGCCTTCACATCAAGAATCTTCTCACAACTTTTCACAGGATTGGTTCATGTTCAAGCTACCAGACAATCAGATCTGACCAGCCTTCTTGCTAGCTATGTTATGGAATGCTCGAAAAACCGACAGAAAACCATACCTAGCACTTCTACAAGGGAGGATTACACATTGGCAGGTATCCAACTCTGATTATGCTGACAAATCATCACTTTCTGGTACCAAGAGTTCACACTATGCAGCCTTATTACTGTTTCAAGATGCTTCGGTGAACAGACACCTTCAAGAGTCTCCAGTGTCGGGCACAGAATTAAGCCAAGCTGGTGATATACTGCAGAGGAATTTACCATGCCAAGAGGTACCTGATCATGCAAAGCCAGTGGTTCGACCTGCCCTACCACCAGAGATGCTGCTGCATCCTGAAAACAAGCAAGCAACATTACTGCATGTTGCAACTGCAAAAGGTTTATCAGGAAAGCATGAATGCTTGATCAGCCTGATTCGCTCTGGTGTGTCAGGAGGAGACCTTTTGATGCAGGCTGCTGTACACACACTTGTCTCATCTGCTGTTGTGCCAATGATGCGTGCTGGCTTCCTTCCTATAATACCAAGACCCATTTCTGAGTGTGCGACTGTCAGACACTGCCTATCCAACTTCCAGTGTTCGCAGACAGATGAACCAGGCATCAATGGCAATTTGGTGTGATGAAACCTGCATGAGACAGAGCACTTCAAGGATCTCTTCCACTGTATTGGCCCTTTCTATTGGACGCGTGTTATTCTCAGATATCAGGGAAAATTGCCTCAAGGTTCTGGCCTGGATGATGCATTGATGCATGTCTCTCCAGTGGGATGTATTCCGGCCTCACAAGGACAAAGCAGACTATCCAGTGCTTGCACAGGTACAGGCATTGCACACTTCACTGGCTTCAGTTGCCCAGAATATGAGTTTGAGGCCTTGATTGAGCAAGTGGAGAGCTTGAATCAAGACAAGTCAGAGCTCTACCAATTCTTTGGAGTTTGGCTGGATTTGGAGGCCATCATTAAAAATGCTGTTGTCTCTGAAAGAGAAGGAAAATAAATCAATATGTGGCTACCATAATGTCCTGCAATCTTTGCAGTACGTAACTGCATTAATTACCTATGTTATGGATCATGGTATCTTGAACAAATCAAGGTTCTATTAACACATTCTGAGCTGTACCGTTGCTTTTCTGTAGGTCAGTGACTTGTGCAATATCGCCATGGCTAGTACTGTGCTGTGGGAGGTCACATAAAGGTTGAGCAGCATTCCGAGAGTATGCAAGGGTCATGGAGGACACACGCAATGTTAATGTTGCAGCAAAGTTTGAGCTCTTTCCATCAGATTAGAATGATCACTGATGTCCTCAACTTTCTCACCAACAACACCACTTTGAAGCGGACAGAATGCCACCTCCAACATGCACTGAGCACCACTCCGCACCTTATATTCAACTGAAATGTGTCATTGTTGCTAGACTTCCGCAGAATCCATACTCAGTGACCGTTAATGCGCCCGCTCCACTGCATAATCTGCTCAGCAACCAGGTTGTCGCACCTAGCCTGCGCAACCGTCTCCAAAGCTTGCTTGCAAGCTTGTCTTCAGCTTATACAGGCAGGATAGGATAGTTCTCACGAACATTAGATAAGTGGAACTGTTTCAAAAAGGAATCTTCTGCAGTACAAAGATCAACCATAGAAGACACCAGCAATTATCGTAAAGGAGCAGAAGTTGGTCTCATCTAAAGACATAGCTGAGGAACATAGGAGAATGGACATAACTGAGGAACAGGGCATGAGTATTCAGCAGATCTCATGATGTCCTTTCAGCATCACCCCTGTTAGATGGTGACCTTCCGTTGGTTGTTAACAAGTCAAAGCTTGTCAGTGAAATTGAGCCTCACCTTAATCTCACCCAATGAAGCTCTGAGTCTACATATTTCCCTCATGTTCGGGTAGACTTCATGTCAAAGATCCGTCAGATGCCTATGGCAGAATTTAGGCCCTGTCATCAATGCCATCATCAACTCAGCAATATCCCTCTGCTGACATCCAGAGCTCATCCATCTTGTGACTCCTACATTGAGATGTCATTGAAGGAAGGAGAACACATGGGGCGTACCAACTCAACAACAGCCGTTGACATCATTGGCATGAACGGACAAACACCCATTCCTCACCAACTTGATAAGTTCTGGGCCTCTGTGGAGAACAAGTGAAATCTCCAATTGTTAGTTCCAGACATGATTTATTATCAAACCAGAGGCAATACTACTGTCATTGTCAGCCCTGTTGATGATGAGGTGCTACCAGCAAAGTCAGCTGATGGTGAAGAGATTCCAGAGCTCTTGAACTGCGTTGATGAGGCTTAGGACAGGTTGCTGGTGCATGTTGAGTGTGCTGTTCGTGTGACGCAGGGCAGAAAAGTTGTTATAGACTCAAATGATACAGATACATTTGCATTGCTTCTCCACTACAGCCCATATTTCCAAGAACTTGGTATGCAGGAGATTTACCAGCAGTATGGCACTGGTTAGATGAGGAGAATGCTTCCCCTCCATCAATTAGTCTCTCATCTTGGAGCATCACTGACTGTGATCAAAGAACCATGAGAAGATGCATGGGTAGGGGGGTTGCATGAGGTTGGGACTAAACATGCAGTCATGGTTTCTGATCCAGTCCAGTACTTGGCTAACTTTGGAGAGGCCAAAATATTGACCGAGCAAGATGCAACATTGGCTGAGAAGTACTGGTGCATGTCTGGGCTGGGGCCAGATCAACCACAACAGCTGTAATATTTGATGATCACAGAGTAGAAATGTACAGCAGTGGTGCTGGAATCAATGTTCCTCCTCCCATCAGTAGTGCTATAAGAGGGCACGTTCAGAGAGGGGCATTTCTAGTTCATAGAGTCTGCAACATACTTACAAGAACCAAGGACCCCAAAATAAGGCATGAACCTAAGCAACATGGGTGGCAGGAGCACACACCTGGCATACTCCTGCCATTAAAATGGCTGAAACCATTATCATAAGATATGATGATCATAATGATAACATGATTTTTCAAGTTAAAATAACTAAATCACTACAATGTTACAATGTTCCACCTTAGTAAATTTATTGTGTTTTGGGCTTAATTTAAGCCTAGGTCTTTATCATCACATTTATTCATTAATTGTTTATGCTATGATGGTCCCTAAAGTGTTAAGAAATATTAAATGTTAGAAATGTTAGATTTACATTTATAGTGGCAGTTCCTTATTCTTAATAATGACCTAATGGACAAGCACATGGCTCTTCAGAATAGGAAAAAGACATTGATACTTTATACTGATACAAATAATCATAGTACTATCAGCAAATAACTCCTCATGCCATAATTGATCATTTGTCTCTCATTTTTACAATGGAAGTCTATTAACGTTCTTCAGAATAGCAAATTTGACCTTGGCAATGACCTTTTAAGGTCAAAATCACACATCATCCTCATGTAATTGTCAGAATTGAATTCCTCTCCAAAAAATGGTCAGAACTGATGTATGACATGTGTATAAACAGTTTAAAAGTAAAAAAGACAGATATTTGTCATTGGCAATTGTGGCCATATTTGGCGGCCATATTGTGAAAAATCTGGCACTATGGTGGACGAGCACCTCCGTGATTTTTAATGTCTAGGAACCCACTAACTCAAATCCAGTGAGAAACGCCCTCAACTCAAAATTGCGAACGGGTCTACAGGGCTGGTCCAGGACTATAGTCTAATGTTCTACCTCTATGTTTTTGCCAGTATCCAGCCTAGTCAATAGAAAAGTAAAACGTAAGGGGTCGAGTGAAACATATAACCAATAGAAATAAATAAGTCATAAATTAACACTTAATCATTTCAAATGGTTTTCTATCACTATCCAGAATTTGAACAAAATACCAAGTAGTTCTCCCATTAAGTCATCCTAAAAATCTGAAGTGTAATGTAGCTTAGCACTGTTCAGCAGATGGAAGGCAGCAATAATGAATTGAGAAGTTACTGTTTCACTCTGGTACAGGTTCATGAGCGTAGCCAGGGATTAAAATGCAGAAAAGGATGATTTGATCAGAGCCCAGCTGTCATACCAAGTCTGTCGAAGAGTTTCAGATGCAGAGCATGCAGATTCATTTAGAATACACTGCAATGCATTTCTTTTCTTTTTTTTCAAGATTTTTTTTGGGTCTTTTACGTCTTTATTTGACAGGACAGCTTGAGAGGTCAACAGGAAACGAATGGGGAGCGAGATGGGGAGGGGTCGGCAAATGACCCGGGTTGGGAATCGAACCCGCGTCGGCCGCATGGCAGACGAGTGCCCAACTGGTTGACCACAGCAGGGCCTGTACAATGCATTTCTAATCGAGTTGACCAGACTTGAGTATTGTACCTTCTGCTAGCTCCTTGGCAATGCGCTCCTTCTCCTCTCTGATCTTCTTCTCCTCCTCTTCAATTCGTCTCTCTTCTGCAGCGATTGGCTTTAGGTGATCTGTGAGACCACACAACAGCAAATGGCTTTAAATTGTCCTTAAGACAGTATATAGTCAATAAGTGTCAGATTATCAAAATGGTCATTCTCTCTCTCATCAAAATCAAGTCACTCTTTAAGTTAAAACAGTAAACACAAATCAAAATGTTAACTTGCGTATACTGACATCAGAAATGTGCCCCTCTTATGGGAACTTTGAGAACTTTCAGTTCACATTTTTAATTCCAATTAATGAGTCCCGGCATCAAGGATAGTTATTCCTGCAGAAGGGGTTAAATTGTAAACGCTGAAAAGGGCCCAACATTTACAATTTACCCCCTTCTGCAGAAATAACTGTCATAAATAATAAAATTGTCTTTATTGACAGCACTGACAACAGTTTGTAGGTTATATAAACTGCTGACGTTTTTCCATTCTACAACATCCCCTTTCACAAAGTCGGTATATTCAAATATACGGCGTGGGAATTAACTCTTATATAAAACAGTCCTTTAGAGCCAAGGTCTCAAAAGTCACTGCCACCACTAGGCTAGCAGCAGCTAGTCAGCTGTGCTAACTCGTCTGCCTGATCAGAACACAACGTCCCTTCCAAACAGTGCTGCTTCAAAAAGGACTCACCATATCGCTTCTTTCCATAGACGATTCCTGCGATCAGTGCAGACCAACGGGCTGTCTGTAAAGCAGAACACAATGATAAGGAAATGCATAACATAATCAAAACAAATAGAGAGTCCCTTATCTACAGTTATTTTGATAGCTTAAGCCAACATACGTGCTGCCAAACCATTTGAAAGAAACCAGCGTACAATACTTTTGTAATAAGTTATCATATGCGGAACAATACTGTAATGCCTGACATGTCAAATTTATGGACAGTTGTAGATTGATTGTGAGAATGTCACTTGCATGGAAGGTGGACTACATGCAGCTAGCTTGTCCACACGGCTGGCTAATACTAAGGCAGCAAGCAAGCACACCGCCTTAAAACGACACCAGTTTCAAAAGACAAAAATAATCCTCAATAATGTCTAATTTACAAACCTTGATCAGCGGGGAAACTGCCACAGGAGGGACCATTGTGCCGTGAAACGAGACAACGCTGGATAGAGGTCAAGCTGGCAGCCCAAGCAAAATGCGGTGGCTCGCTTTGCATTCAATCAGAGCAAGCTTCTTTTGTGGTGCTCATGAAGCCGTTACATAGAAATGGCTAGCGCCACCTAATTGACTGAAGATGAAGGTACACTGGCTCAGATTGAGGGCAGAGCAGGTGATAAAACATGTTGGTTGAGGACAGCCTCACAGTTAAATATCTTTTATTAGTCAGAATGTAGTTATACATTTGTGACATAGGCAAGATGAGTGTGTATAAGTTTTTGAAATTACTTAAAAAAGGCAATATGTACCTACATATAAATTAACAAATTCACAAATACATAAACAAATTCAAGAGCAGAATGTAATTTTAAAAAAGAAAGAGGAAGAAAATACATATACAAAATGCAAACATTTAGCAAAATAGCAAATAAAACCATCAACCTCTTGTGGGTCATTCCACGCCAAATCAACAAGAGCCCGCGCACTTAGGTCTCAAAAAATTCTGAAAATATTACCAAGTGTACCCGTGGTACTTAAGAGAAACACTGTAAGTTTATTTGAATGAGAGATGTATTCTCTCCGTGTTACAGCCAATTTTACTGGGGGAGGGGGATGCCCATTTTGTTCACACTCTTTTTTTTTGTCAAAGTTCACAAGCCCGTAGCTCAATTACCACTTGGTAATATTTTCAGAATAAACGTAGTAGTAATAAAGTAATAAAGTAGTAGTAATAAATACATTTACAGTGTTTCTCTTAAGTACCACGGGTACACTTGGTAATATTTTCAGAATTTTTTGAGACCTAAGTGCGGGGGCTATTGTTGATTTGGCGTGGAATGACCCTTGTTTGTACAGAGTAACTTCTCAAAGCAGATTATCAGGTTCTTTCCGCTGGTAGGCCTATTAATTAAATCACACAGACAGGTCGGTGTGGAGTTCCATTCCTTCTTCACAGTGTATCTGAAAATAATAGGGCAGTCATGGGTAAGTGGTTAGGGCGTCAGACTTGTAGCCCAAAGGTTGCCAGTTCGACTCCTGACCTGCCAGGTTGGTGGGGGAGTAATTAACCAGTGCACTCCCCCATTTTTCCTCCATGACTGAGGTACCCTGAGCATGGTACCGTCCCGCCGCACTGCTCCCTTTCGGGCGCCCCTTACACGGGTGATGCATAAATGCAATTTTGTTGTGTGCTGTGGAGTACACAGAGTTGGAGTTTCCCAGTTGGGCTTTCACTATAGGGCAGTTAAGTGGGGAATAACCAAAGTCATTTCATGCTTCTCTTTAAGGCCGTCTCTTACATGTTGGTTATGTTGTAATAGTTGTCCCTGTTGCAGATTTGAGCCAATCTCCTTTTCGCCCTCTTGGCAAACCTTAGTTTGCCTCTATTCTTCACGGTAACTGTGTATTCATGGGCCTTCAGTTTCGAATAGTAGTCTGAAAACTTGTTGAAGAGCATAGAAATAGGCATGCCGTTCAGTATTATCCCCAAAGAAATGCAGCCAAAGGCAAAGATGCGTCCAAATATGGTCTCTGGGTACACGTCTCCATATCCCACCGTTGAAATGCTGACCTGGAACACAGACGCGTAATTGGTTAATGGTGGCATTGGCACACATTCATTAGATCCAATTACAAGAAGGGATAATCACAGAGGGGAAGTTCTACCAGTACCACCACATGGTGACAGGACAGGGGATGCGTTCACATTACAGATGAGGTTTTAGATTCAACAACTGTCATATTTGCAGCGAGGCACACCAGTTATAATGCGTTATCATCCAGATCGCTTACATGATGAGATTTGACTCAAATACTTGAATTTTGGCACCTGGCAATAATACGAGTTTAAGATATATGTAAATGTATTTTTTTATCTACTACACATCAACACACCACAATCACAACAAATCTCTTTTCCAAATGCACATCACATTTCCTTTTTGCATCACACCTTGTGATGATGGCACACAGCGCATTATTTTCCTGGTTGGGTAACATAACTAACAGACACTGTCGGAAAACCCTCTATGTCTTTTTGGTTGCACTTTATCTTTTTAATTACACACAACCTTCTGTATCTTTTTTGGCTGCACTTTTTTATCAGTGGGAAAGCATCATTTGCTATTTTGACCTATTTTAGATCAGGGAAACTAAGGGAAGCCTGTCCTGTCCATCAAAATCCTAAATGACCAATACCCTTTGGACTGTGGCAATACAATACGGTTGTTGTTGTTAAGATCCAAACATAGTTGCATAGTGAATGTGGACCCCACCATGACATGACCAGGACCCCGTTTCTCAAAAGCATGGTTGCAAACCAGTTAGCAATGACACTGTCAAGAAATGCACCCAAGGTCTATACTGACAGCTTTTGTGTCTGGCCAGTGTTATGTCTGACAAGTTAAATTGTTCATTACAGAGTGCACTAAAGAAGGCCCACTGCTTTGTGGACAAGCAAACATTTTCGATTCAGGTACCCCACACAGAGCACAGTAATGGACAAGTGAACATGTCTGATTCAGGCAATATGTGCTGTCCACATAGGCGCCAAATGAAGTAGGGGGGGCATGGACCTTTTAGACCCCCCCAGAGATTGAGGTGGAGGGGCAAAAAAAAACAATAACAGTGAAAAGTTGATTTGTGCTTCAATCTACCTGTGCACACACTTCAGTCATCATAACAACGTTCTACAATTTTTTTGGAGTTGGCGCCCTTTGGCCTGTGCATTCATACTTACAGCAGCCCACCACCACGCGTGGGGTATGCTGGTGAAGTTGGTCCGCGGGACCTCTCGCTCCACCGTGTACACCATGGCCGAGAAGGTGAAGATGCCCATGGCGATGAAGAGCAGCAGGCAGCCCACCTGCTGGTAGCACTGCTTCAGGGTGAAGCCGAAGGCCCGCAGCCCTGTGGAGTGCCGGGCCAGCTTGAGTATCCTGAAGATGCGCATCAGTCGCATGATGCGAAGCGCCTGGCCCAGCTTGCCCACCGTCCTCATGTCACTCACAGCCTTGTTGTCCTGCTGGCTGTCGAAGCACTCCAGCACCATTTGCAAATAGTGCGGCAAAATGGCGATCAAGTCCACGGTGTTTAGCATATTTCTGGAGAAGTGTCCCAGGTCCGGCGTGGACACCAGACGCAGGAGGTACTCCGCGGTGAAGACGGCGAGGCAGACGTCCTCCACGATTTCCCAGTGCGTCATCCCGCTCAGCACGCCCGTCGGCGCCCGGTACTGCATCTCCTTCACGGAACTCAGCGTCATGGCAACCAGCGACAGCATCACAAACATGCTGGAGGTCACCGAGATGAGCTTGGCAGGCACCGAGGAGAACGGGTTCTCCATGAGGTTCCAGAGCTTTCTCCGCACGGACCCCAAGCACATCCCCTTGAACACCTCCTCGTTCTCCTCCACCTCCTGCTCGCCCAGCAGCTCGCTCTGGATCTTGAGCTGCTCGTCGATCTCGTCCTGCCTCTCCTCCAGCATGATGCGGCAGCAGCGGTGGGAGTTCTTGACGCGCACACCCCAGTAGTTGATCTCCTCCAGGAAGTTGCGCGGACACAGCTCGTCCTTGATCCAGAGCACCCCTGTCCTGTAGAAGATAAGATTACATTAGATTCTTTATTGTCCCTGTAGCGAAGGGGAGTAGAGTTGCCCAGCCGGGACTCGAACCCGGACCTTCTGGGGTGCTAAACCGGGGCTCTGACCGCTGCACCAAAGAGCCGGTCAGTGTGACAGTCAGAACACACCCACAACCCTAGTGATGGTCACTCCATCACAGTCCCATAGGGATATTTGGTTTCAGATCAGACTGTTCAGTTCCATCAGGTTAAATCTTGTAGTAGCATCAAAGAAAAAAATTAAAAAGTGGTGAACAGTGAAGAAGCAGTGTCGCCCTCTTCCTTGTGTGAACTGTAGATCTTGTAGTAGGCCTACACATCTCATTTGCTAAACATATAGACACCATTTTCACACATAGATACACAAACATCCTCAGACATTCACATACAATACATATACTCACATCTATTCATATACACTCCCAATATACACTCCTCTACCACTGGCGTAACGAAAGTACTTCAGGCCCCCCTGCAAACTACAAAGAATGGGCCCCCGAATGAAAAAAGAGGGCCTAATATCATGTGGAGGGGGCCCGTTTCTTCAAGTCAAGGGCCCATGTGGGCCCCCCGCCTTGTATGGGCCCCTCTGCCTCGCGGGGGCTGCAGGGGTATATTTAACGCTCCTGTCCTCTATACACACACTCCTCTACATACCTGTAGAAGCTGGCGATGCAGTTGAACACGTCCGGGTCGCGGTCAAAGAAAAACTCGTTGCTTTTGACCACGTAGTCGTCGCACAGGCGCAGCTTCTTGTCGTGATCCGTGTAGGTTGCCAGCTTGCCGAGTCTGGTCATGGGGTACTTGGCGACGACCCCCTGGGCGATTCGAAAGGTCTTTCCACCGACGTTGATGTTGAGCATGTAGTTCCGGACAGGCGAGGAAGACATGTGGGGTGGTAGGAACACCTCATCTTCCTCGTTCTCACCGGCATAAAGATCATAGATGTCATAATGCAGGTCGTTCAGGGACCCCCACTGCTTGATCGAGGTGTCCTTCACAAATGGAATCGGACTATACAGAGGTGCTGCGTCTGTATTTCCCAAGTCGCTTACTTTGTAGTTCGGGAACAGGCTGGGCCTTCTGCTCCTCGGCAACATGCTGACCTGCTGCTTGCTTGCTTGCTTCCGGCAGAATGAGCTCTGTCACTGCCCCTGCCCCTGGTCGTGGGTGTACATCTAAATCAGGCGGCTTGAACTTCCCTCTCTTAATGCCGCCCTGATTTAAGCGGTGACGATGTGACTGCAAGCAGGCCTGCCTGCCTGTGCTGTCCAGCAGGGCATGTCTGAGCGGCGTGGTGTGCACGTTGAGAGCATGTTAAATACCATTATCCTCCCTTAAGCCCATGCTGTCGCTGTGACGACCCAGCCATGACTTGCTGCAGTCAGTCAAACTGTCAGACTGTCATTAGTGCAAGACAAGTTCAAAGATACATTGGTGATGTTACTGATTGAGCATGGGGCTTCAGGGCTTGTTTCTGGGTTTGATAAACCATGACTTTGTTTGCTACCTATCCCTGGTATGGTAGGTACTTTTTCACATGCTTCAGTTGTATGTGGCTGGACTGAACACCAAAACTTGCTCAGCAACAACTGTTCAAATATGACCATTTTATTGATACATCTTTCAAATAAATCTTTGAAAGTCCTTTTAAGAATAAGATGTCATGGTCATTCTGATATTAAACAAAACCTTACCTTACCTCAACTAGGTGACCTAAAATAAAGAGGTAAGTAGGGAAATTAAAGAGGGTAATTCAATTAAAGACGCAAGCCTCTCCCACGTAAAATTGGCTCTTAATGCGCCACTGATCATATGACTTCACAACTAACCACAAGAGTAAGGTGTTAACTAAAATGAATGATGTTTTATTCAATCCTTTCACATAATAAGACCGGAATTGGGTTAAAGTATTGACAAGATTGTATTTCTATCTGGAGGACTGCTATTGCATAATGTATCTACACATTCTAATGGGCATTGGTAAAAACTTGCCTGAGGTCTTTGGGAGGCTTTACAGTATGTGTGCAGGCCAGGGTGGGATATCATCAGATTTGAATGCAAAGTCCACAAACTTCCTAATTTTGTCTTTAAGGAAATGCCATTGCATATCATGCACACATTACAAGATGAGCTCAAGTTGTTTCTAACAGGCGATGCAGACCTCTGAATAAACAGTATTTTTTTCTTTTTAAAGCATTTCACTTCTTTGTGACTGTACAGCATCGTTGCGTGAGTAGCTTAGACATTCTTAACAGATTAGCTACTTCAATGGATCAGATTAGAGATCGTTATCATTTTAGGGCAACAACAAGTGGAGAATGGGCAACTTCCTAATCTGTGTGTAGCAGATGCCCAGTCCCTCTGTTGAGGAACTGTGTTGACAGAGGTCTGGGTCATGTCGGGGCATATGGTTTAAGGCCTAGACGTGGTCTTGTCATCGATTCCTGCTCAGGTTTTAAGCATGGGACTGTTTTAAATGCAAACCACTTAGCTAATGAAATTACAGTGTGCAACATGATATTATGTAAAACCTTTGGTTCATGTAAACAAAAACCTTACATGAACCTGCATGATGGTCATGTCAATATAAAACTCTAGCACAAACATTTATTTTAAACAGTTTAAAAGAAATTTTGCATTACATTTGTAATGTATGTGTAGGGGCAGTCATGGGTGAGCGGTTAGGGCGTCAGACTTGCATCCCAGAGGTTGCCGGCTCGACTCCCGACCCGCCAGGTTGGTGGGGGGAGTAATCAACCAGTGCTCTCCCCCATCCTCCTCCATGACTGAGGTACCCTGAGCATGGAGCCCTATCTCACGCCTTTCGTAAAGTCTTCACGAAAAAAATTGAGTAATTTTCGTGGTGCATTCACGTTATTGCCCGCCTTTCGTAAAGTCTTCACGAAAATAATAGATTAATTTTCACGCTGCCTATTCACTTGAATTGCCCCACTGCTGCTATGGTTATCCAAACGTCTGCAGGGGCGGGGAGGGGGTGCTGACAGAACACTGCTGATACACTCGGGACTCACTAATTCGACGCCCTTTCGGTACTTACGCCTTATGTCCCCTAAACCTAAACCTAAACCTAACCCTAACCTTAACCCTACTTAACCCTAAACCTAACCCTAACCCTAACCTTAACCCTAACCTTGACCCTAAACCTAACCCTAAATTGCTTGTTTGAAATGTTTGATTACCATGTGACGGTAGGCTACCGAAAGGGCATCAAACTAGTGGGTCGCTAGGCAACAGTCGGGCAATTCAAGTGAATAGGCAGCGTGAAAATTAATCTATTATTTTCGTGAAGACTTTACGAAAGGCGGGCAATAACGTGAAAGCACCACGAAAATTACTCTATTTTTTTCGTGAAGACTTTACGAAAGGCGTGAGATACTGTTAGAGCATGGTACCGTCCCACCGCACTGCTCCCCATGGGCCGCCACTGAGGGCTGCCCCCTTGCACAGGTGAGGCATAAATGCAATTTCGTTGTGTGCAGTGTGCAGTGTGCTGTGGAGTGCTGTGTCACAATGACAATGGAAGTTGGAGTTTCCCAATGGGCTTTCACTTTCACATGTAGGCCTACATTGTATGTATCATTGTAATATGTAATGTAATGTAATACATTTTTTTGCATGGGTGGTGGTGGTGGTGAAAAACAGACAAAATCATCAAACTCCAAAACATTATTACAGAACCAGATAGCTAGCCCTATGCCATCAAAAAATTATAGTCCTCCTAGCAGATTGTGAATGGGTCATACAATTACCTGAGAATGAGTAGGCATGCGCATCATTGGATGTAGCCTACCTGCAGAATGGCCATTGGCATAGCGGTCTATGAAAAACAAATTACATTATGTTAAAATACAACAAGATAAGAATGAAGAATAACATCCGATAAAACACATTTCAAGTATATGACAAGACCCAGTAGGTTTGGTTTCATAGTTGGCCCACGTTTTTGACTTTTTGGGGATGTCTGCCCAGTGCCTGTCAACTTTGACCTCGGTAAAGTTGAGGCAAATCGGGTCAAAACAAAACATGGCTGCCACCGAAGTGGGATGTGAACACTACGTACGCAACTGCCGGCTGAAAGTGAGCATTGAATTCCGTTGAAATACTGATGTTTAGTTTTCACCAGAGTATTGTGCGTCTCCTCCATGTAATGTCTTGATATTATTCCTTGCTGTTTGGCTGACATGATGTATATTGACCAAACCACAAAGCTAACGTAAATGTGGCTATCGTAGCTGTGTGATATGGCAAGCTAGCAGTTAGTTGAAAGCTGAAAAGAATGGTTCCCTGCATTCTAAATTAAATGTAACGCCCCGCCAAAATAGTAAGACATGTTTGACACGCTTGCCTCAGCATTCTCATTTGCCAAGAGACGGCAAAATCAATGTGCTCCTAAACTGTCATTGAGATTTGTTCCTAACATCTGTCAGGCAGTGCGTCGAGCTAACGTTAGCTGGTTGTGCTAACTAGCAAACTTTTAACTGTCCCATTTGTTTATTTCCCTGAATTCTGAATAAGTTGGTGTTACCTCACATATAAGTCTACGATAACTGTGTGATCGCTTAATATAAACACTTGATGTTGTACAGGCACCATGCTGTGGGAAGTTCTACGTCTGCAGGTTGTGCCACGATGCAGAGGAAGACCATGAAATGGACAGGTTCCAAGTCAAGGAGGTCCAGTGCATCCCATGCAATGCGGTGCAGGAGGTACCGTTAGCTGTTACCTAATCTAAACACAGTTATTACACCATTATTATGCACATGTCGGTGTATAGCGAATTGTGTCAACAGGTGGCTTGCAGAACTAGTTTGTTGACAAAATTACTACCGCGAGACCTAAATGCTGCTTACCATTTCGTTTTCAGGCACAGCACGCTTGCAAGGAGTGTAACGTGGAATTTGGGGAATATTACTGCGGCATTTGTCACTTGTTTGACAAGGACAAAAAGCAGTACCATTGCCAACCGTGTGGCATATGCAGGTGAGCGTGCAGTTTCCTGTGGTATGGCTGCTGGGATGTTGATCAGTGTTTAAGTGTGGATGTGGATGGCATTCCTGCAGTAAAAGCAATGCCAATATCTTTGGTGAATGTAAATGCTCATAACCATCTCTGGAAGATATATGTTGGGGTTTACTTCAGCTTCATTGTTGCCAGCGCATTTTGTCTAAAAAAGATAGTATAAATCAGTGACGTGCAGTGAAGGGTATGGTAGGGTAGGCAGTAAATATAGAATATATATCTATTTATATATATATATATATTAACGGTGGGTTCGGTCCTCCCCCAGAAAAAAATGTATTTCTTAGATGCAATTTCCTGCATTTTAACCAAATCTGGAGAGTAACTATCAGCTAAAAACTTTTACAAAAGACTAAAAACTTTGAACAAATAGTCCCCTTTCATGCAGATCTGAAATGTAACGTGTGTGTGTGTGTGTGTGTGTGTGTGTGTGTGTGTGTGTGTGTGTGTGTGTGTGTGTGTGAGAGAGAGAGGGGGGCCTTATGCCACAAGGTATGGTTTGAATAGGCAAATAGGCCTATTCACATAAACATGCTGATATGGTCTTTAACCCTTTGGAGACGGCGCATAGAAATATCGTGCACTGGGGAACGATGGCGTTGTGGTTGTTATGGTAATAAAATAAACATCTGCCGATAAAAAAAAAATGTTGTACTGACATTACTACAACCCAACCAATCAAAAAATAAAGACTTGGAAATGCTTAGTTGTGATTGGTAGCTAGGTTTATCTGTCATGTTAAAGGTACCGCCTTCAACAGCTGAGCGGCAACTCGAACATCCAGCTGACGCTCACAGCTGGATATTGACGTTCACTTGTTATGATGGCTGCTCCACCTCGCAAGCGCGTCCGCTACAGCCGGGATGAAGTGGTGGCTATGATGACAGAAAATAACAACGAGAGCGATATTGACAGCGAAACCGGTGGTCTTTCAAGTGATGAGGAGTTTGCCTTGGACGAGGAGTTGCGAGGAAGCGATTCAGAAACAAGGTACGTGACGACAACTTTAGCTAGTAAGCTAGCCAACTTTTGCCGGTGAAGTTTGAAGCTATCTCGTTGTTGTTTGTTACAGTATGTGGCCCATTGCCTCTGCTAATATGAAATGATGTTTGAAAAGGGCATAGGTTTTGATCGAGTATTCATTTCTATCAGAGGAGAAAATAATGAGCTGTACTGTACTCTACTGTAGCGATTCATTCATTCAATCTGTCAGCCCGTAGGTATTACCTCAGTCTGTCAGACGCGTCAATATTCTGAGATGGTCCTCCCGACGCTCACTTATTTTCCTCTGGAAAATTTATATTTTCCATGAGTTTTATATGTAAAGGAAGTAGCGTTAGTATCTCTGAAGCCCCTATTTAGCTCATTAGATGTATCAGCACATTTTGTGCTTTTCTGTTCAAGAGGTCCAAGCTATGACGATAGCCTATTTTGTAGTCTATTTTGTTTTCCACAAATAAGATAGCCAACTTTTGCCGGTGAAGTTTGAAGGTATCTCGTTGTTGTTTGTTACAGTTTGTGGCCCATTGCCTCTGCTAATATGAAATGGTGTTTGAAAAGGGCATAGGTTTTGATCGAGCTTTAATTTCTATCAGAGGAGAAAATAATGAGCTGGTCTACTGTAGCGATTCATTCATTCAATCTGTCACCCCGTAGGTATTACCTCAGTCTGTCAGACGCGTCAAGATTTTGAGACGGTAGCATACTCCCGTCACGCTCACTTACTTTCCTCAGGAAAAAATATATTTTCATGAATTTTATATATAAAGGAAGTAGTGTCTCTGAAGCCCCTATTTAGCTCATAAGATGTATCAGCACATTTTGTGCTCTTCTGTTCAAGAGGTCCAAGCTATGACAATATTTTTTGCATATGCATGACTATAGGCTACCAATCTAAATTCATGAGGAGGAAAAAAGGCCATTTTACTGGAAGCATCTAAATGCACACTCCATGAATTAACAATGTTTATGTAACTTAGGCCTGTAGTCCTATGTGAATCATTGTGCAAGTTTTATACTGAAAATCTGTTTTATTGCATGTCATATATGGAGCCAACACAATGTGCTCAAAAGTATTATGTGCTGTCTGAGTGAGCCAACATTTTATGATTGTATGATCACCAGTGTTGTTCTCTGCTTCCCTTCTAGCTTTCATCCGGAACCAGCAGATGACCTAGAGCCTGCATCACCGAACTCAGGTCAACTGCCAAGGAGCGATACGGGTAGAGGACGAGCTGGCGGACCAAGTGGAGGAGGCCGAGGCAGAAGAGGAGGAGGAGGAGGAGGAGGCGGAGGCGGAGGAGGGGAAGGCAGAGGAGGCAGAAGCAGAGCAGAAGGGGGCAGAGGACGAGGAGGCAGAGGAGGAGGCAGAGGAGGAGGAGGAGGACGAGGAGGCAGAGGAGGAGGCAGAGGAGGAGGAGGAGGAGGCAGAGCACGGGCATCAGCTTCCAGGGTCAGAGGAGGAGTTGGGTCACTGCAGCCTGTGTTTGGTACCAACTCTTACAACACACCAGACACACCAAACCAGCTACCACCATTCACACCACTAAGACCACCAGGCTTACACCTGCCTGCAACACTCCTCAGGGGTGCAATGAGCTGTGCTCTTGATTTTTTTAAGTTGTTTTTCACAGTGGAGGTCATGACACAGATTGCACAGCATACCAATGCATATGGTTGGAGTGCTGTGCTGCATAAGCCAACATATGCCAACAAGCATGGCGAGTGGGTAGATACCACAGCAGAGGAGCTCTACAAGCTGGCAGGACTTTTATTGTACATGGGACTAGTAGACGTCAGCCCTACCAGTCGTTACTGGAGCAAAAAGAGCCTGTATCATGGTCTGTGGGGACGTTCTTTTATGACACGCGACCGATACAAGGCCTTGATGGCTATGCTCCATATCGTAGACCCCAGTGCTGAAAGTGACTCAGAGAAGCTGTCCAAAATCTCCACCTTCATGGCCCACATCAAAGACCGGTGCATGAGTCTTTATCAGCCATTTCAGCAGGTTGCTGTTGATGAACGTATGGTAAAGTCTAAGCATCGCTCTGGAATTCGACAATTTATGCCAAACAAACCAGTAAAGTGGGGAATCAAATTGTGGGTTTTGGCAGACAGTGCCAACGGGTATTCATTTGATTTTAATGTGTATATTGGGAAAAGAGCTGGGCATAAAGTGTCTGAAAATGGTTTGGCCTATGACACGGTGATGGAGCTGGCCGCACCACTCCTACACCAGGGTTACCACTTTTATTTTGATAATTTCTATTCGTCAGTCAAGTTAATCAAGGACTTATATACCTCATTAACACCAGCCACGGGGACGGCAAGTGAGAACAGGAGGAACTTCCCTGACTCGATGAAAAAGGGAAAGGAATGGGCCAAAAGCCAAGAACGGGGGGGCATGAGATGGGAAAGGGATGGTGTGTGTCTTGCCCTGCAGTGGATGGACAGTAGGCCGGTGACTGTGCTCTCCACCATCAGTAATGCCAATGATTTTGTTATTGTGCAGAGAAGAGAGAGAAATGGTGAGAGGTGGCGCACACTGCAGGTGCAACAACCCAGGGTAATACAACAATACAATCAGTTCATGAATGGTGTGGACAGATCTGACCAGCTCATGACCAATAACAATGTCTTGAGGAAGTGCATGAAATGGTGGAAAACTCTTTTTTTTCATATGGTGGACATGGCTGTTGTTAACAGCTTCATTTTGTTTCAGTTGCACAGGTCACAACAGCCAGATAATGTTTTGTTAAAACGGCCTAGGCAGTATTCGCTGGGGGAGTACAGGGAGGAGTTAGTCAGACAGTTGGCAGGGTTGGAGGAATATGCCGATCCTCCAGTGTTCAAGCCTCCAAAGAGGGAGCAAGGAGCTTTTCACACTGTGCACCTACCAAAATTTAGCACTACCAAGCGTAATTGTAAAGTGTGCTATGCGAGGACCAAGAAGGAATACAAAGTATATTCTTTCTGTGATGCGCCTCAATGTAAAGTGTATCTGCACTGTACAGCAGAGAAAAACTGTTTTGCACTTTGGCACAGCCAAGACTATCACAAGGAATTGTGAGACAGTGTGTTTCTTGAAAATGTGTTCTGTTCGGGATGAGCAGATTGTCACTATTATTATTTTATTTATTTATTTCAGTGTTATTTATCTATGAATGTATTCATCTATTTATAAATGTAAATATTTCTATGAAGGAATCTATGCATTGTTTTTCCATTGTTATTAACAACAACAACAAAAAAGGGGGTGGGGGGTGGTGGTGGGGGGGGTCATCTGTATTCATCCAATTGTTCAATACATCCATTGTCCTGTTTCAATCCAAATACTCTATCAAATACATTTTTTACAAACAGGAAACAATAAAGAAATGGTTTATTGCACCAGATTTTGTTGTATTTTTGTATTCACTTCTAGTGCATAGCTAGTTCTCTCTTCTGGTAATGTGAATGTCAGTAAAAGAATTCTCGCAGCATTCTAAATTGATATAACTGTTTTTTTGCACCCATAACTAAATGTATCATATCTTTTTAACAGTATGTCCTAGCCACATAAACTTTATACCTTTATGTAGCACACAAAATTCTGAACATTTGATACACTCTATATTTTTGTCTATCTAGTACAGAAATATGTCAAAAAAGGATTTATGTCTGGAATTTTCCTTTTTTTAACGGATTTTTGTACAAGTACCTACTGATCTTTGTCAAGATATTTCATTAATGAATGAAAACTATATGCTGAAATTTATATCATTTTGTAGCTCTGGTTCTCCTGATTACAATGGTATATAGAACACATTTGGTGTATGTAACACAACTTAGAAACACTGAATTTTATGGAAGGTCTTCATGCAGCACCACAAAATAGAATCTTTATCATCGTCGCGAAAGGGTTAATGTGCAACAAATTAGTAGGCCTATGTTTCTCTAAATACTGTAAATATAAAGTAGGCTATAAGATGCCATCAGTGCTTAACCACCACAGCTCTAATAACTAAATAAGTAAATAGGCTACACTATTTAGACATTTGGACATTGTCAGTAGACCTAAATCTGAAACAATAAGTGAAAAAATAATTTCAATTTCTTGAAAAGGCCAGCTACACTTATTTGTTTTGCCAAATTGCCAAATTAGCTCCAGGACCCATACTTTGTACACCTTTAAGGACCTGTAGGCCTACATTTTACAATAATAATTTAGAAAGCTACAACATTTTGGGGGGAAAGCTTTAAGTTTTGGCTTTAGCAGTTGATTTTGTTGCTCTTCTGTTTATTCTGTTGCAAATGCCAGGGCGTTTCACATGGATGGAGGGTGGCACAGTGTAGCCTACTTTTGAAGATAAAATGTCTAGTTCACCAACTGTGAATCACACCATAGCATGTGAGGGGGAAACGATTTACATTTAGCAATAAACCAACCTAGGTAACAGCTCCTGCCTCACTGCCGCGTTTTGTGCTGATAATCAAACACTCACAGACAAGAAGGAAAGTAGGCAAGGGGGCGGGTTGCTTGCAAACATGACCCGTGCATTCAGACAGTATCGAGTAAACCAACGAAACCACTTCTGAGACTCATTCTTGTGCGTGATAGTATTCTCAAACACTTCAGCTACGGTTGTGCAAGGTGTTTCAAATAAAGTCAATTTGTGAGTGCGGAAGCACTCCGAGAAACCATCCCCAGTCAATCGTCCTGTTCCACGTTGATCTCGACTCGCACACCGCGCACTTCAAAAGAACGCAGCTGCACTTGCTAACAGGCTCCACACAACTCACGCATTGCGTAGTCATCATCATAATAAATTAGGGAAATGGAGTCATGTCGTACGCTCAAAAAACAATCTCGCGTCCATAATAACACACACACGGTCTATTCATGTCCACCACCGCACAACCAATCTTCAATGTCAACACCCTGACAAACGGTGACAACAAAAGGCACCACGAAAAAACTTGAGCATGTTCATGTTAAAAGGCTACCCGCAGCATAATAATTAGATGAATCTTACCTTAAAGCAGAATCACAAGTAGGCTGTGTTTTTCATGCAAGCTAGTTCCATTAAAAGCCCGGGGTGGTTGACATGATGAAGACATTTTGTCCCAGTGCAAACTACTTGAAGCTGCTACCCATCTGATGTTGAATATTTCCACAATGCAGCGATTGCAAACGGCTCAGCTGTCTGTCACTTGAACCGTCTTTCTTGCTACTTCTCGGCATTTTTTAAAATAATAAAGACAAAAAGCCAAAGACTGCCATGTTTTCTTTCCGATACGGCTAGAGATTTGAACAAGCCTTGCCTTGCTAGTTGTTGCTATCATAGCTGCCTGTAGGGCAGAAATTGGCTACTACCTGAATTGTAACAATTTTTCATTTTGGGCGCTGTGATTGGCTCACATACTCCCGCCACAGAGTAAAGGCTCTGCTTTTAGTCCCATTGACAAGCTATGTGACAACTTAATACGCATGCGCAAACTTTTACATTGACAGCATTGAAGGCAGGGTAGGCAGAGGAAAAGCGAGCCTTACCGGGCTGCCTGGCTGGCATTCGAAAGCTCTGCTTTCAGCCTGTCTCTGCTACCAGCCGGGACTGCGCGTTGCCACGGCAACCTGCCCAAGCCTGAGCGCTTTGCTTCGTGCGATTACTTAGGTTTTTGATCGTTGTCCTGTGTATACTGTACTTTAAACAGCTCATAATTTATGCTGAATCAATGTTATTGTTGTGTAGGCCTATGTGAACTCTGAAGAATATTTTTTTAAACACGTGTTAGTTTTTATTTTTAAGACATTTATCCCAGGGTAGGCACTGCCTACCCTGCCTACCCTGACCGCACGTATAAAATGTAGCAGCCACTAGCAGCAATGTAGCCTATCTGGAGTAAACCTCACTACCGGTATATCTAGGTAGGTCAGTGGTAAACCTCAAACAACTGTCCACAATGCATTGTGCCATCAACAATGTATCTAAAGTGAACAACACAATGGCAGAAGTTGCAGCAGTTGCTTCTCTGACATACGAGGGACTCATTAACCCATCACCTGGGGTTAGGGCCGCTGACAGCTTTCACTGGGCCCAGGACAAAGTAATCTGAAAGAGCCCCCAGGCCAATAGATACAATGTAATGAGGACCCAATTCTTGGCCCCCTCAATCCCTGTCCCCTTTGCCCCCCCTGTCAGGGAATACAAAACACCTGCCATGCCGTGTTGATGACACTCCAGTATGATGTGTGGCTTCTGGAATAGGCCTACAAGAAAAGTAATTTAACAATGTAAATGGGGACACAATGGGGTTATTTGCTGTCAACTGTAAGATTTTGGTGTATCTGCGCTAGAGTGCTGTGGCCATTTTTTTCTGATGTCAGACTGGAAGTATGAGTGTGGGTGTGACTCGGCATGACACAAGATTTTGTGCAGTGCTACAATTTACATATGTGGCGAACATCAATTCATATCATTGATTATCATTGAACACGGTGTCTTTAAATTACCCTTTAAGTATGTATTTTGTGAATCTACCAGCTACTGGTTTGTTCTTGAACCGTCAGTTTGACCAGAATAATGAACATTCTCCTATGTGGCCTACATGTGAAGTCGGTGAGCATCATCATTTTTGCTGTCTGTCAGACAGCAAAGTTTTGAGTGTTGAAATGTCATTTTCTCATGACATTTGCTTGTTTGTTTGTTTGTTTCTTTCTTTCTTTCTTTCTTTCTTAGGATCGGTCCAAGGGAGAAATACTTTCACTGTGAAAAGTGCAATTTGTGTTTAGCGTGTAATCTTCAAGGGAATCATAAGGTACTTTTTTATGCCTTCATTAAGACGTTTGATGATTTTGTATCTAACACTGTTTTTCAATGGACAAATTGTGTTAAGTGATATATGCACTCTTTTGATTTCAGTGTGTGGAGAATGTGTCGAGACAGAATTGTCCAGTTTGCATGGAGGTATGTCAACACCCTTTTTTGGCCTTCAGAATATCATTATTAGTCTTGGATTTTTTTTGGTGTTTTACTTCAGACAACTAGCTCTGATTTAGACAAAATATGTGAAATGCTCAATGTCAAAGTTTTCGTCATGTCTTGACGTGTTTTTGTTCATTTCTATCTTTTTTTCCTGCTGTGGTTATTTTAGTTTATTCAAATTGTGTATTCTTCTACAAATGATGTACATTTATATTATTCTTCGGGTTAAAGTTGTGTTTTGTACTACATTACTTGTCTTTCAGGATATTCATACATCTAGGATAGGGGCAGATGTCCTTCCTTGTGGTCATTTATTACATAAGTATGTTGCACTTCAATTGTCTTTAACATTATTTGTTGACATTTAAATATTCATAAACTGTACTTTTGAAGAATAATCTGGTTTGTTTTCCCTTTGCAGGACTTGCTTCATGGAGATGTGCAAAACAGGGTAAAGTATACATTTTACATATATGGAATTCTGGCTTTTTACATCTGTGTATATGGTCAATGACAATCATTTCTTCTGTTACCTACCAGTTTATCCTCCTGAACATGTGTCAGTCAAAATAGCACCAACTTAGTCTTCCAGCACTAGGTCTAGTATCTAATGTGGGACTGTTATTATTTTGTGTGTGTGTGTGCGTGCGTGTGTGCGCGCGCGTATGCATGCCTGTGCGAGCATTTTCTCACATGAACCCTGCACAGTTGGTGCCTTCTTGGCAGCCTCCAGAGCTGATGTGGGAATGTGTAATTGAAAGCACTTTGAGTCAGTAGTTTAGAGTTGTGATATTGTGCTATTTATATACACTCACCGGCCACTCCATTAGGAACACCTCTCTAATGCTGGGTTGTACCCTCTTTTGCCTTCAGAACTGCCTACAACAAAACTCGGGTAGGCTGTGGCATTCCAACAAAGATAAATTGGTACTAATTGGCCCAAATTGTGCTAAGAAAATGTCCTTATGCCATTATATCCCCAGCCTGAAATGTTGATGTAAAGCAGGGTTGACCCATGTTTTCATGCTCTTGACGCCAAATTCGGACCATTCTACCTGCGTGTTGTAGTAGATATCAAGACTCATCAGACCAGGCAACATTTTTCCGATCTTCTAGTGCCATTTATGGTGAGCCTGTGTAAATTGTTGCCTCATTTTCGTGTTCTTAGCTGACAGGAGTGGCACCAAATGTGGTTTTCTGCAGCTATAGCCCATTTGCCTCAAGATTTGATGTGCTGTGTAATCAGGGATTCTCTTATGCATACCTCGGTTGTAATGAGTGTTTTTTTTTACTTAATGTTGCCTTTGTATCAACTCAAACCAGTATGGCTATTCTCCTCTGACCTCTGCCATCAACAAGCCATTTTTGCCCACAGAATCGCTGCTCACTGCATTTTTGTTTTGTTTTTCGTACCATTCTTTGTAAACCCTAGATATGGTTGTGCGTGAATATCTCAGTAGATCAGCCATTTCTGACATTCTCAAATCAGGCCCTTCGGCACCCACAGCCATGCCATGTTAAAAGTCATGTAAATAACCTTTCTTCCACATTATAATGCTCGGTTTGAACTCTATCAGATCATCTCGGCCATGTCTACATGCACAAATGCATCGAGTTGCCACCATGTGATTGGCTGATCAGAAATTTGCCTCAATGAACAGTTGTAACAGGTGTTCCTAATGTAGTGGCCGGTGAGTGTATATTTGATTGATTGAAGTTGGTGGGGTGTTAGCCGGTATCATAGACATGTTCCTGTCTTCGGAGGAAACTTCGGGCTGCTATGGTTCTGACCGGAGATTCTACAGTGCTCTCTGTTCTAGAGTGTTTGGTTGTGACATTGCTGTTGCTTTACCTGCAGCTCCTACCGATGCCCACTCTGCATGCACTCCGCTTGCGACATGCAGGCCTACTGGGAAGAGAGGGACAAGGAAATAGCGCAGTCACCAATGCCTACTGAATATCAGGATGCTACCGTCAAGGTATTTCTTTTTTCATTTCATTTTATGATGTTTATTTGCATTGACCACACACACACACGCACACGCACACACACACACTGCAGATCATCACTGTTAAAGGGGTTTCACTACACATGTGACAGTGTCCTCTTTCACACCATCCGAGCACACATTTGATAAGCAGTAGGCCGGGTTCAAACAGGGTGGGGCAAGTCTGACTGACTTAACCATTTTAGCCTAAGTCACCTGCAAAAAAACGCCTGCTAAATACCTAAGCCTTTTTTACGAAAAGGTGCTCTAAGCCTATTCAATAAAAACCTAAATATCTCAGCCTCCGAAACACTCAAAAACATGAAATGAATTGCATTTAAAAGTAAAGACTTGCATTAGAATGTGTTCACTCAGTTCAACCTACCTACAGTTTTAATTCAAATCTCATGAGTCTGCATGCTGCGTCTCTGCAGCTCCAGGCGCCTAGATCAATGCAGCGTATGCAGCATCCTGCATCAATGGGTAAATGAAGGATGCACTTTAGACATGCAGTTGTATTGGTCATGCTGTCCTTGGCATGTCAGAACCTGATGCTGTGGCATTTAATTTGGAGATCCTGAGCATTCTTGGTGGCATGTGTTTTTTTTTACTTAACGAAAACACACACACACACACACACACACACACACACCTTAACATTCTCCAAATATCACCCCAAAAGTGTTTGCAGTGTTTTGAGGTGTCTGCTGATTTTGCTTCACTTTTGGGATGATATTTGGAGTATGTTGGGAAAAAAAGTACCCATGCCCCCATCAGAATGGCAAGGATCTTGGAAAAGGCTGAACAAACAAATACCGTGTTGTTGGCAGGAATTCTCCTTTAACTTCTTTGCCTCCTCTCCCCTCTCTGCCCATCCGTCTAGATCATTTGTAACGACTGCCAAGCTCATTGCACGGTGCCCTTCCACGTGCTGGGCCTGAAGTGCAGCGGCTGCGGGTCCTACAACACCGCGCAGGATGGCGGGTTGATCCAGCCGCCACAGCCACCAGAACCACAGGAACCTCCACAGCAGCAACAGCAGCAGGACCAGAACCAGCAGGAAGAGGAAGAGGAGGAACAGGAAGAGGAAGAGGACCCTGACCCATGACCAGTTGACCTTTGAACCTCGACCCCTCCCCCCTGAACCAGGTTGCTCACCACCCCGCACCACTCCCTGGAGATTTTTTTTTTTTCTGCAGGGTGGTTAGGGAAGACTCTTTGATATTCTCCACAGATCTCCATAGCCCTGGTAATGAGTATGCTTGAACATAATGAAATGCAGCTTCAAGCTGTTTATGCCCCACTGAAATAATGTAGAAGTGTGTGATGTCTCATGGTGAACCAAACACGGACAAGTTTCCTCATGAATAGTGAAGAGCCATCTTCCCCAACCACCCTGCAAAAAAAAAAAAACCTTTGCACCTTTGCATCATCCACATCCAGTTCCTCCAATGCTAGACTGTGACCACTAGGATACAAACTTATTTCTTTCCAAACTTTTTTTGTCCATTATCTGTAAGCTTAAGGCGATACAGGCATACGGTAAGCAGTGATGGACAACCTGGATTCAAAAGCTATAATACAGTAGCCTTACGCGCCATCCTACGTACTTCCGCCAAAGGATTGGCTCCACTACTTGTCTGGCCCCTGTTTTTTGTGGAGCAGTGTTTAGCGGTAAGATTTTGCTGGCCAACCCTCCCCAGAAAACGACTAATAAGCCTGCGCTATGTTGTTGAGTAACTGTCGGCGATTGGGTGAGAGTTGTCCAATCATTTCAAAATAGAACTGAGTGCAAACTTCCCGCTTCTTGCAATCACATCAGATCAAACAACCTCCAGAGTCTGGAGTCCAGACCATGAATACAAAATTACATGGTAGTATTATGGGGTGGTCAGGACCAGGCTATAATACAGTGCCACATGCTTTCAATAGCCTGGTTTTTGTTGTTCAAAATGCCCCTTGTAGACAGTTAAAACCGGGTGATTTGAAATATATGGAACTGGATTATGACTTCTGAATCTAGGTTGCTCATCCCTGACTGTGTATTGATATTGCCATTATCGCAATCTCAGGATACTTCTTCAAGCATGTGCACCCACACCCCAGCTTTTTGACAGATCTGACAAAGAAGTAACATTATATTATATTGTGACTGTCAATAATGTTAGAAAACAGCATATGTCACAACAGGCAGCAGGCAAATTATTTGCTTTCACCGGCGTGAGTTAGACATAGTGATCTCTGATTTATTTAATGCAGTCACAAGCAGTAGTGCTGACACTAATTCTGTTGTGAAACCAGCTAGAAATCACGAGATCCTAAGATTTTCTTTTTTTATCACTGGTAAGGCTCTTCTCTTCTCTGAAGGAAACGCCTAAAACTGTCTTGTCACTACAAATTATTAACCATCAAAGACGCATTAACAACGTAGTCTATATTTCATGGTGAAGGGGGTTGAGATGATGGTCATGTTTTCAATGCAAAAAGGAATCACAGTGACACCCCTAATCACAGTGAAGTGTGGTGTGTTCCAGTTGCAGAATCTAGAAACAAGGCATGTAATATCGCATAATAACAAACGTCTTCTTGTGGACACTGGACAGTTCTTAACTGTCCATAGTATGGAGAATGGGCACCAAGTGTTTCAATTTACGGTAACGGTAATTGTCAGTGAGGAAAATAAAACATCTTTATTAGGAGGACCAGTTTAATAGGAAATGGGTACATGACTTGTCTTCCTGAGACCACAAAATGATCAAACCATTATAAAAGAAGGCTCCGACTGCATCTTGTACTGAGTTTTATTAACAGGTAGTTGATATAACACATGTAAAAAAGATTTAAAATAAAGATTTTATGAAGTAATGTAATGAACTGTGTGCGGGTTTTTTTTTCTGCCAACGAGTCACACAGTAAGGAAAGTATATACACTTAAATGCAGTTAATGAAAGTGAAGTAAAATGGTCTCAATTAAAAAGCCAGAACTGTTAACTGCATACTAACCAGAGGCGATTCCTCTTTGAGTACAAGGGAGGCGCAGCCTCCTGTCCAAAATCACGGAGAATAGTATGTAAACTAATGCTTTACACGACTTAATAACATTGCTATTTCAGACCCAGCTTCATAGAAAATGCATGTGCTCAACTTAGAGATGAAACCAATCTGTAATAGGATCCCGAGACTCGCACGAGTTTTTTTTCGCTCATGACAACGCAAGCGAGTCGAGTCTCAATGGACTTCAATGGCATGTGGAATTGTACGCTTTTCCAATGGCAAAATGCTAAACGGTCATTGGCTATTGCCGTGAAATTTTTTTGATTTTGAGACTGAGCCTCACTGGGAGTGAATGGAGAAGAGAGAGGAGGGGGGAGGTACCGGAGACTGAAGCTCCGGCTTGTGATTGGGTGAACCCCGTGTCAGTAGGCTACAGTAGTTGATTTCATTTCGAAATGCGGATATGTTATTAATTTGACTGAGAAGTTTCGTCGTGTAACCAGCGGGGAAGCTATTCATTGCGGTGTACTCCAGTTTTGTGTACATATTCTTGTAAACCTAGTGTTGCGAATAAAGTCTTAATAGTGGCATTATTAGTCCTTATCCTTTTCAATCTCCCAATTCAAAAGTTGAGGTTAACTTGCCTACTTTTTGTTAGGGCTAGCTTGCAAGAAAGCTAAGAGAGCTATGCAAAATGCCAAGCATTGTGGATTAAATTCTGGCGAATTCCAGTCGTCCTTATGAGGAGAAAATGAATATCAAGGAGCAGAGCAGAGCACTGCCTAATATTGACTTGGTGAAAAAGGTAGGGAAGAACAACCGTTTCTTTTGAGCTTTCGTGGTGTCTGATCAACTGGTTAACTGTCCCGTGATAGGCGAGTCCTTGTTTCCTACTGTGTTGGCAATGTCTGGTAAATAATTAAAGATTTTGCGACCTCTTAAGTCGTGCACCCAGTAATGAACAAAGACATAGGCAAAATCAATCACATCAATTATGTGGCGGAGGTAGGCCTAATAATAATAATAATAATAATAATAATAATAATAATAATAAAAAAAAACATTTCCCTATGAATAGGCTACAAGGGGGATAATGATTAATGATTAACAAATTTGTTTCAACAAGAGTCCTTTAGTGTGTGAGGCCATATGTGGCTCAGGACCAATATAAGATGTGTGTCAAAATTGTCCCCCCCCCCCTTTTTTTTTTGCGTTCTGGACATATTGTAATTGAACAGCCTCCCCTGTTTGACAGACTACCAGCCGCCACTGATACTAACACAATGTCTATCGTAGCCCCAAAAATTCATATCAGCATAAAATGGATGCCTACCTTTAAACACAAAGGACGCTGCTCAAGAATTAAGCCTGCATCACCAATATTTCGTCTTGGGACACTACCATATTCAGGGGGCATTCATGCGACATCACATGGATTCAGGAAATGCGCAGGCTTGAATCATCTTACTCTGCTCTCTTTGCTGTGACTGTCTATTAGGCCACTGCTAGGGAGGGACATCCCCTCTCTCTTTCTTAACAGTCAGTGTCACTGAGATCTTGGAAGACAGGGTGGTTTCATCTGGTCTTGTGGTGATAGACTGGCCAGTCCCCTCTGCGATTGGAGTGGGTGTAGAAGTTACCGTTTCAGAAGTGGCATTTTCAGTAGTTCCGGGTGAGACGGAGACTGCAGGTTCTTTAGTGTTACTATTGGTTTGACTTGTAGGTGAAGTTGTAGCAGCAGATGGTGAAATTCCCCCATTTTGGGTTGTTGACTGTTTATTGATTTCAGTTGCTGTTGCATGTGTTTCCTCATCAGTGCTTCCCGTTTGATCGGTGGGGTCTGTCAAGCTTTTGGATACAGTTGTAAATGTAGATTGCTCAGTGGTGTCAGTTGGAGAAGTAGTGACTGCGTCTTCACTGGGTGCAGTCTCGGTCTTGGTTGTAGAAATGGACTTGTTAGGATCAGTAACTGAAGCAGGTGCAGATTGTAAAGCGTTCCCATCTTCAGTTGTTGATTCCGGGCTGGGTTCAGTTGCTGCTGTGTTTGTTTTATCATCAGGAATTGGCGCACCTGTGGAGATGGGCTTTTCAGAGTTACTGCTTTCAGATGTAGATAGAGGACTGACAGTGGGGTCTGTTGAGCTTTTGGATGTAGCTGTAGATTCTTCAGTAGTGTCAGTTGAAGTTTTAGTGACAGATTCTTGAGTAGGTGTGGTCTCAGTTGTAGAAATTGATGTGACATCATTAACTGTAGAGGTGGGGTTTTCAGCTCTTGTTGTTTGAATTGCAGATGTAGAATCCTCCATTGACTTTGTTACAGTTGCAGGGGTCGGGGTTTGGGTGCGCTCAGTTGAGATCGAAGATGTTGGTTGTTGAGAAATTGTAGACATGGTGTTATCAATTGCAGTTGTCAAAGCAGGCGCATCGGAGGGTGAGGTTGTCGTAGAAATAAAAACTTGATCTTTGTCGTCAAGGGAGATTGGAGAGGTAGAATCTGGAATGGTCTGAGTTACGGAGGTAACCTCTTGTCTGGTGGTCGATAAAGAGTCTGCATCCGTTGCATCAGTTGTAGGATTTGTACCAGGTGCTTGACTGCTTTGAGTTGTCAAAATATTTCCTTGATCAGTGGGTTCTGTCAAGCTTTTGGATACAGTTGTAAATGTAGATTCTTCAGTGGTGTCAGTTGAAGAAGTAGTGACCGTGTCTTCACTGGGTGCAGTCTCGGTCTTGATTGTAGAAATGGACTTGTTAGGATCAGTAACTGAAGCAGGTGCAGATTGTGAAGTGGTCCCGTCAGTTGTAGATTCCGGACTGGGTTCAGTTGCGGCCGTGTTTGTTTTATCATCAGGAGTTGGCGCACCTGTGGAGATGGGCTTTTCAGTGTTGCTGCTTTCAGTTGTAGATAGAGATAGAGGATCTTCAGTGGGGTCTGTGGAGCTTTTGGATGTAGTTGTTAATAGAGATTCCTCAGTAGTGTCAGTTGATGTTCTAGTGACAGTTTCCTGACTCTGTGTGGTCTCAGTTGGATCTTCAGTTGTAGATTCTTCAGTAGTGTCAGTTGAAGTTTTGGTGACAGATTCTTCACTCGGTGTAGTGGTAGAAATTACAGTTGCAGGGGTAGGGGTTTGGGTGTGTTCAGTTATGATTGAAGACGTTGGTTGTTGAGTGCCATGTGTAGAAGAAGTTGTAGAAATAGTTTTATCAGTTGCAGTTGTCAAACCCGGTCCCTCGGAGGATGAGATTGTCGTTGAAGTGAAAGCTTGATCTTTGTCAGGAGAGATTGGAGAGGTAGAATCTGAAATGGTCTGAGTTTGGGAGGTAACCTCTTGAATGGTTGTCGAAAGAGAGTCTTCATCAGTTGTAGAACCAAGTTCATCACTGCTTGGAGTTGTGGAAATAGTTCCCTGGGGATTGTCAGTTGGATAACCTTGTGTGGTATAAACTGATCTTGTGGAAGTTGCTTCTTCAGTTGGTGAAGCAGTCAAAGTCATCACAATAGAGGTGTCGGTTCGTTTTCTTTTCAACAGCCTCATCACTTGGTCTACAGATGTAATGGGTATTACCATCAGTTTGATTCTCCTCAGGGAAGATGTGGGACCAACACCACCAATTTTATTTTTTGAAGATGGAGGAAATGGTTTGTTGTTAAAAGTTGAGCGTTGTATATCCAACTTGACCTTGAGCAATGTGGAAATGAGTGATTGCTGAGGAACAGATATGACTTGTAGATTCTCATCTGGGTTGGCTCCATCCATACACATTGTGAATGGCAGATGTGGAATTTTTCTCCTGTTCAAACAGGTAGAGGTTTTGGTGGATGTGGGACGTGGGTCCTGAGGGAAGAGTCAGACATTTTTTTAAAATTGTAAATAATATGTTTGAGAAGAACAAATGAACATCCCACATTTTAATTGCTTATAGCAAGTTTCTGAAACGTTTGCGAATTTGTCTGGAAAGTGGAAACTCACAAACACATATGTAGCTGCACTATATGCCAGAATTAAAATTCATGCTTTTTTTAAATCATGGAAACATTTAACATGAGATTTAGGAAAACTCCCTATTACATTTTAATTTGTGAAACAGGCTCTGTTAAACAATTAAATCATAAAAATTACAGTGTTTTTATGAGCATGAAAGAGATGGAAGTGGATGGCAAAAAAATATATCTTGCTGTGGAATAACACACAGAATAAGCAAACAAACCATGTGCCATGGCCATTCAGGATCACATTATCACACAAAAATCATGTTGTACAGTAGCTCATTAATATTCAACCCATCCCTTTTTTTCCCTCAAAACTAGGGTTAGAGGGGCAAGCGGTGTAAAACGTGCTGAAAGTAGGTACAACAATTATTTATAAAACAATTATAATTTAAAAATAATGATAATTTATATATATTTGATATACAGTCCCCTCCAAAAGTCTTGGAACTGAGGCAATTTTTCTTGTTTTTGTTGTCAGCTTTTTTGAATGTAAGCTTTGATTTCTTGCTTAAATTACGTATGACAAAGGCTAACGTAAGGGGGAAAAAGCAAAATAACTGCTTATGAATATTGATGATGGCTGACTGAAGTGTACAGACCAATTTTGCTTACTGATTTATGGACAAATGCATATAAACTAATTGGGAGGATTTTTATCCTGACGCAGGACAATGGGGCAGAACACGCTGCCAACAAAATGTAGGAAAAATGTAATCAGGGTGGAGATGCTGAAGTTTTAACTGGCCAAATCAATCACTTGACTTTAACCTAGAGTATGCATGTCTCCTCCTGAAGAAGAGAACTAAGGGAGAAACCCCACTGAAACAAACAAGAACTGAAATAATCTACAGTAAAAGCCTACAATAGGGTCAAAGACATGCAACATGGCATTGTCATTCAGTGTAATGGATGCCTTGTGCTGACTGTAACAGTAAAAAACATGACTCTTTTTATAAATGTATTGTTACAGGGAATTCATGAAAGCCTCGGCTGTCATCTTTTCACTTGAAACAATTTAAAAATCATGTTTTTTTGCAGTTACAGTCGGCAGAAGGTGTCCGTAACATTGAATGACAAAGACGTCTTAGACCCAATAGCATCACAAAGATATTCTGTTCCAATAATTTCCCTCATTTCAAAATGCTGAGGTGTGATATATGCAAAAGTATTTCACACATCTAGATTTAGATATTAGAAAATAAAAGCTGAAATTCTGAACCATTATCTCATACTCATCTTTTGGTCTCAACCAAATGTATTTGGTAGACAGTTTATATATTACCCTATATATATATATATATATATTTTTTTTGTAAAGTTCCAGTCTGATCCAGTATTTTCTTGACATTAAATGGGAAATTCACTCTTTACTCACATATCGAAGAGGTTCTGCATTCGGAGCTGGGACAAATAATATAACGAAGCACAAAATAATGTGCGCACCTGTGTCCATCATTGGAGAATGTTAACCAGTACAGTGTTCTGTCATACATCATGGGAACCACTGAGATTTGTCAGCCTGTCTTTTATGGGGCTGTTACCAGGATGTTGTTGACTCCTGTGGTTAAGGTGTGTAGTGACACGATGAGGCAATACAGAGGTCATAAAACAAACATTTATTTTCTACATTTACAACTACCTTTTTTGTTACAAACACTGTGAAGAGTACTCTGTGTCACATATAATGAAAATAGTTTTGTTTACTTCCCATCTACAAAGCGGATTCCAAAAAAGTTGGGACACTTGGTATTTTGTGAATAAAAAGAAAATGCTGCCATTTTCAAAACTTTCAATCTGTTAATAAGATTGAGCATTGTGCAAAGACAATTTATCAGTTGTCAAAGTCAAGCAGAATTATTGTTATGAGGAAAATATGGGCTCATCTAAAATTTCACCCTTGCAACAAATCCCCAATGTTTTTGAAGTAAGACTTAAGACAAGACAAAGGTGGATACCGAACAGTTAATCACTTTGACCGATGGCATTGTTTTATTGACAAGAACTAATTTTTTTGTCCTCGACATATTTTTTTTGGGATCCGCTTTGTACTTATGAAATCAAAACAAAAGACCCATCATCACATTTGAAACAGAGGTTTATTTCATTGCATTAGCACCTTTGATAAGACCTCCAAAGACTTTGTGGTATACATGTATGAAATCCGTGTAGCAACACTTCCATCATGCTTTAAAACTTGAGACACATAATTCTCATAGTTTTAGTCACATTGTGGTACAAACAAAATAAGCATGCACATAGAGTACGTTGAGGCAGTACAATACAAGGTCTCTGGCCAATAAGTGTGAGCCACCCATAAATGTAATGAGTATACTTGATTACCAGCAAGTGCCAAATATTGAAAACATCTTAACAAATGGCCTCTGTTATACATGAGTTGGTACCAGAATGCCAATAAACAATTTGTAGTTTATTATTTAGGATTTGTCTTCTGTAACGCATTAGAGCTGTATGATAGCATCTACAATGGAGTCTACACAAGGGCTGAGCCATTTCTTCTGGCCCACAGAGCTTTTTTTTTCCATACAGACAACCTTTAAATCCAATGTGATGCTCTTATCCAACATTCTCAAAATGACCTCCCTAGACAGGAGTATTGAGGCTTTGAGATTAACCAAGGCTTTTGTATCCATCTAAATACAGCCCCATTTCATTTTACTGTGCAGGAATGAAATAATCAATATGTTATGAGAGTGAGTGTACTTTATTTCTTATTACTGACACAAGTTGCCCATGTTATTTGGTCCTTCGGTCAGCATCCTAATCCCGATGTAGCCCTTTGGCCAAAATAATTGCTCACCCCTGATCTACACACACACAGTGTCTACAATATCATATTAATATCATTGTAGTTCTATTGTAGCTACATGGCTGTTTCACAAGTTATCACCTCTGACTGGCAGAGTGTTGTTTTGCTCTAACGGGTATGGCATAGGCCCAGACGTTCCCACCCCAGGCTGCATGATGGGATGCTGCTGGTGATGTGTAGTAGGAGAAGGGGTGTAATACCCCATTCCCACAACCTCCCCCGCCGCCGCTGGGTCCACGGTGTTGGTCTGTGGCTCCATCGTTGCATGGGCGTGCCCTGTGGTTGCGCTGTTGATGCCTAGGTGGGTGGCATCCGCGGGCAGGCTCTCCGCCATGGGCGCAGGCTGCACCACACCAGGCACGCTTTGGGCACCTGTATTTACGTGGGTGTGGGTGTTGGTGGTGGCGTGGACGCCGACGCCGGCGTTGGCGTTGGCATTGGCGTTGGTGTTGATGGTTGCCCCGACACCCTCCTCGGAGGAGGACAGCTCCAGGGATTCCTGGGATTCTTGGGCGAGTTGGGCCAGGGCCATCCTCAGCTGCTCCGCACCACAAATGGCCTGTTGCGCAACACATACAGAGATTATTATACGTACAGAGACAATTATTAAATTACAGCTCATCATCAACAGCCATGGAAGAATTAACTGGAAATCATTTGCGATAATCGGCAAACGCTTTCTATCCCTTACCGCGCCTTACCAAAAAAAATGATGTAAGCAACAGTAACGGGTGCTTCGGAGTATGGAGCAAGTAAGGTGTAACAAAATTATTGCTGTTAAGTCTTGAGCAACTATCGGCAATTAGAATACATCTTTTGAGATTCGACAGAATTTAGGCTATATATTTATTTCAATTGATTTGAAATGATCTATCAAGTGGGTTTTTTCCCCGGATGCAAAATTCTTACTGCAAGTGAGGAGACTGTAAATGTAGTGCCCGGGAGTGAGTAGGATGGGACTGAGGAGGACGGGAGTGAGGAGGAGCCCGGGAGAGAGGAGACTGGAAGCGAGGACCCTGGGAGAGAGGAGCCCGGGAGGGAGGAGCCTGGGAGTGAAGAGGATGGGAGTGAAGAGGATGGAAGTGAAGAGGATGGAAGTGAGGAGCCCGGGAGGGAGGAGGAGGCCTGGTGTGAGGAGCCCGGGAGGGAGGAGGAGGCCTGGTGTGAGGAGCCCGGGAGGGAGGAGGAGGCCTGGTGTGAGGAGCCCGGCAATGAGGAGCCCGGGAGTGAAGAGGATGGAAGTGACGAGCCCGGGACTGATGAGCATGGAGGACAGGAGCCCGGGAGTGAGGAGGCGACCTGGTGTGAGGAGCCCGGGAGTGAGGAGCCCGGGAGTGAGGAGGCCGGGAGAGAGGAGGAGACTCGGGGTGAGGAGGCTGGGAGTGAGGAGCCTACACGTGCAGTGGCCTGGTGTGAGAAGGCTTGAGATGAGGAGGCCGGCAGTGAAGAGACTGGGAGAGAAGAGGAGACCTGGTGTGAGGAAGAGACTCGGGGTGAGGAGGCTGGGAGTGAGGAGCCTTGACGAAAGGACATCGGTAGTGAGGAGGCTGTTGCTGCGACGAGGCAAACAAGAAAGGCAGTTTGGAGTCCTTCCATCTTCCTTCTGGGTCTTGAGTTCAGTAGAAAGAGTCCTGTTCCTTGATGCTGTATAAAGAGAAAAAAACATGTACAGTTACACAATTACACATTTACACAAGTACAAGTAACCGTTACAAACATATGACATGCATGTTGTTACATGTGTTATCTACCTGTATATCTACCTCACTGAACCATTTGCAAACAATACAAATACATCTGCATATAATATGTCCACACCTCGCCCATTTAGCTGCGTTGTCCCCAATGCTATGCAAATCAAACTTAGGCAAAATCAGACCATGTTACCTATTAGTCAATATGCCCAGTAGATATCCAATGTCAACTATCCAAGGTGAACTCCAGTGCAAGTAGAGGACTTCAGCAGCCTTTGAGACTAGGATTGGCCAGTGGCCACGGCTGTTTATATAGAGCACGGGGGCACGACCGTTACCTCAACGGATATCCTAGTTGTAATTCATTTTCTCCCGTGTCACCGGATGTACTTTATGTCCTCTGTATGTGTCAAAACTCACAGTAAAACAAAGCCTGTCCCGAAATAAGCCTACGGTCAATTAAAGACATGTACAATGACAGATGACTGTCTTGGCATATTTGTGAAAACAATGGGTGCCAAGGTTGCACCCCTTGCTGCTGGTAAACATGTTATTTTCTCCAGATGGACCACAAGATGGTGGGCAGAGTGCTTGCTTCCCAAATATTCCCTCTTCCAGCTGAGACGGGCTACTGAACACGAAAGGGGAGTCGTCATTCACGCCATCTTCTGAAAGCAAAACAAAAACAAACCCAACTGTGGATGCCACAGACATAAACAGGGTTTAATATAGAGGTTATACCCTCAAGATATGGTATCTACTGTACATACATTTAACAAGCAAGAACAGGAAACACACGGGTCACAGTCTCGAGATCTGTGAAAACTAGTGACTTAGAGACTTTTTAGTGATTTCTCACCGTAAGAGCTTTTATCAGTAATGGAATATGCATACCCCTTTTCAATCAAGGGCAGGTGGAAATGCCAGGTGTGTCATTTGAGATAAACTTACACATGTCTATTGGGTTTAATGGTGTAACATTTCAATAAAGGCACCAATAAAATGGCTATTCTGGAATGCCCTCTCAAACAAATCCATTTGTTTTGTAGTTGTTAGTACATACTCGTAACTCAAATTGCAGAAATGCAGTCTAAATTAGTTAGATTTGGCCTCTGTGTAGAGCTTCAGAAACAGACAAATCAGGATATTAAAGCAGAATGTTTGTCATCAAAACATTTTATTAATGCATGTATTGTATTGTATTTATTTATTTTGCATTTGCACACTTGCACAATACACGCAAAACCACATCATAGCCACAAAATCACTCTTTCGAATCTGATGAAGACAACAGTCAAAACACCATCCTATCTACCCTGCTATGGAATAAAATAACAAAGAAAAAGGGGACTTTTAAGTGTGCAGACTCTTCACTGTAAAATCATTTTTTGGCTTGGCCTTTAATGCCATAAACCCTCATCTGTTGAGGTGAGATCTCTCTCCCGAGTAACTGCGAGAGAATAGAGGCCAAATTCAGGCCGTTCTCCCCTCCTTCATCCACTGGAAGGATGATGCCGGGGAAGATGATGACAGGGCCCTGGCTCTCAGTAGGTGGCCTGAGGGGAGGTGCACCACCACCAGGCGGAGGTGGCTGACGTAAAGAGGAGGTTGGGGGTATCTGAGGCCTGGCAGTCGTCTTGGTCCCCTGACCGGTCCCAGGGTCCCCCGGCGGCATGAGGGACTCTAAATCAGACGTGAGGACAAACACGTTCTGACCGCCGTCGGTGGAAGGAGGCAGTTGAAAAAACTGAGGAGTCTGTCCGTCTTCGGCAAGATAGAGGATGATAGGTGGCGCCAGAGAGTCGGGTTTAGGGGTGGTGGTGGTGACGGGACCGGTGCCAGGGACAGGCTTGACGTTTGGGCCGACCTTACTGGTAGGTTGCTTGCAATCGGTAGTCTTCGAACCTGGCTTAGTGGCAGAAGCAGGTACAGGTTTTTTAGGGGTAGGAGGAGCCTGGGGTGGATTCAGATCAATGATTGGTCCGTAGGAGTAGTCGTAGTCATCGTCAAACCACGGCCGCAGTTGACGAGCCTTCCTGGTCTTCTGATTCTGCAGATTTTAGAGTAAGAGTGCGCACGCGCACACACACACACACACACACACACACACACACACACACACACACACACACACACACACACACACACACACACACACACACACACACACACACACACACACACACACACACAAACAAACACAAACACAAAAAAGTCAGCCAGATCACCATAAACCATAAATCACCATAAATATACCACAGTAAAGCAGGATGCAGATAAACATTTCAACATTCATTTTAATGACACACATAAAATCAACTATGATGAATCGAGTTCCCATGAATGTACAGTAGTGGAAGGAGATTTAAGAGTTCACTTACAGGGAAACAGGAGCATAGATGAATTGCCCACAAAAACACAATAAAGTGCTTCATCTTCCTGTTTAGATGTGGAATGCTGGTAATAAAAATCTCACGATAGAATCCCCTTTGGAACCTTCCGACTGTCTCCGCTGTCATCGGATGACAAATGTTGCCCTTCAATATCAGATCCCACAGAAGAACTGTAAGACACACCTCTTCGGTTTTAATAGTTTGAACCACAGAAAGTCAGAAATTGCACAATGTCTGCAACCTCAGGATCAACACCTTTATTCAGATCATCGTTCAGATAACCATTTAAGGATACATCCAAAACAGTTTTAAGGCCAAGAGATGAGAATCTTCATGGGCATATATAACACACATTCAGCAAAATTATTGGCCAGTCTTGACCCTTTGACATTTAACCTGTGATAGGTGACTATTCATACTTAAAGCATATAGGCTCTTGGCTTCCTTTGAAAAGGATACTAATATGCAATATTTGAGGTTAATGAATAAACATAGCAAGTTGGTAGAGGTCTAACATGACTTTGAAGGGTTAACAGACCTCTCAGATGCTTGCGACAGGATGCACATGTTTGTCAACATGCAGTAATCTCTGTACAAGTCTGAGAAAACAAAAGTTGCATTTTGCTTTGGTACATGAACATACAGTAGGGCCTATAGTAGTTCCTTACAGTAGAATGGTAGAGTAGTAGAGAAGTGCTTTATTGTCCCCTAGGGGAAATTTGTCTTTAGCTTCACCCACTGCATTACATACAGTATTCACATACCCGGCATAACTTTTATCATAACAACATAGAAAACATAAAAACATAAAACTGTGTGTGTATGGCATTTAACTGATCTTGGTGACCAACAATCTTCAGTTGAAAGCCAAGTTAGGCATCTGGTTAAAACTACACTTAACAGTTAAGAAGATTCCTGTACCATATTTGCACACCATACTGCATCAGACTAAGATCATTTGGACAAATAAAAACAGGCACCTAGTACAGCATACGTCCTTGGTCGCATTAAAGCACATCCTCCATGGGAGCTTGGTACAGAGACTCCCTATAGACTTGCCATGTGAGTCCCATGAAGACACCAAGGCATTATGACGAGACCTGACATATGGGAGTGTTATGGAATAGTCTTCTCCCTGATGGGTTTGATGTGCGTTTGCCTGCCCGACACCTCTATAATGCTTCCATTTCTTCTGCCCTTTGGATGACCAACTTCCAGGACTGTTACGTCTGAACTATGTCTGTGGTAAGGTAACAGTATTGCTTACTCCTCATTTACAAATATTAGTACATATTTTGATCATTTATTCTTTAAAGTGTTAATGAATCTTTTAAAGACTGTTATTCTAAAGTGTTACCAAAAGTGTTCCCAAAAAAGGAACATAAAAATGTCTCAGCTACTGTCTCACACTTTGCTGTCAAAGTCACTGAAAACCCAGAAACTCAGCCGACTGGCATTGTTTGGACTTGCCAGAGTGAAGGCAGACATTCCTAGTGTGGGGTAGACATGGCTTGGATGCTGGCCATGATTGTTTTTAATGTTGTTAAATGCAGTGAGGTTTGTGTGCGATTGGGTCATGTAAGGCAACAGTTGGTAGAACTGAGAAAACATTCATTGAAGTGTTTTCCCACTACGTAAATGCCAGAAATTGGGCAGGTCCCCCTGAACACACTTTTCTACATGGTCCTTCTATTTCACCAATATTTGGCTGAAGTATGAAATGACCAGAGAACAGACAAGGTTGTAGAAGTACAACACTTCCTCTATTTTTTAAATCAAAGATGGTCTTAAAAAATATTGTCGAAATCTAGTCCACTGAGGCACACTGCAGCTTCCTGTAAAAACCCAATGAAATGGTCAGGCCACTTCAATATAACCATATCTAGAAATGCAACAAAAAAACTACCTCAGAACAATATGAAAAGTATAAGGCAAGAATTAGCTGTTGGAGGGGGACGTTCCAGGGGAGAGGTGACTAGTTTCTCCAGCACATCCATGTTGGTTTCTCCTAGGACAGGGCTGGCTCTGGGGATGACATGAGGGGAGATTGAATGATGGATGCAAAAAAGCATTATAAAGACTTAATAAATAATTAACTATTGATGAACAAAACATTAACAAACGTTTGTAAATGACAAGAAAATGTAAACAAATGCTTGTAAATGACTAGGAAATGCTATGTTAATATTTTATATTTATTAAACATTTACAAGTTGCTTATAAATAAATAAAATACTCTGTTATAAGGTCTGTAAAATCTTGCATATATCATTTATAGATATTTTTTAAAGCATTAATAAAACTTAGTTAATAATGAAAACATTTGTTAATGTTTTATTCATCATTAGTTAATTATTTACTGAGTCTTTACTAAGGAACATTATTATAAAGTGTTACCGAAAAATTAGTTGTGGCTTTGCTCAGTGTGAACAGTCAAAGCTGCACGATTGTAAATGTCAACTTAGTAATCCTTTAAGTTTAAAACAAAGTTAGTATAAAATCTAAACCAATTTACTCACTTACCTTTGCGCTTTATAATGCTTTAAAAATAGTTTGATTATAAATGGTGTAAAATGATAAAATGATTATAAAAGGTGTAAAAGTATCTTTTTTGGCCTTTTATGAATTTATTTACAATAGGATAGTGAGAGCGACAGGAAATAAGTGGGGAGAGAGATTGGGAAGGATTGGCAAAGGACCCGGGCCAGATTCAAACCCAGGTCACCGGCGTAGCATCCCAGTCAGTGCCACGGTAGGGCCGTGATACGATCGTTAAAGAGAAAGTGTTGAAAGGCTAAGCTTGACTGGAGTTCCTCCTCTTCACCATAGCCAGCACCACAATGATGACTCAAAAGTCCCGCCCCTCCTGCGGCAGGTGATTGGCCCGCTCAGGCCAGACAGCTCATCTTCACAACGATCTCCACCAGAGCCATCTAATAACAGAGTTGCGCAAACCGGGGACCAGGAAGTCGGTTGGTGAAGTGATTTGCGTAGATTAAAATGTTTCTTAACAGTAAACTTCTGTTCGTTGGAAACTAACACAGAACCATCACATACCAAACAAAGATTAAGTACAAACAAATTACATTACCTTTACCACATTTTCTGTGTTCTACGGCCACCTCCTAGAACTAAGTAACTTCTAATAGAACTAAAGTCAATGGGGATTTCCATGTTAACGCTCCGTGAGGCTCCATGAGAGCCGCCATTGCTGTGGAAAGATTGGTCCATAGAGGTCTATGGGAGTGACGTAACTCTGTTATTAGATGGCTCTGATCTCCACCATAGCCCACAGCGCATTCGCAGAACATGTCTCAGTTGCGGGAGATGCACATGCCGGGGCCCTGGCACAGGCTGTCGCCGCATTCAGATGCCCCCAGGTTCCTCACTGCTGTGTCGCTGGCCACGGTGAGTGGGGAGACTGAGTCTCCTGGGGGAGCCGACAGCCGATGAGGCGGCAGGGGAACCGGATTTGGACCCCACTGTCTGGTGGTTGCCTAAATTGATAAAAAAAGGGGAGGAATGAATTGATAAAAGGGGGACGTTTAGGAATAAATGTTTTGACCTCCATGAACTCCAGAGTGGTTTACTAAGAAGCTGGTTAAGTTAAGAGGTAAATCATCTAATAGAAGAGCCTGGAGTCCATTCAGGCACTTCCATTAGATGACTTACCTCTTACCCGGTTTACTCCTGAACCAGCTTCTTAGTATAGGCCCCAGGAGTCGACAGGGAAGCCGTTGTTGCTAGATCCTGAAGCCAGTAAGCAAATTTGAAGTTGATAGACCATTTTGAAAACAAATGCCATCTAAAAAGACTACATACAGGTAAATTTAATGAAGAGTACCACTCCGTCTTTTAAGCTAAAAAAAAAAGTCAATCAAAGTCTACTCTGTCAAAAATCTATGCAACAGGGTCAGCGCAAGTTTGAAATAGCTTTTGACCAAAAATAAAAAAACCTCCAATATACCGGTATGGGCTCACAGTTTTCATCAATAAAAAACCTCCAATATACCGGTATGGGCTCACGGTTTTCATCAATAAAAAACCTCCAATATACCGGTATGGGCTCACGGTTTTCATCAATAAAAAGAACTTGACGGTGGGAATGCACGCCTGTCCATCCTGACGGGACTTGAAGGCAGCAGGGCACCATGTGTCCGGTGAGCAGGTCTTCCCATGGGGAGACTGGTGGTCGTGGGCACACTTACAGGTCTGGCCACCAGGGAAGGGGAAGCACAGGTGTGCGCAGCCGCCATTGTCGTTCGAGCACTGGTTGATTCCTCTGGGATGCAGACAAAAAAGCATTACATCCATTACATACCATTCAAGGGACATGCATGTCGAGTTTGGATGCACATACAATTACATCAGCACAGTGGCAAATTGTCATGTCTTTGAAGGGATTTTACCCCCTTAAAAGGTAGAGCATGTCATTTTCAATTTGTTTCCACAGAGCCCTATCTCACGCCTTTCGTAAAGTCTTCACCAAAAAGAAATAGAGTAATTTTCGTGGCGCATTCACGTTATTGCCCGCCTTTCGTAAAGTCTTCACGAAAATAATAGATTAATTTTCACGCTGCCTATTCACTTGAATTGCCCCACTGCTGCTATGGTTATCCAAACGTCTGCAGGGGCGGGGAGGGGGTGCTGACAGAACACTGCTGATACACTCGGGACTCACTAATTCGACGCCCTTTCGGTACTTACGCCTTATGTCCCCTAAACCTAACCCTAACCTTAACCCTACTTAACCCTAAACCTAACCCTAACCCTAACCTTAACCCTAACCTTAACCCTAACCTTGACCCTAAACCTAACCCTAAATTCCTTGTTTGAAATTTTTGATTACCATGTGACGGTAGGCTACCGAAAGGGCATCAAACTAGTGGGTCGCTAGGCAACAGTCGGGCAATTCAAGTGAATTAATAAAATTAATCTATTATTTTCGTGAAGAGTTTACGAAAGGCGGGCAATAACGTGAATGCACCACGAAAATTACTCTATTTTTTTCGTGAAGACTTTACGAAAGGCGTGAGATACGGTTGTTCCACAGTGCATACTACTCATTCACAGCCACTCATATGCCTATTTATACTATTGCCATCAATTTCTAAGAATGAATTTGTCTGGGAAAATTACATTTCATACATGAAGGTGGCACTTCTCCATGTCCACCATTTCGAATTTCCAGTAATTCACATCATTGGCTGCCTAACATACTGGACATGGTCAGACCAGTAAATGTTTTACCTAGTGGTTCATTTTCAAAATGTATGCTGTCCATTCACAAATTTGAACGTTTCATTTAAATGTATTAAATTTAAACACTACCTTGATTGTGTGGTGAAACATGGGCAGTAGGAGTCAAAACTGTGTATGCCAAGAGACTTGCATGGTCCACGCTCACACGGTAGGGTGGATTTGCTGAAGGCCTTCAGAGCACCAACATATGTGTCCACTTCAAACCACAGCTTGTCATTTTGTCCATCATCTCTGAACCAAAACTTGGTTGTGTCTGAGGAGGCAAAACATTGCACACTACTTAGGCCTACTGCTAGACGAGTAGGCCAACCTTGCCTTCATGGGACTCAAGTCTCCAGGGAAATGTACAAGAGCACAACAGCGCTTCAGTCAGAGCTCTGGCTTCAGTGTCTACATAGCACCATCTAGTGGTCATTTATGCTCACAACAATGTACACTGTACAACAACTTCACAGACACCATCATTCATTACCAGCCTTGGTCACCCACTCAGGAGTTCTCCATTTATGACTGAAAATGCCCTCAGCCCAGTATCTTCTTTCAGCTCCTTGTATCCTGATCCATCCACACCCATTGACATGATGGTGCCAGCACCTGCAAGAGAAATGATAACAGCATTCACATTACTCAACATTAAAATGTAAATGAGAAGCTCCCATGTAAAGATGAAGAGGGAAAACTACCAAGTTCCACTTAAAAATAAAAACCTCCTCAGAACAAACAAGTCTGGATGAGCAGGGGGTGCGCTAAGAAGCTTGTGCTGCTGTCCTCAGATAGAGCTAGTGAGCCCAGCTGTGCTGAACTCCTCTTCACCACTGTACGGTTCCTGCCATCCATGGACGCGCACTGCACCTGACATGACACATCAGTGTCTTGACTTCTGCCTCTGTAGCATTTAGAGTAAAAATGCATGCGCGCGCGCACACACACACACACACACACACACACACACACACACACACACACACACACACACACACACACACACACACACACACACACACACACACACACACACAATGGGCCACACCTCTTCAGTTTTAAGTCACCTGATAGTGCATTCCATTGTGTTGTGGACTGCCCAAATGTTGCGTGGTAAGACGGTTAGGGAGGTATTCTTAAGATCAGAGGGTTAAAGGTTCAAATCCCACCCTTACCTATCCCTGCACCTCCATCCATTGCTGAAGTGCTCTTGAGCAATGCACCTAACCACACATTGCTCCAGGGACTGTAACCAACACCCTGTAAAATAACTAAGTCGCTTTGGATAAAAACGGCAGCTCAGTGTATTGTATGTTATTTAATGCTGTAGACTAGAGCATGGAAAGCCTGAGACACATTGGATATCTGATTTGCACTGGGATGCAATATTTATGCAAGATACTACATGCAAACTTTCTTCTATTGTTTTTTTTCACTGCAGAAGAATTTTTTTTTTTTTTTCATTTTTTGCTAGTGCACTTCATTGCAATGAACACATACAATGAAAAAATAGATTGTTTTCTGCGGAATTCCTTTAGGTCTAGATATGAAATGCCTTTATTCAAGTTATGTTTCCTCACCTCTTTCAATAGACTTGATGGACACTCTGTAGCTTACCTTTTTACAAGGATTATGAACTGCTATTGTAAATCATTAGGCCTACATATTTCACAGCAATGAGAGCATGCCAACATGTCTATAAATATGAGGTTATTCATGACAGAAGGGTGTGCTCACTGAATACCTCACTGGGTGGGTGTGTGTGTAGTGCACATGTGTGACGGATAGGCGCAGGGAGGGGCGCTGTGTTAACAGCGGTCGCATTTCCTGCTTTGGGAAGTGATTTCTTTGACCAAAGCAACATGGCAGAAGCAGCACAACTGAATCCGGAGCTTTTTACATGTCCAATTTGTTTAGACCTTCTAAAAGTTCCAGTTACTATTCTGTGTGGTCACAGCTACTGTAAGGGCTGTCTGAACAGTTTCTGGGATCAGGAAGATCCCAAGGGCGTCTACAGCTGCCCCCAGTGCAGACAGACGTTCTCTCCAAGACCTGTGTTGAACAAAAATAACATATTCGCGCAGCTCGTCGAACAGTTACGGAAGACTATAATTCAGGAGCCCGTTGGTGTTGATTCGGGGGGACCAGGGGATGTGGAGTGCAACGTATGCACTGGGAAGAACCTCGGTGCGTTCAAATGCCTGGGGACACGGTCCGACTCGGAACCATACAACCAACTTCATAGAGACGCGCAGTCGGCTGTTGACGCGATACGTCAAGGGAAGGAGAAGATGTGTCCTCGCCACAAGCAGGTTAACTAAAGAGTCTCGTACAATTCTGCCTGGTCTTTGTCTTGTGTTTTTGCTATTGTAATCAGACTGGTAAACAGTGGCCGTGAGACACACCTATAACAAATCAGAGCAGAGGTCATTCATGCGCATAGCTCTGCTCTCCCTGGTTGTGGAAAGGAGTCCCAAAAGTGCTGTCTTGTTTAGGCCTATGTTATAACGGTATACACGTCCATTAATATAGAATGTAGGCCTATTATAAATGTTACAGCATAGCCTAAAGGGTACCTACCCTGGCTATACGTTACATGTAACGTATTTGAAGGAAAATAGGCTATTGTGAAGTTCCTAACATGGATGCACTTTCTTGGCCTTTTGTGCAGGCCTATCTTCAGATGCAACTGCATGCTCGAATGACGAGTAGTTTGACAAGTTGATGAACCTTAAAGAAATGGCCAAGTCATTATTTCACCTACACAATATGTGTATAATAATAATAATAATAATAATAATAATAATAATCATAATAATAATAATAAGTAGGATTAACAAATTGTATTATAATTACAGCTGAGGGACACTCAGAGGAGTTTCCAGCGGAGAATTCTGGAGGGAGAGAAGGAGCTACAGGAACTGCATGATGTTGTGGAAACTCTCAAGGTGAGAACTTCTGTTCTACCAACAACTCTGCTCCTATACCCATCTCAGAAGTCAACATCTTATGATTGGAGATTGTGTTTAGTCATTTTGCGGCAAAATGCTGGAATCAACTTCCTGTCCAAATTAGAACTGCCCCAACAGTAGGCCTAGCCTATCTTGTTTTAAAAGGAAATAAAATAAACAGCTTTATTCTCATCTGCCTTTGGTGATGGTTAATTACATATATAACACAATATAGTTTCTTCTTTTTCCTCTCTTTCCTTTGCTCTTAAGCACTTTGAATGACATTTATGTATGATAATGTGATACAAATAAGTTTGATTGATTGATTGATACAGTTTATAACACAATGTCATGTCAGTTGTTGGCAATGGACTTTGCCCTTGTTTGCATATGTCTTCAATCAGAGCTCTGCACAGTCAGCGGTGGAGGACACGGAGGGCATGTTTGCTGAGATGATGCGCTCCCTGGAGAGGAGGTGCTCTGAGGTGACAGAGCTGATCAGGGCTCAGGAGGAGGCGGAGGTGAGCCGGACTGAAGCACTCCTCAAGAAGCTGGAGCAGGAGATTGCCGAGCTGAAGAGGAGAGATGCTGAGCTGGAGGAGCTCGCACATTTACAGGATGATGTCCATTTCCTCCAGGTACACAAGATGAACAATCACCATCATACTTTCGAGTACAGCAATTTAGTAGCTTTGTCTTTAATACCATAGGCTACTGCTTTTAACCCGTTAAGACACAACGTTATAAATGTGCTGTTACCAGAATGGCAATGACCAAGTCGTAGTGCATTACTAAAGGCCCTGTGTTATGTCATAGTATTGTAGTACTATGGTAGTTAACTTTTCAATGGCTATTACAGCGTGCCACTAGAGATACGGCGTGCATTAAGGGGCTAACAATCAGTGACAAGTGTATGGTATTTGGCTAAATAGTAGCCTACAGCTCCTCAAGAAAAATAGAAATCCCAAGCTCATTGTGCAAAGGCTTTAAACAGATATATTGTGATGATTGACAGGTACTTTGTGTTTCACCTCAACAGTAGAGCAAACCATATGCTTTTACAAAAAAATAATTGGGCAACGCCCAAATATTGGTAAATTTCCCTGTATTGTATCAAAATAAGGTACTCAACGGTGGGTGGCATTTACGTAGGCCTACATGGCTATTGTGATCCGGATGTTCTCATTCTAGACTAGAAGCATTTCCAGAAAAAGGCCCTTTATAAGGGTGTTAGAAGCATTTTTTAGTAAAAGTTGGGAACCTAGTTTTCTAAGACAATTAGAGTACCCTGAATTCAGCTAGCCTGGTTCCCAAGCTGAATTTTGAGTTTTTGACCATGAAATGGGCAAAAAACAAAATGGCCGCCGAAATTCTTGATTTTGGGCAGAATACGTAGAAAGTACCACTTCTCCATGGAAATAAATGTGCAATGCTCACATATTTGCATTTATCATGTATTCCTACCCTTACACAAAGGCAAATTGTCATGGCAAAAACATAAAAAATACTATAATTATGCCGTTCTAATAATAAGATATTCTCGTAAACTGGCATTCAATAGCAATAGCCTCCATGAAGCACAGTATCATATAAAATTGTCATTCAATAAGATTTGGAAAGAAAAAGAGAGGCAAAGAAGATAGTATTATCTAAAAGACTAAATATTGGGACATGAATATGTCCCCTGTTCTTTGAAGGAGATGAGTGAGCCATCTCTATGGGAGCGCACTCTCAGCTGTACGATTAGCTGAAGACCTTTGCAATCACGCCAAAGGTCCAATCAACTGTGTGGGCAAGATGTCCACTTAAACCGAATGGTTGCGCGCAAATAAGCCACTTTGATGCCAAACATCTCTTCGGCTGTCGGCAATAAGGTTGTCTTGAGAGATGGCTCACTCATCTCCTTCAGAGAACGGAGACATATTAATGTCCTAATGGTCTCTTTCAGTCGAATCGTTCACATATCTATGGGAGAGTTACAATCACTCCCGATTGCTGGTCCAAACTAGGCAGAACTCCAAGAGCATCCTGTAAGGATAGCGTTCCTATCACCCTACAGACAATCAGTGGTCCTGCCCAGAACCCTATGTTCCTGTGGCAACGTGGTCACATCTAGCCGGTAGAACCGGACAAAGGTGGCGGGGTTGGCCCAACCAACCGCTCTGCACACCTCTGAAACTGCTGCACCCTTGAAGAGAGGACAAGATGTAGAGACCTGCACTGGTAAAGTGAGCCCTAATCTGAGCCGGGGGTTGGCGACCCTTGGACTCATATGCCAGGGCAATGGTTTGAACCAACCATTTGGAGACCTCTATTTCAAAACTGTGAGCCCTGTAGAGGGCTTGATGAAGCACACAAACAGCTGCTCAGTGTTCCTAAAAGAGTGAGTCCTGTTCATGTAGATGCGTAAAGCGTGCACAGGGCACAAGTTGTGTTGTCACCTCTCTTCCACGGATCTGAAAGGTGGTGTGCAAAAGCAGTTTGGAGAGGCCCCTCTTGGAGGGGCTCGAAAAGGGCCCCACACATAGCCTCCAGTACTAGAGAGATAGGAAGGTATCCCAGGAAGGTATCGTCTGATGTAGCACGGGGCGTAAGTATCTAGTGGATGGGCACTCAGAGTGTTGGAACCGAATCCTACATGGCACGATGAAATCGCTGCAAAGTAGACTTAAATGGCAAAGCCTTGTCTCCCCCCAATAAGTCTTGTAGGAAGGACAACACCATCGGTACTGAACACTTTCGCGTTGGTCACACTAGCGTTGGAAGACAGACCACTTCAGGTTATACAGTGTCAAAGTAGATTGGGCCCTGGCCCCTTAAATTGTCCTGATAACGTTATCCAGAAAAGCGGTTAGGTTCAAATGTTCCCTTGCCAGACCCATAGGGGCAGGTGGCCCCTGGGCTGGGGTATGTCCTCCTCCTGGTCCGTTGCCAGACTCGAACCTGCAGGAGAGGGGAAAGTAGCAGGAGGGGCTGAAGCCCCTATGCTCTCAGCTGAGGCCCCTGAGCCCCGTGGGCTAAGGGGGGACAAACCCTGAGAAATCTCGCTTCCTTGCAGGAGGGGAAAAAGGGAGGCGTCAGGCGAAGGCGCTCGTGGTGCATTATGCAGGACTTTTGGAGCGCGCCATGCCTGGTGACAGGGTGCGCTTTCGTGCCAAGCGCAGTGGCCTGCGGTGATGCCCAAGGGGCTCCAAGGCAGCTGCTCGAGCTGGGGAAGCCACATCAGCCACTAGGGTGGTGGTCAGTACTGTATGAGATTCTCTGTGGTGGCAGGGAGTTGGGATAAAGAGTCGTCCACCTTAGGCGGGAGATCGAAGCACTTTGCCAGGGGGGAGTCAGAGTCTGGCTCCACTGAAATTCTTTGCCAGCAGTCGACCATAGTCAAGAGAACAAAGGGACAGAGCAGGCTAGAACTAGTCAAGCTCTCGTAACTCGTGTCCTTCAGGGTACTCGTGACCTCAGTCAGGAGACGTGAGTCCAAGGAACCGGGTACGCACAAATGTTTGTAAAGAACTTTTACTCCGTATTGTTTCTAATCTGCCGTGAGTAGATTCCGTCATTGTGAAGTTTCTTGCTGCCATGGGGAGGACACTGTACATTTCATATGTTTGATCTGCAATGTGTGATCTCAGGTTAAAAGAGAGTGTCCACCTACACAAAGCTGGGGCTGTCTCGGTGATCACAATTATGCTCTTTTATTGCCTGTGACATTTACCCACTTCATAGCCTGATCAGAATCTAGCTGAACTTGTGAGCCAATCTCTTGACCACAAAGTGACCTTTTTGGAATTCAGATAAAATGGTTCTGGAAGCTGACTCATCAAGTAGATACACTGGGCCCCATTGTGCATAATTAAGATGGCCATACCGCTTAAAGTAGGGCAACATTAGGCTGAAAGAGTGAACATTCAGATCCCATAGCTTCACGTTGTTTCTCTTGTGTATTGCAGCAGAACAGTAACCATATCCATATACTGCCACCAGTTCACATTGACTCTCAGCAATATCATGCAGAAGATTTCTGTCCTTTTCCTGATACTGGAATGAAATCAGTTCACTAATGTCTGAGGATCATCACCATTAGCCATCCTAGCAAGACAGGTAGAGAAGACTTGGCATGAGAAGACCCTAAAGGGATTGCAGAGTAAACTTGTGTGCCATGGCTTTGTTGGATGCCTTTCCTGCCAGAACAAGTTCAACAGGGCCTTATCCAAGCAATCCACCATCCATACATTGGTCAGTCCAGATCCATTCATATGTTCTCCTATGGCCTTAAGGAAGTTGATTGACAAGTTAAGTCCTCCTAGGCGAGGTATTCATCTGTTGTTCTATTCGGAAATTGCCCACTTTAACTCTTTAGTACAATGCTTGGTCAACTGTGATAACTGTTCCTGTCCAAATAAAAATGTTAAGATATGACAATGCTTTTGTATTCAAAGTATCAAAACGTGTGCAGTAGCGAGGACTATTGGCAAATACCCCGCAGCAGTCTGTTGTTCCTTTGATGACAGTGACTGATTGAACACTGACCAAGAAGTCTTCATGTCTAAGTTTTGACAGTGCAAGAAGAAAGCTAGATCCGTAGCCTTTGCTTGTCTAGCATAATTATGCTCCTCTCCAGATTTTCCAAAGCATGATTAAGCAATGGGTGCTGAAAAAGTTGGCTTGAATGTCCTATGAGTAATCCAGAGAGGATGTAGCTCCATCAGGGCATTTGGCACATTTAATGTATGTCTAGTAGACACCTCTATATCTTTAACAGAATCATCAATTGGTTGGCCTCTCTGCCATGCTGCCATTTGTGTTGCATGGGAAGTATTCTTCCCGTCAAGTGTTTCATCCAGGATATCAATGTTATCACATGTGTAGTGGATGAATTTATCTGTCACAATGTTTGTTGGAATAATGGCACCACTCTCTTGGTTCAGTGTTTTAGAGTGCTCTCAGCTAAGGAGGATCTGGACTTGGAGGACCTGGTCGTAACTCAGACAATGACCTGCCTGATTGAATAGTCATATTAGGTCTTTTACCCAATAGCTTGATGAAGAGTACAAGCAAGACTGACATGTTTCAGAGTCCATTTTTTTGCCATCACTGACACAATAAACAAGGACTTTAGCCTCATTCAGAACTCTTCTTTGAGGAAGTTTTTCCTTGCCACCAATTCCATCATCTTCAACAGATGTCTGGCCACTAACAACCAGGCTGAGTAGCATGTATAGACTATCTGGAATGTATGCAATAGTATCTGATAGAATATGTAAAATATGTCTGAACATTTTTCAAAATTTACATTATATGTAATATCATGGTGTCATCTAGCGATTTCTGGACAGTTTTCAGAGAGCCAATAGCAACTTTCAGTGATTTTTTGGAAACACTAAATACTTCACATTATGCAAAGTATTTCTAAAATACTTACATCAATTTTCTTAACCATATAAACACACATAGGCTACAAATATCTTATTAGAAAAGCTAAATATTTAAAACGTTTAGGCTAACACCTAGCCTACAATATTAGCATTATTAGCATTCTAGAAGCTATTTTATACTTTTTAAAATCCTCTATAGTAGATACATTCATCAACAAACATTAATGGGACACAAAATTATAGAAAAGAGCATCTATTTCCAAGTACAGCAATAGTTGGTAAAAATGCTCTGTCAAAAATAGCATATTTTGGCAGCCATTTTGTTTTTCAAATTTAACTGTCAAAACCTCAAAATTCAGCTTGGGAACCAGTCTAGTTGAATTCAGCACACTTAAATTATGTTAAGTACATAGGTTCCCAACTTTTACTAAAAAATGCTTCTAACATTCACAAATATGAAAAATGTGTCTAGACTATTCTGTTATCATGTCTGCTTTGAGGTATTTTAACTGTATATTGGAGTGTAGTCAAACACAACTGTAATCTTGTGTGCCAGCAACACCTGTTAACATTGATTGGTGACAAACAATGAAGTACATTTTGAAAAAATTGACATTGATGTGTGACCCTCTGTTCCTCGCTCTTAGACGTTCCCTTCCATCAGTGCACTGCAGTCCACGTTCGTGTCCACCATAGAGGTGTGTGAGAGCCTCTCCTTTGAGGCGGTCAAGTCGTCAGTGGCCACCTTGAAGCTGCTACTGGAGGATGTTTTGCAGCAGGAGTCCATCAACATATCAGCTGCAGGTTGGTCCTCTGACTCGTTATACTTTTTTTTTTTTTTTAATAAACACAGTGTTGTGAGGAGGGGCAAGACACTGGCAGCCAACCATGTGAGCTAATTTTTTTGACCGACAGCGGTTTCCAACAATCAGAGGTTGAGTTGTGCGCAGCCAGGGGAAAACAAAAATTGAGAACCCATGATTTATGGGAGAGGCATTGACATTTTTAGTAGCAGACGTCAGGGAGTGCAACCACAGCTAATGCCCATAAATTCATTATAAATAAGTTGGTAATGTACAATATACTTTTAAGCTAATACAGTAAAAACAACATTTCATTTATACCAGTGGCAGTAGATGTTGCACCACCCTGACGCCGGACACCAAAAAAACATTAATGGCCCATGGGCCTTTTTCACCTGACCACAGACACCTTTGATTCAGTGTATTTGAAACAGGCATACGTTACATGTGGTGGCATAGTATAGGCTACTACATACAGTACACAGCATTGTTTTTTGCCTGAAACTGGTAGTGGTGTGTGGTGATGCAACACCTTCTGCCAAGAGCAATGCAAATATCATTTCTGATCTCCCGAAAAATCGGGAAACTCCACCCACTTTGTCATACACCAGTCAACCAGTAGCAAACCTAGGGAGGCATATTAGCCATGCTGTTTGGGAAACCTTAATTGTTATGCTCTTGGTCAGACCAAGTCTCGAAGAGATTTGAAAGTCGATGATAATCAGGCTAGTGGTGTATAGCCTACCTGCTTCTCTTCAAAATGGAACTCATTTGACATCATCACAACGAAAAAGGCATACAGTATTCCACCAATCTGATGTCACCAAAGACGGATTATGTCTATTGTAGTGTCTCAAACTCAAATGGAGCACTTGTGCACTTTTGGTAGCCAGGCCGTGCCCTCGTAGTGACGCAACGCCTTCAGCATTGCTGCTAGTCAGGTCGAGAGCAAGTACTGTCTGAGCTCCCGAAACATCACAAACTCCTCCCACTTTGTCAGGAAGCAAACAACCATTTGCAAACCAAGGGAGGCGGGTCAACCATGCCGTTTGTGAAATGTTTACTGTATTGTTATGCTCTTGGTTAGACCAAGTCTCGAAGATATCTGAAAGTCGATGATAATCAGACTACACTTTTGGGCATTATGTTTCAGTGTTTAGGGTGCCCACGATGAAAATTCAGTGCACTGAAAGGCCATCCTTACCATCAACACTACACACTAAAGACATCAGTGCACTGTGTGCACTATGCACTAAACGTCATTGCACTGACAGAATGAATGCACTATTTTAGACAACACGTGTGTTTCGATGTATTGAATTGAGCGAGAGAGAGCAGCTGAAGAGAGTAACATAATATCACAGATGTTCCTGGATAATCTGTGATGTTACACTCTTTAGCTGCTAAAATGTTGAACATCAACATCTAAACCTGCAGGTTGGCCAAACTGCAGCCTCTCTGAAACATGCACCGAAACCAGACATTCTCTGAAGATCCGAGTGAGGCTGGAGGGGCCGAAACTCTTCAAAACAATTCGAGATCACATTACCTGATTCACATGGTCATGTCTAGAGCATTGGTTTTCAAAGTGGGGGCCGGGGACCCCTGGGAGTGCTAGGGGGGCCGCGGCAGGTTAGCAGGAAAAGTATAGCAAAACAAAATAAGTGATTGAATTATAAATGTATATCAAAACAAACAACAGTAAGCTAAACAATATTTTCTTTAGTTAATAACTGCATTATACAGTATTTTGATATATTGCATCTCTGAACATTACCACCATTGTCGTTAATTTATGTATCCCAATGGGGTACTTACTCACAGACATAGGAGTACACAGAAAAAAATAGTTTGGCATGCCCCATGTCAGGGGGCCCGTGGCTGGAATGTATCAGTATATGGGGGGCCTTGTCACGGTAAAGTTTGGGAACCCCTGGTAGAGGGTAGTTGGGTGACAATAGGTTTGAAACATGAGTTTGTGCTGAGTTGCTGTGCTTAGCAGTTGGGCTGACGCTGTGTTTGGCATTGTAAGTACTGTAAACAAGGAATCCATTTGATATGGCTGAAGGTCAGGCTCAGTCCAAAGTAGCCTGGCGATGCCATCCTATGTACTTCCACCCAAAGACTTTGGCTCCGCACATAGTCTGGCGAAAGTCTCCTAGCTTGGTTGACTCACTATTTTGCCAATCAGCTGAGAGTGGTGACGCAGAACTCACCCGCGGAGTCCGTTACTGATTGGTTAAGGTAACACTATTTACACTTTCTCTTGTTATTTGTATGCTTTTGCAACACTTTATCATAACAGTCATGCTAATAAAGCACAGTTTGAATTTTAGTTTGAAATCGGAACTCCAATGAATTTAGATGGCAGAGTAAGCTCATACCATCTCCCACCCTCCATCCATGGAGACGGATTGCTCTTAGCTTTCGCCAGAGTGTGGAGTCAACAGACTGCTTTTGCTTAAGCTTTGTCCAAAGGACCACCACTGCTGAAAGTAAATTGAACCTAAACGCCCAAGGGGACAGCCATGCCACACCCAGTTTTCTTGACAGGTCTGAAGTGTAAGAATTACCTTTATTTCTTCAAACGTCTTAGGGTTAGGAAGTGTGAATATGATGGCCATAAATCTAGCGTGGTAGTCAAGATCTTGCCACTTCTAGATGCTCTTGATCAGCTTATCAATTCTCCTCGCTCCTCATTGGTCAGGTTCAAATTTGGCGCCTGTAAATGTCCTCTGTTTTGTTCCTAACTCTTGGTTGCTGGCCATGAGATTGCCTAGTGTTATACTGCCAGTATTCTCTCAAAATTCATGAAAGTAAAATACATTAGATTTGGTCTTCAAAAACGTAATGTATCCAAGTAAGGTGTGAGAAATTTGAGCCCCTCTCTACTAAAGCAAAAACGACGTCACATCATTGAATAAGTAAAACTATCACAGACAAAGTCTTCCAGCACTAGGTGTGAGCGAGCACTTTCTCACATGAACCCTGGATAATTGACGCCATCTTGACAGCCTCCAGAGCTGCTGTGAATGTACCGTATGTGTATTTGAAAACATTTTGAGTCAACTACATTTTGATATTTTGCCATATAAATACTGTACATTTTTGATTGATTTGATGCATCGAATAAACGTGATTGACTTGGGAGGGCAACCATCTCTATATTAACAAGCTTTGAGGTCCTTACATGACCCATTCCCGAACATGTTATGTTATTTTTTTGCCGTCTGTCTTCCCGTGTACTGCTTAGCAATGTTCATGGACAGGGGTGCATGTCTCGAAACCATAGTTGCTAACTACATTAGCTACTACGTTGTTTGCAATGCAATTTCCCACTGGCAACTACCGAAGTTGCTAACTGGCTAACAACTACGCTTTCGAGAAACGCACCCCAGTATTGTAGGCCCTACTTGCTTCAATAGGTCATTGTGAAACAAACTGCTTTGTCTCCCCCAGTGTCTACAAGGCGAACTGTTCTTGCCGAACCAGTGACCAGAGAAGACTTCCTGCAGTGTAAGTTCAGACAATAGATGTGTGATTGGTTGATTAATTGATTGATTGATTCCAGATGTTATAACAAGAGTGTGCATGTTCAGTATTCCTACCATGTTGTATGCACACATATAATACCCTTACTATTACTATCCCCTCAACCCTCCAACACACTCTCGCGCGCACACACACACACACACACACACACGCACGCACTTTGTCCTTGAATCACATGCATTTGTTTCCTGTTCCCTGTCCCCCGTCCAGACTCCTGTCCCCTAACACTGGATTCGGAGTCGGCTTACAAACACCTGCACTGGAACGTAAAGGACAGACAGCTGGAGTGGACCAATAAGCCATTGTCATGTCGTGACAATCCAAAACGATTTGACGTGTGGGGGCAAGTGTTGTGCACCGAGGGCGTGTTGGGCCGCGGCTACTGGGAGGTGGAGTGGAGAGGAGAGCTGGTTCACGTGGCCGTCTCCTACAACACCATCGGCAGGAAAGGCTACGGCAACGACTGCGGCTTCGGCTTCAACGATCAGTCGTGGAGCCTCACGCTCACCAGCTCCGGTTCCTCTTTCAAGCACAATAACGAAGAGACAAAACTCCCCCTGGTGGCCAGCCCCAGAGTAGGGGTGTACGTTGACCAGGAGGCAGGGACTCTGGCCTTCTACAACATCACCAGCGACGACTCCATGACTCTCTTGCACAAAGTGCACACTGCGTTCACGCAGGACCTCTACCCCGGGTTCACCTTGGGGCCCTTCACAAGGTCATCTGTCAAGCTGCTCTGACTTTTACTTTAGATTACATTACATTGCATTACATAACATAACATGACATGACACTTCATGACATTACATTACATTGCATTACATAACATGACATGACACTTCATGACATTACACTACATAACATTGCTTTATATTACACTACATTAATTATATTGTACAACATTACAATAGCGACTTACAAATGAGGTGGTACACTACCCCTAGGGCTCCGGTGCTACGTACAGGAGCGATTATATCCCCCATAGAGAGATGTCGAACGAATTTCGACTGGAAGAGAACATTAGGACATGTACTGTATAATCAGTCCCCGGTTCTTTGAAGGAGAATGAGGGAGGCATCTCTCTTCAGATCCCTTCACATTCACAAGCTCAGAGGTTTAGTTGTGGAAAGAGGACTTGGCGCATGCACGTCTCCGCTTTTATACCCTCCGGGAAAGCAGCAGTTACAGGTCCTTGCAGCTGTCTTGCCTTCGGCGGTGATTACAGAGGTGCTTCGGTGGTTGTCTCCAGTGGTGTGCACAAACATTTGGGGGGTTAGGTGCTGAAGGGGGAATGAGGGGTGGAAGGATGATGGGCAAGTGGAACTTCTGAGTGCCTTACTAGGTTATAGAGGCTATATATTATACCGGGACATTATTGTCTTATGGTTTCACGAGTTGATTATCATGTCAACAGTGACCACAGTACATTGTGACATAATCTTTCAAAAGGGCATTTTTTTATCCAGTAGGGCAAAGGGGCAGGTGCTTTAGCACCACCTCATCCCTATCTGTGCACGCCTATGGTTGTCTCATAAGATAAGAGATGTTGTCTCATTCTCCTTCAGAGAACCGGGGACATATACATGTCCTAATGTTTTGTAATGTTCTATATATAATACAAGGGTACTGTGTAGAGAAGGTCTTTGCTCATCTCAAGGTGGATGATGCCGCTCATTCCCCATTTCTAAGGGCTCTTTCCATTATCCTAACTCCTGTCCTCCCATTTTCGACAGAAGTTTTAATTCATTAGCTGGCAAAAGTGCAATTCAAAGGACATTTTATCATTTGCAATGGGGATGTTGAATGGGAAAATGTCCCCCAAAAGTTGTTGTGGCTAGGCTGACAACAGGGAAACATAATTGCTCTCTACACGGAGGTGGGGCATCAGCAAAGCGCAAGGGTACAAGCACAGGTCGAGGACAGGAGGATTATGGGAAAAAATACCTTAGACTCTGCTGCCGTACAATTTCAGAACGCAGTACCTTAAAAATGGTCGAAATTGAGTTTATACCGGGAAATTGGCTTTAAAATAACTTGTTTGTCTTGTGTCAAAAAATGTTGTCAAACTTTGTCCCGTTTCAGAAAAAAACGATAAAAACCGACTATACTGCTCTTTTTTATTTAAGATGTTACCTTGTCTTCCAAGCCAAAAACGCAGTATATCACGTGAGATACTGCACTTCTCCATTGAAACCGTGGTTTGGGTGTAGGCAGCAATACCACAACAGAACACAGCATATTGATTTTTCAGCTAAAAAGTCATGAGAAGGTTATTTATTTCTTTTTTTTCTTGTGTGCATACATTTCCACCATAAAAAAAGTATTATATGGAAGTGTCATCATCATGACTTTACCTCCAACACAGTTGCGTGACCAGAAAGGAAACTTTAAAGCCTTTTTTCTCAGTTTACCAGTACGGAAAGATACTGCGTTCTGAAATTGTAGGGCAGTATAGGTTATAGCCTAGGTCTAGGTGCATGTCAAACTACTTCCATCTGTGCTTCCCGGTGACCTTTGCCCTTGTGATGCAAGGCTCAGCCTAAATGATGATCAATGTCTTTATTCAATGTCTTGCAAAAGCACAATTCAAAGGTCTCCCATTTGTAGTCCGGAATGCCGCCCCCAACAGAAAAAGAAAATGACTGTTGCTTGATTGACAGCACAGAAAAGTAATCTTTTCTTTTTTTCTCCATGGAGACAGGCCGACACCAAGACAAAGGGCCAGAAGCCTGGGAAAGGACAGTAGGTGTTAACCTGGGGGTGCGCCAGAGATTTCAAGGGGTGCGCGGAATTTTGTTTGTGTTGAGGTTGTGACCAAAATTCTGCTAGTGAACATTATAACTAGGTCAAATCAAAACCAAATTAAAACCTGTTTCGGTCCCCAAGTCAAGACATTAAGGTATTGATTAATGTCTCAAGAAAAAAAGCATTGTAATTAATCACTTAAATCAGTTTTTTTGTGCGTACACGTGTAGACGTTCGGGATGGGGGTGCGTGGCTTGTCTTGGGCACAGGTAAGGGGGTGCTTTAAGAAAAAAAGGTTAAGAACCACTGTGTTAGTTTGTCTTTCATTATTATTACATTACACTTACATGTAGCTGACACCTTTTTTTTTTTTTTTTAATTCAAGGCGCCTTACAGATACTACTGGGTATTAGTGAGTCCTTGGAGCAATGTGGGGTTAGGTGCCTTGCTCAAGGGCACTTCAGCCATGGAGGTGTAGGAAAAGGTACAGTAGGGGTGGGGTTCGAACCTGCAACTCTGATCTTCAGCCCAACTCCTTTACCATTACACCACAGCTGCCCACTTGTACCCAATGACTTATGGACAGAGAATGTCCTGTTTGGGAACATTAGAAAAGCGTGTAGAATCCATGAAAATGCCCTACTCTCAACTTAATCAACTCTTCCGCATACTTATCCATTATGTCAGCCTTCTTTGTCATTTACTCAATGTTATTGGACACGTTCTTTCATTTATATAATAATAAATAAATCATTGACACTGATGCAAAGAAGCGGGACATCAAGCCTTTTTATTCTTCAAATATCTGTTAGTATCCTTTGAAAAAAAAAAAAACTAGAAAAAAAAAATGAAATCCACGGTGTTCAGAGACTTCAGGTGTACGGTCAAGCTGCAGTATGCTCAAATCCAGAGGGAGAGATTCAAGAGGGAGAAGGGAGCAGCGAGAGTCCCTGCCTGGATATGCCTCACCCACATACATTAAGCTTCATCTGAACAGGAGTGCTGCCTTTCATTCTATGAAGCTGGTGAAAATGTGTTTACTCTCCAGCGGTGAAAGTAGTTTTCATTTCTTAACCCCCCCACCCACAAACAAATAATAAACAAACAAAATGACCTATTGCTGCATGACTATTTCGAGTGTCTCTTCATAGGAGGACACTTTTCTCAAATGGCACTGTGTGGTTTTTATCTTTAAATAGCAGACCTTGCTTTTTTCAGATGTGGATTTTGGGCAGCACTAAACCTATTCTCTTACCGGTACTGCGCACCAGCTGTAAATTGTATACCGGTGCTATGCACCTGTGGGCACCTACCTACTTTCACCCCTGGTACTCTCCCCATGTGAAAAAAACAATGTTGTAAGCAGAGTAAGCCAAATATATGGTGTGCATTTCGAAACAATGGGTCTTGATATATTCTCATATATTTGCCTACATCCATGAAACGACTTCATCAGGGTTTTTTGTATCAGGGTTATCAGGGGATTTTCTTTGCATCTGTATGTCAAGTAGTTAGGAAATGGATGGCACTCAGTTTTTCCTTCTTTCTTATTCTTTTCTTTTCATTCAAACATTGCAGGGACAGACAGATGTTTCGGCTGCAAGAGCCTTCCTCAGTGTCACTTGAAAAAACTGAGTGCGATCCATTTCCTTTGCATCTGTATGTGTCAGAGATAGTGGTCAACTGTAAAAATGAACTGAGAAACAAATTGAGATAACGAGACTCAAAGAACCGGAAATGTGTAAGTAAATTAAAGTGCACCACAAAGGAATTTAATTCAGTAGTCTTTTGAGCACAAGATGGCCAGAATTATTACATATTGTACAAAATTATATGTATATGTATTATATGTATCACAATGTACGATTCCAATATACACACTTTTCCCATCAATAAAAGTCAAAGATACCATATCAAAATGTACCATGCACCATGTAACAAAAGTACCAGTATGTAAAGATCATGTGAACACTTTTTGCTGATTTCCCAAGTAATAAAAGATATTTTTTCAAAATATACATAAATGATGAGATCTAGTACAATACTTAAAAAAATATTACAAGCAAAACAGCCCACCAAAACTAGAGAGATGATTAAATCAAATCACTCACAATCAGTCACACTGTATAAATCCAGTATCCTCTTACAGACACTCTCATGCACTATTTCATTTTTTTTCAACTAAACTAAAACTGTCAAACTCCACATCATGGACAAAAAAGCTAAAAGGTGACCATAGTGGACCAAGTAAAAGACAAATGCAGGGGGCTACTGTGGCAAAACATGCTAAGCCCCCAACATTAGGGCTTGCATGCTTATGTGGACCTAGCCTGGCGATGCCATCCTACGTACTGCCACCCAAAGATTTTGGCTACGTGGCCCAACCCTCCTTGCTCGGTTCGCGCACGGTTCTGCCAATCAGCAAACAGTTGAGAGTGGTGAAGCAGAACTCTCCTGCAGAGTCCGTTACTGATTAGTTAAGGCAGGGGTGGGGAACCTTTTTCATTCGAGGGGCCATTTCAAATTCCTCCAAGGGCCGTCAAAGTCCTCCGAGGGCTGAACTATGAACACAAACCAGGATTTCCCCTTGCACTTTGGGCCTATATTGAAGGCGGCTGACTTTACAACAGACCCCACCTTCTCTTGGTCCCCCGAATATATATTAATTGTCTTGCAAATGTAATTTCTAGGATTCCTTTACAAATTATGCTATATTTCATGTGAAGCTGCATAACATTGAAATTATGGTGGGGGCCGGATAAAACGGCCTAAAGGGCCATAAATGGTCCTCGAGACATTATTCACATGTTTGTCTGGTTATGCTGCAACATGATCTCTCAGAACTCTGTGGAATGAATACACACCTTTGGAACACAAAATCTGTGTCAGTTTCACAGATTTTGCAAAATTCTGTGCCCCTGGTCAAGGAAGTGTTTTCCGTGGTAGTACGTAAGTGCTTTCTCTATATTCCCACAGCTATATGTTTCCACAGTCTTGTGTTTTCTCTGGACTTTTTTTCTCTCAAAAACATTTCTTACTGAAAGATTAGGGTTAGGGATTGTTTTGGTCTGGGCACAGCTAGGATTCTTTCGTTTACTACATGAATTTGATAGCCTCTGAACCAACTGGAAAAGGTATTTCAATTGTTTTGGTCAGGACACAACTTAAATTGCTATAGCATTCTTTTGTTTCGGATTAGCTTTGATATCTATTTTCTAATGATAGACTTAACATAATGCTGTGGGAATATAGAAAGCACTTCCTTGAGTCCTTCTCGGAAAACATTTCCGTGACCAGGGGCACGGAATAAATCTGTATCGTAACAGTCATGCTAATAAAGTACGATTTGAATTTGAATTCGGAACTCCAATTAATTTAAACTGTAGAGTAAGGTCAGACCATCTCCCACGGATTCCTCTTAGCTTCTTTCAGACTGTTTGACGGAGTCAACAGTCGGCTTTCACCCAGACTAATGTGGACCCAGGTTCAAGTTTGGCCTGGGTCATGTCACAAGTCACAACACTGCCCCATCTCTCTCTCCCCACTCCACTTTCCTATTAATTAAGGCACCAAAAGAAAGAAAAGAAAGGCACATTCAGTACAGACACTCCATAAAATATAGCTGCAAGCAGCAATGCGGGGCCAAGCAGTAAGTCCGCCTTAGTCGCCAAGGCAACCGAAAGAGCTGAGCAGGCAGACTGTCAGAGACACGCATAGTTATTTTTTACAAGCAGAAATATACCTCGAAATTTGATTTGTGACCTGCCGGTGGCGCTAACGAGTGAGCTGGAGACCTGAAAGTTCTTGTGGGGAGTCATGGGATAGACAAGAATGTGTGTGAAAATTCCCAAAAGATTCTGACCATGGGTTGCTGAGATATGACCTCACTTCCTGTTTGGCGTCTGTTTGGAGGATTTTGATTGGCAGTTACATCCAAACGTTAGAATATGTAATAAAACTCTTTTAGGGATCTCTTTAGAGTGCTCCATTTTCCTTGTGAAAATCAGCCTAAATTTGAAGGATGAGGAGCCTTTTATTGATTTTCACCAAATCCAAAATGGCGGGCATTCTATTGTGGCGGATATGATGTCATAGGCTGCGTTGGATACGTCTTGGCCCAAGGATTATAACAGTACTACCAGATTAAAAATTGAGCATGCGGTTCAAAAGTTACAGGCAGAAATGTAGCTAAAACTTTGACCAGCTGGTGGCGCTAGAGAGTTTGAGCTAGCGACCTGAATTTTTTTTTGGTGGGTCATGGGACTGACAAGAAAGACTGTGACAATTTGCAGAAGATTGTGACAATGGGTTCCCAAGATATGACTTCATTTCCTGTTTGGCAACGTTTAGACTCTTTTTGATTGGCTGACGATGATGTCATAGGATGCGTTGGATTTGTCTTGGCCCAAGGATTTCAACGGTACCACCAGATTTAAAATGGAGTGTACGGTTCAAAAGTTACGGGCAGAAACGTTGCTAAAAATTTGACCAGCTGGTGGCGCTAGAGAGTTTGAGCTAGCGACCTGAAATTTGTTTTGGTGGGTCATGGCATGGACAAGAATGTCTGTGACAATTTGCAGAAGATTGTGACCATGGGTTGCCAAGATATGACTTCACTTCCTGTTTGGCGACTTTTAGGCCGTTTTTGATTGGCTGTCACGGCCAAACGATAAAAGATATAAAAAATTGAAGGCATAAGTTTTGTGAAGCTCAGTCCAGAGATGCTATATACCGATTTTCAGAAAAAAACGTCAAAAATTGAGGGAGGCTATGGGTTTTTATTGATTTTCACAAAATTCAAAATGGCGGGAAAACTATCCAGGCGGAAAATGACGTCATAGGGTGCGTTGGATTCGTCTCAGCCCAAGGATTCCAGAGATACCAGGTTTTTGAAAATTGGCCCAGCGGTTCAAAAGTTACAAGCAGAAATGTACCTGCAACTTTGGCCTGCTGGTGGCGCTAGAGGGTTGGGGCTGGGGACCTAAAAATTGCTCTGGGTATTTCTGGGCCGGTCCTTAACGCGTGTGCCGATTTTCAGCATTTTCGACAGTACGGTTCTATGGGCTGCCATAGACTTACAGTCGGAGAAGAAACGTGAATAATAAATATAGCTGCAAGCAGCAATGCGGGGCCAAGCAGTAAACTTGCCCAAGTCGCCACTGCAACAAAATTAACTGCAGCGCCCCCTTTAGGCCAAATCTCACCAATGTTGGTGTGCAATCTTTGGAGGGGAAGGTGATCATGTGAACCAAGTTTAGTTTGAACAGAGACTGCAGGGGCTGGGGCAGTGGGGCTTTGGTTGACACTTTAAAGCAATAGCAGAACTACGCACACACATAAGCTCTCGTCTCTTGTGTGTCCAGACCCCCTGCCGAGAATGGTGTCAGTGAACATGCGCCAGGGGACAGAGAGATGAGAAAAAATCCCTCCATTCTTTCCACAATTTTGAATGGTTGCTGTGAGCTGATAGTTTTTTCAATCGTTACGAAAATCCATACCTGGGTGCAACATAGTGTGAAGATGACCTGTGTACCAATATTTTGAAAATTGGGAGTACGGTTCAAAAGCTACAAGCAAAAATGTAGCTAAAACTTTGACCTGTTGGTGGCGCTACAGAGTTTGAGCTGGGGATTTGATTTTTTTTGTGGTAGGTCATGGGATGGACTACTATGTGTGTACAAAATCCCTGCCCAATTCGACAAACGGTTGCTGAGATATGACCTCACTTCCTGTTCCACCACGTTTACGACGATTTTGATTGGCTCTCACGGCTAAACGATAAAAGATATCTAATATTCCTGAAGACCCCATGTGTAGCTCAGTACAGAGATACTATATACCGAATTTCGGGTGAATTGGTCAAAAATTGCCGAAAAAATAGCATTTTTATTGAATTTTACAAAATCCAAAATGGCGGGAAAACTATCCCGGCGGAAAATGACGTCATAGGGTGCGTTGGATTCGTCTTGGCCCAAGGATTCCAGGGATACCAAGTTTATGAAAATCGGCCCAGCGGTTCAAAAGTTACAAGCAGAAATGTACCTGCAACTTTGACCTGTTGGTGGCGCTAGAGCGTTGGGGCTGGGGACCTATAAATTGCTGTGGGTAATGCTGAGCCGGGCCCGAATGTGTGTGCCGATTTACAGAATTTTCCTACATACGGTTCTATGGGCTGCCATAGACTTGCTAAGGAGAGGAAAGGTGACATAATAAGAATACCAGCTAAAACAGTAGGGGCCTTCGCCAGCTTCGCTGCTTGGCCCCTAATAATAAGAAAACGTAGAAACACTCTAAGGTGCCAGGCAGCTTCGCTGCTTGGCCCCTAAATATTACAATTCAATAGAAATGGAAAACCTAAGTGAAAAATACTATTTTCAGAAACCACTTCCAGGCATATCGACAGTATGGCCAGGTTGTTACCATGGAATCCTAAAGTACCCGCTGATATTTCATGTCCTGAGTTGAAAGAGACCCAGCGGTGGTCCACACACTGGGCTGCACTGTTGCTCCCGCTCCACAAGGTGGCAGTACAGCTCTACAGATCATTAGTCTATTCAGTACAGCGTGTAGTTTGCAGATTTCCTGCCACACTGGCCAGTAGACACTTCTGTGCTTATATCATTATTCACACGCACACACGCAAACGCACACGCACATGCACACGCACATGCACACACACACGCACGCACACGCACACACACACGCACATGCACACGCACATGCACACACACACGCACGCACACGCACACACACAATCCCAGGATCACACATCACAGAGTGACTGGGGACTCTTTAGCCACTCCCAATCTTCTAGCATCTGAAAGACATAAGAGGCATCAGATATCACAAACACATCCAACAGATACAAAATAATGAAAATTTGATGTTCAACTTGTGTCAGTGGGGGGTTGGTGTGTTGGGGTATTACAAGCATACAAGGATATTTATTTGTCATAGAGACACTTTCGTGTCACATGTACCGAAATGACAAGTGTGCAGAAGAAAGGTGTGTGTGTGTGTGTGTGTGTGTGTGTGTGTGTGTGTGTGTGTGTGTGTGTGTGTGTGTGTGTGTGTGTGTGTGTGTGTGCGTGCGCATGTGTGTGTGTGTGTATTATGACTATACCTGCAGGTCCTCCTCTGTGCCCTGTATGGTTTCACTCATAAGGCTCTGTAGGCGATTCTCATAGGTCTTACTCTCCTCAATCAGCACAAAGGACTCACTGAAAACAAAACACACAAACACCTCATGTAAGGATGTGGACCACTCGAAGGTGGAACCTTTTCGGATACAAACACACATACTGCATATCAGTGGTTCCCAAACTGTGGTGCGGGACCCCAAAATGGGTCATGGATAGCCCTCCTAGAGAAACAACACCTTCGGCGGCGTTGCTTCTAAAAATCGAGATTTGAAAGTCTATGATAATCAGGGGGTCGTTTCTCGACAGTGCCTTTGCTAACGACGTTAGCCATTTTGTTCGTTCTTAAGACCAACGTTGTAACCAAGGTCTTAAGTCGCTCGTAAGACAGTCTTCCGGCTTGGTCTTGAGTTGGTCTTAAGTTGTTCTTAAGATGTTCTTAAGTTGTTCTTAAGTTGGTCTTGCTCCTGACATTTCAGCGTCTTGGGGCAGGTTCAGGCAGAGTTCAAGTGACAGTGATTGATTACTGCCACCAAGTGTCTAACTTTTACCACACAAAATGTCCAATGATTAGACAATTTTAAATATATTTGGTTGTGTATGCCGTCTTCCTGCCAGCAAGTCCTTACGTCCAACGTAGGCCACAAGAAAAATAATTGCCATTAAGAGCATTGTGCCTGAAGATGTGCAGGAAGATTGAAAGGTGCGTCAAACACAGTAGGCTACACATGACATCTTTATGAAAGTCGTTAAATACCTGTGAAGACAATCATGCCCCCAAAATCCACCCCAATAACCAAATGTCGCTGTACATATCACTGCACAATAAAATCGCGCCAAATAACTTCGCAATGGCGTCAGCCACACGGTCCACTGTCACTGCGCACGAGGGAGAGGAGGCAGAGAGTTGCGAATATGCCCGAATTGCGCGCGCGCCAGCCTGGATGCGCGCGCGCGCGCACACACACACACACACACACACACACACACACACACACACACACACACACACACACACACACAGTGAGAGAGAGAGAGAGAGGGGAGAGAGAGAGAGAGAGAGAGAGAGAGAGAGGAAGAGAGAGAGAGAGAGAGAGAGAGATGAGTGGAAGTGGATATACTGGATATACTGTTGTGCAGATAAGGCACCTGCGCTTAATTTAAAATTCAGCCGAAATGGATATGTTACCAGTTACCACCAGCAAGTGAGAATTAGGATAGTATACATGCCATCACGCTTTCACCGGCCATTTCTGTGTAGTTATTTGGAGTGATTATGCTACAGTGATATGTAGACCGACATTTGGTTATTGGGGATGGATTTCGGTGACATGATTGCGTTGACAAGTATTTAACGACTTTCATGGAGATGTCATGTGTACTGTGTTTGACGGACCCTCCGTGCATCATCCCTTCCTGCACATCTTTACGCGTAAAGGTCATAATGGCAATTGTTTTTCTTGTAGCCGTTGCGCATAAAGACGTGCTGGCAGAAAGACGACAAACAGACAAATATTTGTGTGTGTGTGTGTGTGTGTGTGTGTGTCCATATTCTCAACCCTCTGCCTCGCGAATATGACAGCGGGCCGTGTTAAGTAAATTCAATGATTCAAATGATCCCAATGTGATGTCACATGCCTTTCAGAGTAGGCTATCCTCACATTATTTCATTAAGCTGCATTTTTTTCCCAGGGTTGCGATGGGTTGGAGTTCGTGTAGCGTAGTCTATAGACAACAATGACATAGTAGAAATGTTCACAATGTGTGCGCAATCCGACCACGTTGTGCGCGCGTGGGTATTTGTTTCCCACTGCGACAACATATTGTGAAAATTAGAACTCAAGCGGACTCAGAGGAGAATATTATGGATGTTAGAGATTTAAAAGTGCATGCATACATTTATCCCTTCGGGTCTAGAATCATTGCTATTACCCTCCGGCAAGGCATGACAACCACTCATCCACCAACCACCGGTTTCTGAGAGAAGTTACTGAAGACTTATCGTAAATTGATTTAGCAAAACCGGAATAAAATATAAGACATTGTGACATGTAATGCATTATTTGGTTTCTGCTGTCGACGAGGGATGGTTTTGAGGGCACGGTTGTGTTGACAAAGATTTGTGGACTTTGATAGCGTTGTAATTATTGTATCTGACAGCCACGTGAATCATGACGCCGTCACTACTTTGATTGCGACCAATGCAGCCGAGCTGAGGCGAGACACTCCAAGCATTTCCGAAGACTTCCTCGTGTCTGAAAACGTACGTACGTACGTCCAAAGGTTGGTCGCGACTTCGGTCGGTCTTGCGTCTAAAGACCAACTTAAGATCAACTCAAGAGCAACTTAAGACCAACTCAAGAGCAACTTACGACCAACTCAAGACCGACTTAAGACGGTTAGCAAAGGCA
>NC_085859.1:41637425-41642425 GCF_034702125.1 Engraulis encrasicolus | reverse complement strand
TGTGCCTCAACAGGCTCATCCTACACACACACACACACACACACACACACACACACACACACACACACACACACACACACACACGTTATGACCATGTGGCCCAAAAGTGGAGACCAGCCAAGAGAGACCATACCAAACCTAACAGGCACACACACCTGTGCACACAATATCCATAAACACACAAAATATGTGTGTGTGTGTGTGTGTGTGTCTGCAGTAAAATATGTGTGTGTGTGTTTCGTACATGGCTGCTTTCTGCAGCCTTTGCCAGTCCTCCTTGAGCATGTGTGTGTGTGTGTGTGTGTGTGTGTGTGTGTGTGTGTGTGTGTGTGTGTGTGTGTGTGTGTGTGTGTGTGTGTGTGTGTGTGTGTGTGTGTGTGTGTGTGTGTGTGTGTTCCAGTGGCGGTTTTGGGGGGTGTGATGTTGGTAAGCACAAATTCTGTAACCAAGCCAAACTAGTGGGGTCTCCCCCAGATGAGATTTTTAAAAAATAAAAACGCTCCTAAATTGTGAATTTTGACCTCTTCAGACAGCTCCCTAGGCTACTAAGTCATTCTACCACGTTGCATTTGACATCCTTCACTCCACGACTTGAAAATACAATCCAAATGTTCGCGTTGCATCTTACAGCAATGCATTGAACAGAAAAACACATCACTGACGGTCATCATTCCGGAAAGGGTTCTTATTCTGCAAGGTAGAACTAATAGAAATGAAGTCAAGAGTGGCCACGAGCATGCCGTTGCGACCAGGGTACACTCACTGTAGCCTACACGAGAGCTGCCAAAAACTTGCGTAGGCCTGCCGTTAACTTGAAAACAGGCTACGGGAAAGACAGACACCAGCCCTTCTGAACAATTGGGAACCCATCTATGGATGAGCGAGTGAACCCGTTCCTAAGCCGCAAGCTTCATCAACAACCAAACATGTTACAGCGGACAAATATAACCTTACCTTAAAATGCTGTCTTGACCGCAGAAATCCCAAACTTTCACTTAATCCACACGTACTCAAAATTATTGTCCACGTTCCCGTTTGTCCCGTTTGCCAAGAAAGGCATATTGTGCTGCCGTTAAGCTATTCTCTTCAACTAACTGACGGTGTGTGGTTCATGTTATCTGCATAGGCCTATTATTCATTCGTTTCTTCTTGATATGTCCCAAAGTTCTACTCCATGATTTGTCCACATCCAAAACACAGACGTTTCTTGAAAACTTTGATTGCAGTTCAAATGTGTTGTCAGTCTTCGAGATTATCATAAAAGCAACTGGCTTCAGTCAAAAATGTAAACATCACGTGTGCCTGAGCTCTACTTCCTGAATACAATGTTAACGTAAGGTGTCAGATCGAGTTATGATTCATCAACTCATCTGTCAATCATATTTTCCCGTGCGCTGGTGTATAAGCACAATCAAAGTGTGCTTCAAAAACTGGCGGGGCATCGGCGGAAAGCCAATTAAAAAACAGACTCTCTGCCATTGACTCCAAGTCATTTAGAAATTGTGCTTCATTTGCTTAAACAGTGTTTCTCGATAGCCACTGTGGTGTCGCTGTTTAACCAGTTTTATAAGAACCGCCAGTAGCAGAAAACACAGACAGCTGAATCACGTCAACAGGATGAAGGGTTTAAATTCGGATGTCGCGTTTGTCGCTTTTATATTGGTAAGCCGTGCTTCAAGTGCTTACATTAAGAACCGCCTCTGGTGTGTTCCTAAGATGATGTTGTGTCATCAGCGTGTGATGGAGATGTGCATGCCTGTGTGTGTGTGTGTGTGTGTGTGTGTGTGTGTGTGTGTGTGTGTGTGTGTGTGTGTGTGTGTGTGTGTGTGTGTGTGTGTGTGTGTGTGTGTGTGTGTGTGTGTGTGTGTGTGTGTGTGTTCCTGTAGTAGATGATGTTGTGTCATCAGCGTGTGATGGAGATGTGCATGCCTGTGTGTGTGTGTGTACGTGTGCGCGTGCGTGTGCGTGTGTGTACGTGTGCGCGTGCATGCCTGTGTGTGTGTGTGTGTGTGTGTGTGTGTGTGTGTGTGTGTGTGTGTGTCGTACATGGCTGCTTTCTGGCCCTGCTGGAGCCTCTGCCAGTCTTCCTTCAGGGTGCGTATGGTGTGCCAGGCCTGGGCGTACGTTTTTCTCATGTGCCGATAGTTCAGCTTCTGCTTGGGGTCTTTCTCTGCTCACACACACACACACACCCACACACACACACACACACACACACACACACACACACACACACACACACACACACTCACACACACACACACACACACACACACACACACACACACACACACACACACACACACACACACACACACACACACACAGGCATGCACTCACACACACACACAAAACATTGTCCCTGTGTAAAGCCAAAAAGATACAAACACGCACACCAAATTTGGAGGGCTTAGTGTGCTTTTTAACTTATGCTAGTGTCTTGGTGTTCCAGCTAAGTTCCCCATCCAAAGAGCACCTCAAACATTATTATGTCCAGGAAGTGGTTTTAGACAAACATTTTGACATTGATGAACATAACCAGAAATGAGTCAACGTCAAAATTTAAGACATACACACACACACACACACACACAGACACACAGACACACACAGACACACACAGACACACACGGACACACACAGTCACAGACACACACACGCACACACACACACACACACACACACACACACACACACACACACACACACACACACACACACACACACACACACACACACACACACACACACACACAGACACAGACTGGTGGCTGTAGCCTTACGGATGGCGCGTATGTTCTCAGGAAGTTCTCTGGGACTGAACTGGGGCTCATAGTTGCAGTTGGTTCGGTCGAAGAGGAAGACCAAGGGCACATCATTCCTGGAGCCATCTATTGTCTGAGATACACGCATTAATGTTACATTACATCACATTGCACTTAGCTGACGCTTTTTAATTGTTTTATCCAAAGCAACTTACAGCTATTTAGGTACAAGGTATTGGTTACAGTCCCTGGAGCAATGTGGGGTTAGGTGCCTTGCTCAAGGGCACTTCAGCCATGGATAGAGGTGTAGGGAGAGGTAATGGTGGGATTCGAACCTGCAACCCTCTGATTTTAAACCCACCTCCCTAACCACTAGGGCTAGGCCACCGCTGTTTATTTGTAAGTGTGACTGTTCTCCACATTGCATACAACAGTGTGTGTGTATAGACACATAGACAGTCAAATTAGTGACAAGAAAAACACTTGGCTATATTTCTAAATATCGTTTGAATATCATTATCGAGTATTGCATTTTTCTCTGGTATAGTGCAGCCCCAGGGTGTATATAGTATGTGTGTTTGTATGCCTATACGTTTGTATGTGCAGTATATAATGTACAGTAGTCCTTACGCTGTAGTCGACGGCGCTCGTTGTGTGCATGTACAGTATATAGTCTACAGTAGTCCTTACGCTGTACTGCCCTACAATTTCAGAATGCAGTATCTCTCCTAACTGGTAAACTGAGAAAAAAGGCTTTAAAGTTTCCTTTCTGGCCACGCAACTCTGTTGGAGGTGAAGTGGTGATGACTTCCATATACTTTTTTATGGTGGAAATGTATGCACACAAGAAAAAAAACACAAAAAACCAACATTCTCATGACTTTTTAGCTGAAAAATCAAGATACTGCATTCTGTTGTGGTATTACTGTCTACACTAACCTCTTAAAGTTGCTGTCGGGCCAGGTCCAATTGGGACAGGAAGTTGGTTCCAATATTTTGCAGCATAATGACCATATGCCATTTCACCCTGTTTAGACCTGACACTAGGCACAACCTGCAGTATAATCGTTTTTTATCGTTTTTTTCTGAAACGGGACAAAGTTGGACCAACATTTTTTGACACAAGACAAAGAAGGTATTTTAAAGTAGCCTGGTTTATCAGGCTAATTTTAAAGTCAATTTCAGGTCTAAACTCAATTTCGACCATTTTCAAGATACTGCTTTCTAAAATTGTAGGGCAGTGTAGTCCATGTTGTGTGCCTCCACAGTATATAGTGTATAGTCCTTACGCTGTAGTCAACGGCAATCTAGGCGGCCATGTTGTTTGCATATGGATGTAGGGAAACAGCCATAGTGTATAGTCCTTATGCTGTAGTCAACGGCGCTCTGGGCGGCCATGTTGTTTATATAGTGTATAGTCCTTATGCTGTAGTCGACGGCGCTCTGGGCGGCCATGTTGTTTATATAGTGTATAGTCCTTATGCTGTAGTCGACGGCGCTCTGGGCGGCCATGTTGTTTATATAGTGTATAGTCCTTACGCTGTAGTCGACGGCGCTCTGGGCGGCCATGTTGTGTATATAGTGTATAGTCCTTACGCTGTAGTCGACGGCGCTCTGGATGGCCATGTTGTTTATATAGTGTATAGTCCTTACCAGGGCTTGACATTAACTTTCCACCCACCGGCCACTGTGACTAGTGGTTTTCCCGTGTCACTAGCCTTTCAGGTGTTCCACTAGCCACAACTTTTATATTGTTTTTTTTTTAATCATGATGGTGTATGTCTAACCTCAGAAGCAAGATGAGTGTATAGCTTTCTACATGGAAGTATATCAAGCAAATAGAAACTGAGTTACTGAGCTTTTCTTGAACTTAAATACAAACAACTCATACGGGCAGAATAGGGTACTATGATTTGCATGTCATACCAAGGAATAAGCTGCCAGCCAAATTGGCTAGTGACACTGACGGTATTACTAGCCACAGTCAAGTTTTACCAGCATTTGGCCGGTTGGCAGGTGCCAGTGTCAAGCCCTGGTCCTTACGCTGTAGTCGACGGCGCTCTGGGCGGCCATGTTGTTTATATAGTGTATAGTCCTTACGCTGTAGTCGACGGCGCTCTGGGCGGCCATGTTGTGAGGCTCCAGCGCCAGGCCGGCCTCCAGCAGCAGCTCCTGGTCGTCAGGGGCGACGCCCGTGTCCTCCTCTATACGCCGCTGCAGGGACGCCACCGTCTC
>NC_085859.1:41614925-41627425 GCF_034702125.1 Engraulis encrasicolus | reverse complement strand
CACACTCACTCACCAGATACTGCAAGGTTCCGACAAAAGAGGTGCACAGGCTGGTCTGATCCAGTTCTTTGGCGTAGCCCAGATCAATGATCTTATGGATCAGCTGGAACACAGAAAGTTACACTTATGTTACAGTTACTGTATGTGTGTGTGTGTGTGTGTGTGTGTGTGTGTGTGTGTGTGTGTGTGTGTGTGTGTGTGTGTGTGTGTGTGTGTGTGTGTGTGTGTGTGTGTGTGTGTGTGTGTGTGTGTGTGTGCGTGTGTGTGTGTATGACGTGTGTGTGCGTGTGTGACGTGTGTGTGTGTTCCCGTTTGTGCTTGTGTGTGTGTGTGTAACGGACTCTTACTCGCAGAGTTGGCGTGGAACGTTTGTAAACCTCCCTCCCTAAAGCCTTATACAGTGTCGAAGGCGTTGGGCTGGGGGACTTTAGTCCAGCGCTATCGTACGGTGCCTCGCATTTCCAAACTGATGTAGTTGACGAGGTCGCAGGTTCGCGCCCCAAGGGGGGCAGGAAGACCTCCATTGTGTGTGTGTGTGTGTGTGTGTGTGTGTGTGTGTGTGTGTGTGTGTGTGTGTGTGTGTGTGTGTGTGTGTGTGTGTGTGTGTGTGTGTGTGTGTGTGTGTGTGTGTGTGTGTGTGTGTGTGTGTGTGTGTGTGTGTGTGCAAGTATGTTGGAATAAGTGAAAACATATCGGGGCATGAATCAAACCTCAGCTGGTTTACGAGAGCAGTAGCTAACAGTATATGGCTGCATGCACTGTGATCGTGTTTTACTGGATTTTCTCAGTTGCATAATTTCATTACAGCCAAAGTTTATTGCAGACAAATTTACAAGTAGGGAGTGACCTTATGAATCTATTCTATTTGTCTAACTAGTTTGTATTGTGCGTGTGCGTGTGTGTGTGTGTGCTTCTTTCTATGTTTGCTGTGGTGTGTGTGTGTGTGTGTGTGTGTGTGTGTGTGTGTGTGTGTGTGTGTGTGTGTGTGTGTGTGTGTGTGTGTGTGTGTGTGTGTGTGTGTGTGTGTGTGTGTGTGTGTGTGTGTGTGTGTGTGTATTATCTCCTTCCTATCACTTGGTGTGAAATCAAACGTTCAGCTATACAAAGGTAGATACTGTACGTACAGTATGTAAACAGACAGACAGACAAACACACACCACAGTAAACACAAAAAGGTACACAACCACCCACCCACCCACACACACACACACCCACCCACACACACACACACACAGACACACGCACACGCACACGCACACGCACACACACACACACACACTCTCACACACACACACGCACACACATACCCAGAGGCGTACTACTCACCCTCTTCTCTCCCTGCTGCAGGACGATGTTCTCAGGTTTCAGGTCTCTGTGGATGATCCTCTTCTTGTGGAGGTACATCAGTGCAGAGGCTGCAGAGGAGAATGGAAGGATCAACATACTGTAAATACATATCCTGTAAAGTAAATTTTTAATCGGTGACAATGGTTCACAATAAAGGAGTGTTGAAGGTCCTCTTGTGTAGGTACATCAGTGCAGAGGCTGGATAGGAGAAAAGAGACCAGGGGACTTACTCTTGTACAGTGGTTCTCAACCTTTTTTGAAGAAACGCCCCCTTGGCTCTCATCATAAGCCTGCCAACGTCCCCCTTAAAGGGCAATTCCGGCCAGTTTGGATTCATATCCCATCTTGGGTGGACCCAGGGAAAAGGATGAAAGGGGAAACCGCGAGAAATTTTCATGCGTGCTGCGCAAAGTTGCTCAATTGCGCTGTTTTCGGTTAAACCCTGGCCCGTCGGGCAGATATTTGACCTGTTTTAAAGCTCCTAGCGTGCATTAAAACCCTTTTGAACGCTTTGGCCGTGGTGTGTGGGTCCATACAAGTCAATCTAGTGGTTCACAGTTCCATTAGGTTGCACAGGTACGATACAACAGGAGTTTTCAAAAGTGGCGCACCTACCTCTTTCAGCTTCCGCCTTCCAACTACGTCCGCAAAATGGTTCGCCACAGTGATACTTCATAGTAATCCATTTTATTTTTGTCCACCAAAGACGAGCCACAAGAAACATATTCACACGTTTCCATGTCCTGTGTTGTTATTGTCTCGCAGATTCACTTCTCAATCTCTGTCACTGAACGCAGTTTAGTGACGTCACGGTGTTACATGACTCCTGGAAGGAACGCACATTCGCTCATCCAGTTATTATACAGAAGGAAGAGAGAGAAGCGCTGTCGTAATATACTGTTTGATATTTTGAGATGGATCCTTCGTTGGGGTCTGGTGGTTCAACTGAAGAGTTTGGTGGCCATGGTTATCTTTTTCGAACCAGAATATTTGTTGTGTTTTGTGGTAATTGTGGCAATGTGGAATTGCACATGAATTGAATTGAATTGAATTGAAGAATTTCAAATGTGGCAATAATTCTTTATCTGTAACAAATATTCTGGTTCGAAAAAGATAACCATGGCCACCAAACTCTTCAATTGAACCACTACCACTAACGCACCAGCGGCACATGCACGCACACACGTACACACGCACACACACACACACGCTTGCAAACACACACACACACACATGCACAGTGCACACACATTATACACACTACCATGTGACATCACTGGCAGACAGACATGCCCGCCTGAGTTGAAATAAATGAGAGGAAACCTCACAAGAGGAAGTCAACAAGTTTGCACCATTGTTTACTCAAGTACTATTGTTTAACTAAGGTAAATATTTGTGTGTGTGTGTGTGTGTGTGTGTGTGTGTGTGTGTGTGTGTGTGTGTGTGTGTGTGTGTGTGTGTGTGTGTGTGTGTGTGTGTGTGTGTGTGTGTGTGTGTGTGTGCGTGCGTGCGTGCGTGGGTGCGTGCGTGCGTGCGTGCGTGCGTGTGTGTGTATGTGTCTGTCTGTGTCTGTGCCTTTACAGTGTGTACATATGCAGTGCCTTTGTCCCATCTTTATGTATCTAACTCTGTGTGTGTGTGTGTGTGTGTGTGTGTGTGTGTGTGTGTGTGTGTGTGTGTGTGTGTGTGTGTGTGTGTGTGTGTGTGTGTGTGTGTGTGTGTGTGTGTGTCAGTGACGTGCTCTGGGATTTATGGCTGGTGAGGCAACTTTTTCAATATCAGATTTTCAAATAAATAATTGCCAAATAGGCCTACCGACAAGTTCCATATGTCATAGCAGCTTTCTTAACATAAGGTAGGCCTACATATTGACATACGCTTACTGCATTTCCGCAGAGAAAATGCTATTAGATCTCTCTCTCTCTCTCTCTCTCACACACACACACACACACACACACACACACACACACACACACACACACACACACACACACACACACACACACACACACACACACACACACACACACACACACACACACACACACACAGGATTCAAACAGTGGTCTCACATAAACTACACAGCACCAATGTGGACAGCAGAGCAGAGCAGAGGAGAGGAGAGTAGTGGAGAGGAGAGGAGAGAAGAGGAGAGGAGAGGAGAGAAGGGGAGGGGAGAGGAGGAGAGAAGAGGAGAGAGGAGATGAGAGAGGAGGAGAGGGGAGGAGAGGAGATGAGAGGAGAAAGGAGGAGGAGTGGAGAGGAGCTCAAGGAGAGGAGAGGAGAGGGAGAGGAGAAGAGAGAAGAGGAGAGTAGATGGGAAAAGAGAGGACAGGAGAGGAGATGGGAAAAGAGAGGAGAGGGGAGAGGAAAGGAGAGAAGAGAGGAGAGGGGGAGAGGAAAGGAGAGGAGAGGAGAGGAGAGGAGAGGAGAGGAGAGGAGAGGAGAGGAGAGGAGAGGAGAGGAGAGGAGAGGAGAGGAGAGGAGAGGAGGAGGGGAGGTGAGGGGAGAGTAGTGGAGAGTGTAAGCTCCTTCACAGCCCACTGCTCACACACACACACACACACACACACACACACACACACACACACAGGATTCAAACAGTGATCTCACATTCCACACAGCAGCAGCAATGTGGACTGAGCATCACGGCGGATGCTCAAGACACACAGGATTCAAAACATGGTGTCATATAGACCGCTGAGCACCACGGCGAACAAACCGGTGTGATGGCTTTTGTGATACGAACTGGATTCTCGTGCAAATGTAGGCCTACATCTACTTGTACGAGGCTACGGCAAGCGATGTGGGACAAAGGTTTGGCAGGAAGCGAATGTCAACGTTTAAACAGATATTACACACGCTTTGATATGGTCACCAAATATTTTGGGACTGTCATTTCTGTTATGCCCACACCTTGGAATTAAATCAGAGTCTTGTAGTTACACGGGTATATTTGATTTACCTCAACGGTACCCTGTACTCAACTTTACAAACAGTTACCGGGCACATGAGAATCCGGTGCCCATCACAAGAGCTACCACACTGGACAGAATCACGGCGGATTCTCTATCTCCCCACGGGTCTCACAAACACAGGCTTCACACACATAGGAAATTGGTCTTACCTGAACCCGTGCATCAGGTCCATGCGCCGCTCTTTTCATTCACTTTGGCGTTGTACATGCTAACGTTACTGGTGCTGTTCATCCAAAGTCCCAAACGTCGCCCCAAACGTCCAAAGCAATTTGGCATTGAATATGAGTAGCCGCGAGGATATGTGTTTCGTGAGGCTCCTTAGTCCTTAGTAAATTGTTAAGTCGTAAAATCCCATGCGAATGGTCTTCCACACATTCTCGCCGGTTGCAAACAAGACACAGGGGAAACAAATATTTTCTGCAGTGTTGTACCACTCACTTTGAAATGATCGGGTAGTTATTCTGACCGGTCACCTGAGTAGCAAACCCTTCAGCTCTGTCGGTCCTCCATTCTTTATCACATATTTTCCCCTTGGAAATCCAACTTTGAGAATGCTCTTAGTTTCGTTATGAAATCCACTTGTAGCAGTGAAAGTGAACAAGCTAGCCAACAACACCGACTGACTGTATTGTGAACTTCAGATTCGCTATGACGTAACTGTCCAGCAAGACTCTCGACACCAGAAGGAGTCTGCGGCCAGGCTACTCCTCGCCTCACCATTGTATCTTTCAGTGGGCGTTATGCCAAAGCGTCCAGAGTAAATAAATGATAATCACACGTAGAAAATATTTAAAAAATATCAGGAAATGAGGGCACACCATACATACTTCTATTAAGTGTATAAAAACGTTTAATACAATATTACCAGGTTGCATTCACAGAACGAGCAACATGGCGCATGCGCGCAAACTTGTTAACGAGGGATTGCGCAATCCGGGGTGAGGCCAGTTCAGAGTTGGCCCAAATTCAGCGTATTCGGAGCAATTTGACATGAAATGGGCAAATATTACGATTTTGGCCACGGAAATGATTGAAAATGAGTGAAACTGTTTAAATACTGCTCAAATGGTAGTTATGGTGCAAATGCTCGAAAACAATAGCTGTTATTGTTACTATTATTCACATTAACTGCATCTCATCATTCTCATCTGGAGCTGGTGAGGCCGTGCCTCCCCTGCCGTATTGGAGTGCACGTGCCTGGTGTGTGTGTGTGTGTGTGTGTGTGTGTGTGTGTGTGTCTGTCTGTCTGTCTGTCTGTCTGTCTGTCTGTCTGTCTGTGTCTGTCTGTCTGTCTGTCTGTCTGTCTGTCTGTGTGTGTGTGTGTGTGTGTGTGTGCGTGCGTGCGTGCGTGCGTGCGTGCGTGCGTGCGTGCGTGCGTGTGTGTGTGCGTGCATGCGTGTGTGCATGCATGTGTGCGTGCATGTGTGTTTGTGTCAAGTAAGAATATAAGCAAGTAGTATGAAGCATACAGTAGATGTAGTATGTAGCATAGCCAATAGAATAGAAAGAAATATTGCACAAGTAAATATAGACATAGTACAAGTATAAGGGAAGGATGTAGGCTAGATCATGCTGGTGTGGTATTTAGTGAGGAAAGTACCACATTCGATAGAGGGGTCTGGGAAAGAGACACAGAATATAAACACCTAACAGTAGACACAGAACATAAACACCTAACGTGACAGGATATAAACACCTAACATGACAGGATATCTATTTTGGGTTGTGTTACCATCACAGTACTCTTCCATAATAACTGGGGCCAACATGACACACCCCCATCGCGCCAAACTGACTCACGCCATTCACGCCAGCCCCCACCAGCCACCATCCACCATCCACCGCCCTTCAGCATCCACAGGGAGTGCCGTTTCCTCCTTCCCATGACAAGAAGTGAGTGCTTCCGCGGCCCCACCCTAGCACCAGGGACACATGCATGCGAATTTGGGAACTTCGGCATTCATTCCAATGTCGAAGCGAAGTGGGGCTAAGGATATTTTTTTGGTCTTTTTGACTTTTTTTATGACAGGACAGTGAAGGTGGTCACAGGAAGCGAGTGGGGAGAGAGAGACGGGGAAGGGCCGGCAAAGGATCTGGGCGGGGAATCGAACCCGGGTCAGCTGCATGGTAGACGAGTGCCCTACCGGGGCAGGGCATAGGCAAAGTGGGGCTAAGGCAAGCGAACGGGGACAAAGCAAAACATATTCAGCCAAGTAAATATTATGTAAATGAGGAGCGAATATCACCAACGGAAGCTAATCACATCAGCAAAATAAATGTTTTAATGGTTTTGACTAGCTGCTACAACCTGTTGACCATTGAGCTATCAAAATGGAACACTGAATTTAACCTCTCTTCACTTTGCTCGTTTCTTTTTTTTAAGACATTCTTTTGGTCTTTTTAGACTTCATTATGGACAGGACAGTGTGAGAGGTAGACAGGAAGCGTTTAATACAGAGATGGGGAGGGGGCGGCAAAGGACCCGGGCCGGGAATCGAACCCGGGTCGCTTCGCTCGTTTCACCTGCATGTGTCCCTCATGCGTATCCCTCAGCCCTCCACTCCAGACACAATAACACTCCAAGCATCACCGCATGAAATACTCACGCCATACACACCAACACCACCATACACTGCTCTGTCCTTCTTCCTTAGCATTTTTTGGGGGCTTCTTGGCCTTTAATATTACAGGACAGTGTGAGAGTAGACAGGAAATGATTGGGAGAGAGAGATGTGGCAGGGCCGGGAAATTACCTCGGCCGGTCTCGAACCGGGGTCCCCGTGGGCAATGTAAGCCCAAATGTGGGGGGCTTAGCGCGCTGCGCCACTGTGTTTCCTCCTTTCCAAGAAGAGAAGTGAGTACTCCTGCAGACCCACTTACAACAATAAGGCCCTACACTACACATCACTGCTCCCAATATAACTCTGATGCTTATTCCGTTGTGTGACAAACAGGTTCTATCTACAATGCCTGGAAAGCTGACCACAAGAAGCCTGGTTTAGGCAGCCGTGATGTACTCAGGTGATGCAGAATCCTGTCTGCTACTGACACACAGACACAGATGCCTTCTCTCTCTCTCTCTCTCTCTCTCTCTCTCTCTCTCTCTCTCTCTCTCTCTCTCTCTCTCTCTCTCTCTGTGTCTCGCTCCTTTCTGGTCGGCCTGAAAACCCTAACAGAGGCCTGGGTTCAAATCTAGGCTGGGCAACTCCCCTTTGCCACAGTATGTACTGTATGTATGCGTGAGTACCGTGAATGTGTGAATCATATTCAGTGCGGAATCACACACACACACACACAGACTTGGTCTGACCTTCAGATGGCGTAGAGTACAGTACTTGTTGTGGCTGTGCTGCAGTGTGACTAACCACTTCATATAGAGATGATTTTAGTGTATACGATTAGAATAAAATGTTGACATTTCATTCACTGTATGTCTGTTGTATGACCTGGCTTGGTGACAGCGGTGGAAGGTGTGTGTGTGTGTGTGTGTGTGTGTGTGTGTGTGTGTGTGTGTGTGTGTGTGTGTGTGTGTGTGTGTGTGTGTGTGTGTGTGTGTGTGTGTGTGTTTGTGAGTGTGTGTTATTTCGTTCGTATCACTTGGTGTGAAATCAAACATTCAGCTATACAAAGGAAGATACTGTACGCATGTAAACACCCAGACACACACAAACACACAGCACAGTAAACATGGAAAGGTACACACACACACACACACACACACACACACACACACACACACACACACACACACACACACACACACACACACACACACACACACACACACACACAAATACAACAATATGCGCACGCACGCACACATACGCACATACTCATTGTGTTTCTGTGTTAGTATGCATGCATGCGGGCGTGCATGTGTGTGTGTGTGTGTATGGATGTCTGCACTACTCACAAGGTGACCTCATGGACCAATGACTCGTCTCTGTTACTGTAAGTCAGTGTCCTCACTCACACACTCTCCTCTCTCTCTCTCTCTCTATCTTTTTCACGTTCTCTCTTTATTCTTTACTCCCATACTCTTGTCTTTCTCTCTTTCCCTGTGTCTTTCGCTCTCTCCTCTCTTTCTCCCTGTGTCTTTCTCAGTGGCCATACTCCCTCTCTCATTCTCTCACAGTCCCACCTCGGTCATCCCTCCATCCCCTCTTTCTTTCTTTCTCTCTTTCTCTACTGTCTACTGTATCTTCCACCAGTGTTAACCTTTAAGAGTGTACCGTCATACCGGTGTGACGGGAATGTTCGGGCGGTGAAAGTTCTATAGAATTCTGGACGTCATTCAATACAATATGGAATTGTAGAATCTTGCATTGTTATAGAACACATTCTTTTTATAGAATGCTCAAAAACCCACACTCTTTAATCATTTGACCTCTCTGTTGCGCTCCTTTTCTGGGGAACTGTGTCCGCTTGGCCTGCTGATATGACAACAGACCAAGGGAACCAGGGTGTCCTGGCAGTCATGCTAGATTTTCCGTAACTTTTTCAGTAAAGAAAAGAAAGAAAAACACGCACATCCGTCTCAAAAGGACTGCAAAGTCACATGAAAACTGAAAGTAAAGTCCTGATGATGATGTCTGATGAACTGCCGAAATGTCACGTTAAAATAACAGAAACGGGAGCTCTGTGTGTGCGGACTTTATCTTCAGGTTTCAGATTCTCCAGAACTCCCAGAATCCCACAGCAGCACCACCAGGAGTGCTGTGCTGGGTGTGTTTGTGTGAGAAACCCAAAACTCAATAGGTATTCAGGTAAACGTGTGTGTGTGTGTGTGTGTGTGTGTGTGTGTGTGTGTGTGTGTGTGTGTGTGTGTGTGTGTGTGTGTGTGTGTGTGTGTGTGTGAGAGAGAGAGTGCATGTGTGTGTGTGTGTGTGTGTGTGTGTGTGTGTGTGTGTGTGTGTGTGTGTGTGTGTGTGTGTGTGTGTGTGTGTGTGTGTGTGTGCGTTTGCATGTGTGCATGTGTGTGTTTGTGTGTGCGCGTCTGTGTGTATGTCTGTGTCTGTGTGTGTATGTGTATGTGTATGTGTATGTGTATGTGTATGTGTATGTGTATGTGTATGTGTATGTGTGTGTGTGCGCGCGCGCGCGTGTGTGTGTGTGAGTGTGTGTGTGTGTGTGTGTGTGTGTGTGTGTGTGTGTGTGCGTGCGTGTGTGTGTACTCACATATGTCTCTTAACAGGATGAGGATGGAACCTTCTCTCATTCCACAGCAGTTATCAAGAAGATTCAGGTACTACAGGAAAAACACACACACACACACACACACACACACACACACACACACACACACACACACACACACACACACACACACACACAGGCAGGCACATGCAAACAGACAGACAGACAGACAGACAGACACACACACACACACACACACACACACACACACACACACACACACACACACACACACACACACACACACACACACACAGGCACATGCAGACAGACAGACACACACACACACCACACACACGCACGCGCGGAAAGCACCCACATGGACAGCACACGCACGGACAACACATGGACAGATTCATACATAAATGTTCAATACATACAAAGTTAATATTGTAAGTTAGCTAGTTAGTTAACATAATGCATCCCTTCTCTCACATGTTCCTCACACACCCTTCACACACACACACACACACACACACACACACACACACACACACACACACACACACACACACACACACACACACACACACACACACACACACACACACACACCTTTCACACACCCTTCACAAACACCCTTCACACACACACACACACCTTTCAGACACAAAGTCACACACACACACACACACACACACACACACACACACACACACACACACACACACACACACACACACACACACACACACACACACACACACACACACACACACACACACCTTTCGTAGGTCTCCCCCTTGGCAGAACTCCATGGCCAGCAGAGGAATGTCATTGGTGGACAGGTGTTCCAGAACAGCAGGGACGTCTTTGGCAGCTACCACATTAGGGTGATTTAACCTGACAATGACAGACAAAGAGAGAGAGAAGCTCGCTTGAGTTCAAATTCACATTAAAATAGAAACAATTCAAATGTACATTACATTTACAGTAACATTTACAGTGGTGTATGTTGCTAAGCACAGCAGCAACATCTTTGGCAGCCACCACATTAGGGTGATTTAACCTGACAACGAGAGACAAACAGATAGAGAGGCTCGCTTGACTTCAAATTCACATTAAGCCATTTTAGCCTGATGATGCTTACACTATATGTTGTTTGACCTTTGGTACCTAGAAACACATATATGCTGCATTCAACAACGACACAAAGAGGTTTAAAAAGTCCTTTATTGGACCAAATGTCAAATGATTACAGAACCATCAGTACATAATGTTTGCCAAGTGGAAAAAAAACAAAAGACAAAAAAACAGTTCTCTGCTCACAGCCTAAACACAAACTTCTCATCCTCATCCACCTCACAAAGCATTCCTGTTAGTCCCCAAATTTCAAAAAAAAAAAGACTTAGGGCTTCCATACACCGGCTCCGACAAAGTGCTCAGCACTGCTCCACAAAAGTTTGATTCCATTGTTTTCAATAGAACCCCACACACTGCTGCCGATGTTCGCGGACATTGGCAGATGTCGGATAGCGATTAAAGACAAGTTCTATTTTGTCGGCGCCGCCCCATTGACTCTCAATGCTATGTTCGTGTGAAATTGGGTTTGGGGGTCTGAATTTTATCGGAAGCGAAAGTGCTCCGCAGTGCTGTCGGAGCCAATGTGCGTGCGGCCTCAACATCATTCACTAACTTGTAATACGCAAACCCCACCTTCACTCTACACCCCACCATTCTCTTTAAAACTTCCACCGGGTCCGTTATACCTTCCCAAAGATTTTTTTTTTGGGTTCGCCATATGGTCAACTTGGCTGAGGCCACTAAGAAGTTGTAGAGCCACAAACAGAGAGGCTCGCTTGAGTTCAAATTCACATGAAAATAGTGTCTGCCCTTACATTCACGTCCAGAGACAGAGAGAGGCTAGAATTCAAATGTACATTACAGTAAAGTGGTGTATGTTGCTAACCTAACAACGACACAGAGGGTTCGCTCAGGCCAACAGAGAACTGTGCCGGTCCCCGTTCCTGCACCTAATCATGAACTGGCAGGCGGTTCACGCCACAATTCTAAGCATCTGGGAACCGGAAAGATGGTTTGCAAAGCAAACCAAATGATTTTTCCATGCCAACCACGGCGACAACATGGATATCAGCAGGTTCATCCGGGTAACAAATGTTTCTCATACGGAAAAGTGGTGGGGGCGTTGTGGTGCACCACACCAATGCACCACACCCGCCCATGGGAAATCACATGCTGCCCATGGGGACTCAGGTTTGAATTAGGCCTTTTGGGGGGGGGGGGGTCGTGTCGGCCCGGCCTGGCCCTTTATTGGGAGGAATTTTGAAAAATTGGCCCTCTGGGACTTTTAATTGAGTACCCCTGGTATAGGCCTATACAATATAAACTTGTGTATGTCTCATGCCCTTCATGCCCCCCTCCCCTGGGATTTTTTTTTTTTCAATGTAAATATGATTTTATTCATATTGTGATTAAAATCGAAATCGAAAATTTTGGGAAGAAATAATCGAAATCTAAGTTTTTCTCATATCGCCCAGGCCTAGTTTGAATCCAGCCTGTAGACGGTGGGCTAGATTTCGTAGCTCCTTTAGAAAATGAGTTTCGTTCTCACTCTCGAGTGGCAACTTGATTTTTCTAATATGACCTCCTGACAATATGTAAAGCAATATTCTGGCTGTTGCCACGCTGAAAAGTTGCATGTTGATCTTAAAAAATAACGAAAATAAAAAAGACTGGGGGTGACGTCACATAATGCACAGTCAATGGGAAGTCTCCGCCCCTCAAAGTTGAAAAGGGAATATTTATCCGCATATCGGGCTTTTTTCATAGGCAGATAATTCACCTAATCATTGAAACAACGTAGGCATTTCATTCCTGACCATTTTCCTGTTACTGGAAAAAATAACACAGCTTGCATTTCTTTACTGACACGTAGTATTTTGGCGAATTGATCTACCCCCGTCACCTCATTGCTCTATTGCTTTGAGGGAACAGACCTGTCATCATTTTGACATTTAT
>NC_085859.1:41582425-41594925 GCF_034702125.1 Engraulis encrasicolus | reverse complement strand
TAATTGATCAAAGTGGCTAGTACGTTGGTCTTTTCTACCAGCCAAATCGAAATTTCACCAGCATTTGGCCGGTTGGCTGGTGTCCTAGTCATGTTGACATAGTCAAGATTAAACCAACAGTACAAATGCTTAGTAGTTGTAGTAGTAGCAGCAATGACATAAGTAGTAACTTAATACTTTAGAATCATGTCTTAATCCTTGGAGTACAAACATTCTGGATAAACCAGGGTGATGTTTGATCCTGGGCCTTTTTTATCCAGGCTAGCAAATGACTGCCAAGTCTAAAGGGCTCTGCATACTTCACGTGCGCACTTTGGCGCGTTTGGCGCGAGAACCATTAATGACGTCATCACTTGCGCCAGACTATTCATACTTCAAACAGGCTTTCGCTCGCATTGTCGGAAGTGCCCTCTGCTGTTCATGAGAGAAACGGCAGTATCTTTCGCAACTCGCAGCGTGAGTTCTACGGATGTATAAAATAGAAAGCCAAACACGGCTGCTGTAGGGCTACTGAACGTCTGACTTGTGACTTACCACATTGAAACATATATTTTTTGTTGTAGCCTACATTGCCAGATCATTCCAAGACCATGTGAGAGCATTGTTCTGGCGGCAGAATTTATAAATAGATCGCCGAACACAACGTGCTTCTGAACAAAGTAAACAATTGTTTCACTGAACAACATTTAAGAGAGAAGATAAAATAACTCTCTAGGACATTTTATTATCCTCAAAATGATGCAGGATCCATTCTGTAGTAGCCTACAGTAGTTGTAGCCTCTCTTCGCAACTCCTGCTTTGTCTGCCTACCTGCATGGTCGCTGGTGGCGCACGACAAGTTACAAAAAATGTGGGGTGCACGACGTCGCGCCACGGCAGCTCGCGCCACGGCGTGTGACGTCATTTTGGGTCACGTGACGGCGCGAGTGAGGTCGCGAGTGAGGTCGCGAGTGAAGTATGAAGGAGGCTATCGCCAGTCACGCCAAGTATGAATCCCCCTTAATAGCCAAGCCGTGCCCTTCTAGTGACGCAACACGCAAAGAGCAATGCAAGTACTTTCTGAGCGCCCAAAAAATCGGAAACTCCTCCCACTTTGTCGGCAGGCCAATAATCATTAGCAAACCAAGGGATCCTTGTCAACCATGCCGCTTGGGTAATGTTAATTGTTATGCTCTTGGTCAGACCAAGTCTCGAAGAGATTTTAAAATCGATGACAATCAGGCTACACGTCTATGGCAATAGCCACAGCTTCTTTCCCTGGGAAAACCTCTTCCCATCCCTCCTCTTTCTCGGCTGTGTGCAGTACACTTAATTGGACACTGTATCGGACAATCAGCCTGGGGAGTTCCACACACAGAGCTCTGACCTCAAGAATACTGACCCTCAGGCGCTAGATCAAGATGGCCTGGAGCCCCTTGGACAGATACCGTAGCTAGGGCCCCCCGGGAGGAACATTTTGCAACAAACTTACATAGATAGGGTCATAATGACGAGCTAACATGTCTAGCAACTGTACACAATACGACGGATGAATTTGTCAATATTGCATCTTGTCACAATTTTGCAACTTTTCCCTTTTTCCAATCAGGGGCCCCTTGGCAGGTTGGGGGCCCTTAGGTTGCAGCCATATCTAGCCTGTGTGTTAATCTGGCCCTGCGGACCCTCATGAGTATGAAGTGAAACCAAGATTGAGAGCTGGGTCTCTTCCAAAAAACACTGATGCTCAATCTCGTAAATCCTCTACATAATGGATCAGACGCACAAATATTTCCACAGAAACCCCTCGAAAATGTTGAGCAACATCCAAGAATAGTGGGGGGCTCTCTACGTGTTATTGAACTAACCCTTTAGCCTTAAGCCTTGGCTGTGGCTCAAAGAGCTACACTGTAAGGCACCAAACTGTTACTACTGGGACCAGGGCGGGTTCCATTCTGGACCGAGGTCATGTCCCAGCCCTTGCCATCTCTGTCTCCCATTTCTTTCCTGTCCTCTCTCAAACTATACTGTCCATTGTCCAATAAAGGAGAGAGAAAAAAATTGTAAAAGTAACCCTTGTGGTTGAGGCTACCCTTCATTACAGATAGAAGATACAGTGGTGTAGAAGGAGAAGCCTTGATCCTGTGTATTGTAATCTCTAAGGAGAAGTAAACATTGGCGAATAAACTGTTTCTACTGCAGACTATTGTTGTTTGTTTTGTGCGTGTGCCAATACCAAATGAGCAACAGCAGTAGTAAACACATAAACACTGGAAAACGTGTAGTTCTGGAGAGCTTGTTACAAATCGTGGAAATTCTAAAAGTCTTTAACGATTTACGAATTACATCGAACGTCCATTTGACATCTTAACCGCGTCACACACGCCCCCACGCGACTTCCTCTGTGATGTCAGGGCGCCACACTCAGCCTGGTGCGTAACCCCCTCTACACCTAGAAAACAGCCTACTAATACCCTCCTTCAACTGTGCTGGTTGTGCCCAGTTCGACTCATGACTTCAGAGTGTGTGTGTGTGTGTGTGTGTGTGTGTGTGTGTGTGTGTGTGTGGGTGTGCGTGTGCGTGTGCGTGTGAGTATGATTGCACAAGCTCATTGTGTAAGCTGTGCCTAGTTTGGCATGACAGTTTCAGTGAGTAGGCCTCTGAGTGGCTGTACTGTGTGTGTGTGTGTGTGTGTGTGTGTGTGTGTGTGTGTGTGTGTGTGTGTGTGTGCGTGTGTGTGTGTGTGTGTGTGTGTGTGTGTGTGCATATGGTTGTGTTGTATTGTGTGTGTGTGTGTATGTGTGTGTGTGTGTGTGTGTGGTGTGTGTGTGTGTGTGTGTGTGTGTGTGTGTGTGTGCGTGTGTGTGTGTGCGTGTGCTTGTGTGTGTGTGAGTGTGTGTGTGTGTGTGCATATGGTTGTATTGTGTGTGTGTGTGTGTGTGTGTGTGTGTGTGTGTGTGTGTGTGTGTGTGTGTGTGTGTGTGTGTGTGTGTGTGTGTGTGTGTGTGTGTGTGTGTGTGTGTGTTTGTGCATGTGTGTAATGGATGTGTAATAGTGCGCCCAGTTCAATGTTTGACACCCAGCTGTGTGTGTGTGTGTGTGGGCGTGTGCCAATGTGCCAGCTACAATCAGTCATCTGCCCTAATTGAAGTCAGTCTTCACCAGCGAGGAAACGGATGCAGACTCAAGCAGCAGTGGGTTGGTTGTCACGCCTAATGTCCACCGATGACCCCACTGGACACCAGAATTGGTCTGGAGCCAAAAAAAACTTGCCCGGGCATTTGGTTAATTTTCTTGGGCTTTTTGCCTTTATTTTGAGACAGGACACTGAAGACATGACAGGAAGCAAGTGGGGAGAGAGAGACGAGGAAGGGTTGGCAAAGGACCCTGGTCGTAATCGAACCCGGGTCAGACAGGTGCCTACCGTTAGCGTCACGGTAGGGCTAGCCCGGGCATTTTTGGCATAGACCAGCCCCTCACACCCACATGCCCCCTGTTTTTCTACAATATTGATAGCTTCAGTCCATTGTCTACCATGGATCAATGGGTCGCCCCAAGTTAATGGTGGGCCAGTCTCTAAGGGGAAATGAAAAAACGACCGCATCAGCCAATGAAGACTTCCGGCCCTACTAGGAGGAAAATGCCCTGTTTGACAGATGACCAGTCCAGCCCTGGTGGACAGAACACCATGTATCCTCTCTATGGAGGAGGTCCCTCGGAGAAGTAGTGAGCGATCTACATATCGGCGTAGTGATTGAGGCCAGGATGCAAGGGTGAGAAAGTACAACAACGAATAGGAAGTGTGAAGCAGTGAGTCACGACAATGAGTGAGCTCACTGTGGGGCACACGTCACAGTGCGTTCAGTACTGGGTTGGTTTAGGGCAGGGGTGCTCAACTGGCGGACCCAGGTCCGGATGCGGACCCAAACGTAATGTTATCCGGACCAAGAAAAAATCCATCTGTATTTAATATGTATATACATGAGATTTCGCTGCCATGCGATCTATAGGTGTATTTCTGCGAAGCCAGTCTTATGACAAATAAAAGTAGGCCTATCATCACTATGACAACTCAGTGAGTGAGCAAGAGGCCAGTGCGGCCAGAGAGTGAGGCTATTTTCTGCATCGGTCCGTAGCGACTTTTTTGGACCCTGGAAACATACGAAATTTGGCGAGTGGACCTTTTCAGTTTCTAGTTGAGCACCCCTGGTATAGGGCTTGAAAGTCCCGCTGCCTTAGTTCCGCTGACCAACTAACAGCATGGTAGCGAGTAAATATCTTCTGATTCCAGTCATTATAGTATGCGCTGGGCTACAAATATGCTGTTTAAGGAGCTAAATTTAGATTATTTATGCAGAAGTATCAATATTTTGTTCAGAGGTCGTCTGCATGAAAAATGTGAAAAAAAGCACACAGTTCTAAATCGTTTGGTGTTTGGTACGAAAAATTATACAAAAATATCAGAAACAACATATGTGAAGCCCGTGGCACAATTCAAAGGGTATCGAAATATCATTTTAATACCAGCATTGGATTACATGCTAAAATTTTCCACTAAAAAACGCTGTGAGGTCCCATGAAATCAGAGGATGTGACGTCACTTTCAAGCTCTGTCCCAAAGGATTGCAAAGGCCAAGGTATTTCCAGAGCATGGATGTCCACTGCTGTTATGGTTGACCAAGGTTGCTAAGGTTACGCTCGCAATTGCATCACACCGTGCCAGGCGGGCAATAAAACAATCATCAACTTCACTGGCGGAAGAGAGGTCACAGGAACTGACAGGCCTTAGAATGAGGGCTACGGTTGTCGCGGCCACATCCTTTTGAACTTTTACATAAAATCTAAAACTGACCTCACATGAAATCCATAAAATCTAAAATCAACTCGAGTTAAAAATCTATGATTTCACTATTTTCTTCCTACAAGTAGGCCACACGTGTGCGTTTGTGTGTTTTTTATACAATTTATACAATGCAACTATCACATAAATAATGTATTATATGTTGATTTGCAACTAATACATGCAATGAGTGCTATTTTCTCCCTTGTTTTGTTTATGTTCTTAAGTATACACTTGCGTATGTGCATGTATTCACAGCCACTGATGGCTTTGACCAGGACAGAGTAATCTGAAAGGCCCCCCAACTCAATACATACAATGTAGTGGGTGGGGACCCAATTCTGGGCCCACAAAATCCCTGAGCCTGGGACCACTGACCACTTTGTCCTCCCGGCTTCCATACATGCAGAGCTCTAAATAATCACCAGCCAACCGGCCAAATGCTGGTGAAATTTCAGTTTGGCTGTTAAAACGACCAACTTACTAGCTACTTTTACCCATTAGGGACTGTTCGTAATTTACCGGGGGGGGAGGGCTGGTGCGTAGGGGGGGAGGGCCATGATGAAAAAAAATGAGGTGGAGGGGAGGGCCATGGCAAAAAAAATCAGAGTTAGGGGGAGGGCCATGGGAAAAAAAACGAATTTATTTTATTTTATTTTCATTTTTTTTTAAATAATAATAATAAAAAATGCTCTGAAACACATCGCTTTGCAATACAAGGTCCCGGGTGCATACTTTAGCACTGAAGCGTGTATCTGTAGTCAAAAAACAGGTGCAGCTACTGTAGATTGCCCGCGCTGACTCTCTTTCACAGGATTGCTAGTGCTACGGAGGAACATTGAGCATCATAGAAAATGCCCGTGAGCAAATATCAAACTAGCTGAAGTGAACTATAGGCCTATGGGCTTAACAGTTTGGGAAGTTTTGACAACGAATTTGATGGGCATTTCCAGAGGAATTTTGGAGAGGTGTTGTAGTCAACTGGTGGTCACAGCCTCTGGTAAGTCATGATTTTATTTATTGGCACCGCCGTGTGCTTTACATCTGTGTTCAATGGTCGCATAGCACCGCCGAGAGAGATGTTTGTTTTGTTTAGCTTGTGGTGTCAAGGTAGTAATAAAAGTGGTATTAACAGCGATATGTTGGCTTGGGCATGCAACAACATACACGGTCTTAAACCCATTGGAGGAACTTGTTGTGAAGAGAAGTCTCATCACTTTGGTGATCAAAAACGGACCAACTAGCAAGGAATTAGGTGAATTTAAGGTGCGACGGAAGAAGGGAATGTCACCAAAATTGTGCATCGTGTCAGGTAAGAAGTGACTTTTGTTTCTTGCGGTGGAGATTGGATTCGTAGTAGCACATTGGTAGGCTAGGTCTTGCCTATTGCTGGTGAAGTCTATCTTAGCCTCGGCGTTGGCTATGGGGTGAATCTATAGCACAGCCGATGGTGTGCGTGGCTTGTCTATCATAACTGTTGCCAAAGTCGAATTGCCGCGGTGTGGAATGACTGTGCTATTGTTAGATGTTTTGGACTTTTGTAGTAGTGGCGATTTGTTCCTTTTGCCTCTTGCTGCTGATTTGACCACCGTTTAGCGGCACCTTTTAGTGCGTCTTAAATATGGCCAACGTCAAATGCAAACTAAAGGTGGCTTTCACACTCTCCCTGTATCAATAGCCAGCAATGGCACCAGCTGCTTTGGCGCTTAACCTACTTCTCTCGCCGATCACAGCACAAACTCTTTGGCCGTCAGAGTGTAGGCCCTAATCACATTCGGGAAGCAGTAGGCCTATGCCTGTCTGTGTGTGCGTGCGTGCTTTTGTGCGCGGGCGGGGAGACAAGGCAGGGGTCCTGATCGTATGCATCTTGAGATACACAGTCGCAATTGCAAGACAATCTAAATTGTTTGAAAGCCCGGTCACCTCTCACAAGTGCATCGCATAGCCTAGTCATGCATTTCTACTAATTTCACACATTGTAGACTGCCCATGAAGAAGAGAGAAACTGTCACGGCAGCGCAATTTGCTCTTGAACACGCCCTCACCTCCACATTAGGTGCGCGTTTCCCTTCCACAAGAAGAACTTAATAATTTTGAAGTGAAATGTTAAACAAAAAAAAGGTAAAATCTAGTTAGGCTACATAAAACATGAAGAAGTTAGTCAGATGGGATTCGCCATTCTTCATCCTAAAATTGATTAGAATGCAGGAAATTGCATCTAAAAAAACATTTTTTTGGGAGAGGACTCCCAGACCCTCCGCTGACCACAGCACCCCCTGGTCAAAATGAGTTTCTGCGTCCCTGCAATTTGTCTTGGTGACAGTAGAGTTAAAAGGCATCACATGCAGCCGCAGAGGTAGATTCTAGCGGCTTCTCATAGGTATCCACTGATATCGATAGCACATAATAGTGCAGACAACCGCCCTTGATGTAGGCTACTCTGACTGTTGTCATGATGGTTGTTCATCTACCAATTTTACATATTACATTTTTGTACCTGTAGGGGGAGGGCCATGGGAAAACAAAATTGAAGTGGGGGGAGGGCCATGGGGAAAAAATTGAGGTGGGGGGGGAGGGCCTATGATTTTTTTTTTTGACGGACTTCCCAGCGCACCAGCCCCCCCCCCCCCCCCCCAACCCCCCCCCCCCCCCCCCCCCGGTAAATAACGTACAGTCCCTTAGTGCGTGTGTGTTTGACTTGTAAGATTAACATCTCCTAGCCATTTTGGCTGGTGGTAGAAACATCTTAATTTAGGGCCCTGCATACATGTATTGACTACGTATGGCTTACATTACACTGGGAGCCACCCTGTCCCTGGGCGATTGCCAGATAAGCCATGTGGTTGTCTAACTGTAGCGCAGACGAAGCCTCACAGCTCAGTTCATAAACAAAGACATGCCTGCACTGTATCATCTGCAGGGTTGCCAGATGAGACCAATAATCTCCAGCCCAAAAAAGGCTCAAAAGCCGCCTGGAAGCACTAAATCCCACCTAATTTGAACTAAATTCTATTGATATGGCCATAAATCTGCAGGATTCAATCAAATGTCCTTTTTAGCCCTTTTTACCCGCAGACAGTCATATTAAGCTTCCCAATCTGGCAACACTGATCATCTGATGTAGTATATACATGGTTGTCTGAGAGTGGATACTTAGTGCTGTAATTTGTGGGCTTTGGGTTGTGGCTGGTCTGGTGTGCTCTCCGCTTTCAGAGCCATGGGGAGGGTGAGAGTTTAGGGCAGGGGCAGGGTTATGACGAGTAAGGGGTCTCTGTGCGCATTACAACCACGCCTCTTCTGATTGTGTATGTAGTGTATGTACGTTGACGTGTCCACCATGGCAAGCTGTGTCACTGTGATGTCATCATCCTGTGACTGATGATGTGGTCATCATAGCTAGACAGCCCTTCTTTGTCTGAGGACCACTCTGACTAGGACTTCCTGTATACTATAGGAAGCTGCCCCAGGCCTGATCTATGGCTCTCTGACAGTGGCCTTTGAAGCAGCGGCCGAGTGATCAAACAACAGCCGCAGAGGTGGGCCGCTGACTGTTCACGCTGTTCCTCTCAAGAACATGGCGATTGCCTTGCGAACAGACAGAACCTTCGATAGTAAAACTGTACCCTGTAAATGTTATCGTAGATAAACGGCTTACAAATACTACTTAAATGAGTAACTTTAGACTTCTCAAGAACATTACAATTGCCTTACGAACAGAACCTTCGATAGTAAAAATGTACTCTGTAAATGTTATCTTGCGTAGACAGACTACTAACAAATACTACTTAACTGAGTAACTTTAGACTTCTCAAGAACATTGCAATTGCCTTGCGAACAGACAGAACCTTCGATAGTAAAAATGTACTCTGTAAACGTGATCTTACGTAAATAGACTGCTTACAAATACTACTTCACAGAGTAACTTTAGGCTGTAGTGTAAAATCTTCCATTCAGTCTGAGAAGCTGATGTGGGCTGCTGTTCACACTTTTCCTCTCAAGAACATTGCGATTGTCTTGCGAACGAACAGAACCTTCGATAGTAAAAATGTACTCTGTAAATGTTATCTTAAATAGACGGCTTACAAATACTGCTTAACTGAGTAACTTTAGACTTCTTAAGAGCATTGCAATTGCCTTGCAAACGGAACCTTCGATAGTAAAAATGTACTCTGTAAATGTTATCTTACGTAAATAGACTGCTTACAAATACTACCTCACAGAGTAACTTTAGACAGTAGTGTAAAATCTTCCATTCAGTCTGAGAAGCTGCTGTTGTGTTTGACTTGTCTGTGAGCCTATTATATGGTGTAGTAGCACGGTGAGTAGCAGCAGCTGGGAAGTTTGGGGATGAATGTTTTGTTTGGATGTTGTGATCGTAATTACAGTCAAGCCCACAGTCAGCCTTTCACCAATGCAGCGTTAAAAGCTGAACTCCAACCCCATGTTCAGACAGTCAGCCCACACTACGTCTGACGCATGGGGTACTATGACTCCCTCAAACAGCCTTTCAGGGGTAGTGTAGTAGAATGTCAGGAGCAACCTGTCTTTAACTGTGCATCATGCCAGTAAGCATGTTTCCAAACAACATTTCAGTGAGTACAGTATATTCACCCCTAAAATAAGAAACACTAACCATATAAACTCACAACTACTTAATGTTGTTTATATATAAACGTAGTTCTGGATGAAGTCCGAGAGTGGTTGACAGCATTCATTACTAGCTCCCACGTGTCCGAATTGTCCCACCACCTCCCCATCCATTTTACTAGATCACCTAAATACATATCCCCTACTCTTAAAGGGGGTGAAGCGGATCTCAGCCCGCATGAGCTCTGTTTAACCCCTTAAGACATGGCTTTATACATTTGTTGTTACCAGTATGTTAATGACCAAGTCGTGGTGCATTACTAAAGGGCCTGTGTTGTGTCATAGTTTTGTAGTGCTATAGTAGTTACATTTCAATGACTATTACAGCGTGCCTCTGGATGTACAGCGCGCATTAAGGGGTTAAAGCACCCCAGCACCGAGGGCAGCTAACATACCAAGCATGCCTATTGCCTATGCCTGCTGTACACCAAGCACTCAAGGGCAAACTAGTGAACATACAGTAATTTCAGCCAATTGATTAAAAGGAATTATTATAAGTCCTCCACATGTGCTGAAGGGCAAGCACTTGAGGAATGTAACCAGTCACCTGAGTTTCATTAGTCTACATGTGTTCCTTTGGTAGAATTAATAACAAGCCTCGATGCCAGTGATATATGCAATGTGGCTCCACTGCTCAGCAGTGTAGGCTAGTGTTTCAGTGTACAAGTCACATGTGTGTTAACTCCTAATCCAAATGGATTTTTTCACAGTTTTTATTATTTTAATCTTTTATCTTTTATGTATGTTTTTTAAGATGTATTGTGGAAGTGTGTGAGTGTATGCGTGCGTCCTACTGCTGCAAAACAATTGCCCAAGCTGGGACAAATAGTGTCCAAGGTAGAAGGGCTGACCTCTTTGAACTCTGTCCTGAATGGCCCTCATGTGTAATGAATGTGTAATAAAAAAGTAATACCCAACAACAACTTGGCCTGTGACACATTTGCCTTTTTAACCCATTTTGTCCTAAGCCCTTTTTGGGAAAGGGTGCCCTCTTCCTATTAAATCCTACATATCTCAGCCTCTGAAGCACATACAGACATGAAATAAGTTACATTTAAAAGCCAAGACCCTCCCCTTGCTTTGCAATGTATTCATTCAGCTCTAACATACCCACATAGTTAATAAAACAGCTAAAATCTCAAAATCCTGAAAAACCTGTATATGTGTCTCCAGGACACAAAGGGTTAAGTCCCATTTAAGACACCTCAGGTCACTTCACAACAGACATTTCAAGTGTTCTTGGAAACGTTAACATTTCTGTTTAATTACTCAAGCTGAAACCACATTGTTGTTTATCAAGCTCCCCCTTGAAGAGACAACCCCTCACTCTGTGGAACTTCTGGTATGAGCAAAAACCCTAACCACAGAGTTAATGGTTATTTTAACTGCGTCAGTTGCTCAAGTTTGAGGTTTAATTAATTACTATAAAATTCCTCTTATCTAAAGGGAGATGAATCGGATGTCAAGTCATAAACTCAAGAGCCTGGTAAGGAGTTCAAGATGCTGAGGAAGCCAGAAAACTGGTACAGACTGTTAAAGTAAATGATTGTGTTCTTTATACCTGCACACTTGGATTAACTTCAACTCTTCAATACTTGACTTTTAAAAGGCTTACCACACGAATACACCAGCCGCAACCTGAGCGAGGTGAGCGATGGAAGTATTTGACTTTGTATTGAGTCGCACGACAAAAGCGATCCGGGCGACTAGAGGCGATGCGTGCGACAAGAGCGACAGTTTGCAGTTGAACTCCTGGGAATATTACGCAAATTAGCTATAGCACGGTTTGGCGACAGCCGCCACAGGCAATGGAAATGTTGGAATGCTTGCATTCTGCTTTTAACAGACATACTCTAGTAGTCGCTTCAATCGCTGGTATCGCTCTTGCTGCGCAGAGGCGATTCTCTGTCGCTTGAATCTTCACCCTGTTAGGGTGCTTTTCAACCTAACTCTCATATACAGTATGTAGCCTCATAATGCACACCATTGTAATAATCGATGGAAAAAACTTAACTACCATAGTACTAGACTCATAGGTGTGCACAGATAGGGATGCGGTGATGCTTAAGCTCCTGCCGCTTTGCCCTACTGTACAAACAATGCCCTTTTCCCTTTTTTTCCTCACAATGTACACTGGGCCATGTTGACATTATCGTCTACAAATGCTTGACCATGTAAAGTGTGTGACAATAATGCCCCGAATATATATAGCCTCTATAGCATAGCAAAGTAGCTGGAAGTTCCACCCCGCCCACCCCTACCCCCCAAAATGTCTGTGCATATCACTGTCTACACTACTATGATATTACACCGAACGTTTAGTAATTTACTATTATGCTTACGACATGGTCATGAGAAATAGAATACAATACAAAGATTTTATTGTCATTATACAAAATACAAAATACAATAACAATTCTGGTAACAGCAAATTTGTAACAGGGACCAGAGTTTAACCCGTTAAGACACGGCGCTATAAATTTGCTGTTACCAGAATGGCAATGACCAAGTTGTAGTGCATTACTAAAGGCCCTGTGTTATGTCGTAGTATTGTGGTACTATGGTATTTAATAGGGGTCGACCGATACAGGTTTTTTAATGGCCGATGCGATACCGATATTCTTTCTTAATAACAAACAAAAGCCCAAAATAACAAACCAAAGAAATGCAAACAAAACACAGACAAGTAAAACCATTTTCTTATTTTCATATTATAAAATACATTGCAAAGAATCCCACCAGTAAAAACACCCCTGTTCAAAATGGTTTGGTCCGCCAAACGGCGGACACCCCTCTATTTTACTCAGATTGGAACATTCACTTGTTGCTGAATGAGGAAGTGGCAGCATGCCGGTGACCTGGTCTGTTAAATGTTACAAAACTGTTTTACACAGTATTTCTAACCAAATAAACTTCTGTGAATTGAAATAGCCAGTTTGCAAGTGATGTTTGTTACTCATTAGAGATCGCTAAACAGATGGAAGTTGACAAATGAATGACGCTACGAAATGCACGTTTTGAATCGCGGTGGAAATTT